>NC_133730.1:9835574-10338074 GCF_048934315.1 Petromyzon marinus | reverse complement strand
GGGGAGACGTGGGGGGAGAGACGGGGGGAGAGGTGGGGGGAGAGACGCGGGGAAAGGTGGGGGGAGAGACGCGGGGAGACGTGGGGGGAGAGACGCGGGGAGAGGTGTGGGGAGAGACGCGGGGAGAGACGGGGGGAGACACGGGGGGAGGTGTGGGGAGAGACACGGGGAGAGGTGTGGGGGGAGGTGTGGAGAGAGACGCGGGGAGACGTGGGGGGAGGGGTGGGGGGAGTTGTGGGGAGAGGTGTGGGGAGGTGTTGGGAGAGACACGGGGAGAGGTGTGGGGGGGAGGTGTGGGGAGAGACACGGGGGGGGGGAGGTGTGGGGAGAGACACGGGGGGGGGGGAGGTGTGGGGGGAGACGCGGGGAGAGGTGTGGGGGGAGGTGTGGGGGGAGCTGTGGGGAGAGACACGGGGAGAGAGGCTCGCACCTCGAATCCGCAGGGCGGCTGTCCGTCGGTGCCAGGCGCGGTGGACGTGGCGCCCAGGAAGCCGAAGACGCGGTCCACCATGTCGGAGTCGCTGACGGGCTCGTTGCGCGAGCGCTCGTTCTGGAAGACTCGCTCCTTCTTCTGGCGCAGCTCCTCACGCTCGCGCACCGCTCGCTCCGCCTCCTCACGCGCCAGCTGCTCCAGTCGCTCCTGCTCGCGGGGGGGGGGGGCAGGTCTTGGTGAGTCAGGATGAGTTAGTCAGGGTGAGTCAGGGTGAGTTAGTCAGGGTGAGTCAGGGTGAGTTAGTCAGCTCCTCACGCTCGCGCACCGCTCGCTCCGCCTCCTCACGTGCCAGCTGCTCCAGTCGCTCCTGCTCGCGGGGGGGGGCAGGTCATGGTGAGTTAGGGTGAGTTAGGGTGAGTTAGTCAGGGTGAGTTAGGGTGAGTTAGTCAGGGTGAGTCAGGGTGAGTTAGTCAGGGTGAGTTAGTCAGGGTGAGTGAGTCAGGGTGAGTTAGGGTGAGTTAGTCAGCTCCTCACGCTCGCGCACCGCTCGCTCCGCCTCCTCACGCCCCAGCTGCTCCAGTCGCTCCTGCTCGCGGGGGGGGGGGGGGGGGGCAGGTCTTGGTGAGTCAGGGTGAGTTAGGGTGAGATAGTCAGGGTGAGTCAGGGTGAGTTAGTCAGGATGAGTCAGGGTGAGTTAGTCAGGGTGAGTGAGTCAGGGAGAGTGAGTCAGGGTGAGTGAGTCAGGGTGAGTTAGTCAGGGTCAGTTAGTCAGGGTGAGTGAGTCAGGGTGATTTAGTCAGGGTGAGTTAGTCAGGGTGAGTTAGTCGGGGTGAGTTAGTCGGGGTGAGTTAGTCAGGGTGAGTTAGTCAGGGTGAGTGAGTCAGGGTGAGTTAGTCAGGGTGAGTTAGTCAGGGTGAGTTAGTCAGGATGAGTGAGTCAGGGTGAGTTAGTCAGGGTGAGTTAGTCAGGGTGAGTGAGTCAGGGTGAGTTGGTCAGGGTGAGTGAGTAAGGGTGAGTGAGCCAGGGTGAGTGATTCAGGGTGAGTTAGTCAGGGTGAGTTAGTCAGGGTCAGGCACGGTGAGCCAGGGTGCGTTAGGCAGGGTGAGTTAGTCAGGGTGAGTTAGTCAGGGTGAGTTAGTCAGGGTGAGTTAGGCAGGGTGAGTGAGTCAGGGTGAGTTAGTCAGGGTGAGTTAGTCAGGGTGAGTTAGTCAGGGTGAGTTAGTCAGGGTGAGTTACGCAGGCAGGATGAGTGAGTCAGGGTGAGTGAGTCAGGGTGAGTGAGTCAGGGTGAGTTAGTCAGGGTGAGTTAGTCAGGGTGAGTTAGTCAGGGTGAGTCAGGGTGAGTGAGTCAGGGTGAGTTAGTCAGGGTGATTTAGTCAGGGTGAGTTAGTCAGGGTGAGTTAGTCAGGGTGAGTCAGGGTGAGTTAGGCAGGGTGAGTGAGTCAGGGTGATTTAGTCAGGGTGAGTTAGTCAGGGTGAGTTAGTCAGGGTGAGTGAGTCAGGGTGAGTTAGTCAGGGTGAGTGAGTCAGGGTGAGTTAGTCAGGGTGAGTTATTCAGGGTGAGTGAGTCAGGGTGAGTTAGTCAGGGTGTGTGAGTCAGAGTGAGTTAGTCAGGGTGAGTGAGTCAGGGTGAGTTAGTCAGGGTGAGTTAGTCAGGGTGAGTGAGTCAGGGTGAGTGAGTCAGGGTGAGTTAGTCAGGGTGGGTTAGTCAGGGTAGGTTAGTCATGGTGAGTTAGGCAGGCAGGGTGAGTGAGTCAGGGTGAGTTAGTCAGTGTGAGTTAGTCAGGGTCAGGCACGGTGAGCCAGGGTGAGTTAGGCAGGGTGAGTTAGTCAGGGTGAGTTAGTCAGGGTGAGTTAGTCAGGGTGAGTTAGGCAGGGTGAGTTAGGCAGGGTGAGTTAGGCAGGGTGAGTTAGTCAGGGTGAGTTAGTCAGGGTGAGTTAGGCAGGCAGGGTGAGTGAGTCAGGGTGAGTTAGTGAGGGTGAGTTAGTCAGGGTGAGTTAGTCAGGGTGAGTTAGTCAGGGTGAGTGAGTCAGGGTGAGTTAGTCAGGGTGATTTAGTCAGGGTGAGTTAGTCAGGGTGAGTTAGTCAGGGTGAGTTAGTCAGGGTGAGTTAGTCAGGGTGAGTCAGGGTGAGTGAGTCAGGGTGAGTTAGTTAGGGTGAGGCACGGTGAGCCAGGGTCAGTTAGTCAGGGTGAGTTAGTCAGGGTCAGTTAGTCAGGGTGAGATAGTCAGGGTGAGTCAGGGTGAGTTAGTCAGGATGAGTCAGGGTGAGTTAGTCAGGGTGAGTGAGTCAGGGAGATTGAGTCAGGGTGAGTGAGTCAGGGTGAGTTAGTCAGGGTGAGTGAGTCAGGGTGAGTTAGTCAGGGTGAGTCAGGGTGAGTGAGTCAGGGTGAGTTAGTCAGGGTGATTTAGTCAGGGTGAGTTAGTCAGGGTGAGTTAGTCGGGGTGAGTTAGTCAGGGTGAGTTAGTCAGGGTGAGTGAGTCAGGGTGAGTTAGTCAGGGTGAGTTAGTCAGGGTGAGTGAGTCAGGGTGAGTTAGTCAGGATGAGTGAGTCAGGGTGAGTTAGTCAGGGTGAGTTGGTCAGGGTGAGTGAGTAAGGGTGAGTGAGCCAGGGTGAGTGATTCAGGGTGAGTTAGTCAGGGTGAGTTAGTCAGGGTCAGGCACGGTGAGCCAGGGTGCGTTAGGCAGGGTGAGTTAGTCAGGGTGAGTTAGTCAGGGTGAGTTAGTCAGGGTGAGTTAGGCAGGGTGAGTGAGTCAGGGTGAGTTAGTCAGGGTGAGTTAGTCAGGGTGAGTTAGTCAGGGTGAGTTAGTCAGGGTGAGTTAGTCAGGGTGAGTTACGCAGGCAGGATGAGTGAGTCAGGGTGAGTGAGTCAGGGTGAGTGAGTCAGGGTGAGTGAGTCAGGGTGAGTTAGTCAGGGTGAGTTAGTCAGGGTGAGTCAGGGTGAGTGAGTCAGGGTGAGTTAGTCAGGGTGATTTAGTCAGGGTGAGTTAGTCAGGGTGAGTTAGTCAGGGTGAGTCAGGGTGAGTTAGGCAGGGTGAGTTAGTGAGGGTGAGTTAGTCAGGGTGAGTTAGTCAGGGTGAGTTAGTCAGGGTGAGTGAGTCAGGGTGAGTTAGTCAGGGTGATTTAGTCAGGGTGAGTTAGTCAGGGTGTGTGAGTCAGGGTGAGTTAGTCAGGGTGAGTGAGTCAGGGTGAGTTAGTCAGGGTGAGTTATTCAGGGTGAGTGAGTCAGGGTGAGTTAGTCAGGGTGTGTGAGTCAGAGTGAGTTAGTCAGGGTGAGTGAGTCAGGGTGAGTTAGTCAGGGTGAGTTAGTCAGGGTGAGTGAGTCAGGGTGAGTGAGTCAGGGTGAGTTAGTCAGGGTGAGTTAGTCAGGGTGGGTTAGTCAGGGTAGGTTAGTCATGGTGAGTTAGGCAGGCAGGGTGAGTGAGTCAGGGTGAGTTAGTCAGTGTGAGTTAGTCAGGGTCAGGCACGGTGAGCCAGGGTGAGTTAGGCAGGGTGAGTTAGTCAGGGTGAGTTAGTCAGGGTGAGTTAGTCAGGGTGAGTTAGGCAGGGTGAGTTAGGCAGGGTGAGTGAGTCAGGGCGAGTTAGTCAGGGCGAGTTAGTCAGTGTGAGTTAGTCAGGGTGAGTTAGTCAGGGTGAGTTAGTCAGGGTGAGTTAGGCAGGCAGGGTGAGTGAGTCAGGGTGAGTTAGTGAGGGTGAGTTAGTCAGGGTGAGATAGTCAGGGTGAGTTAGTCAGGGTGAGTGAGTCGGGGTGAGTTAGTCAGGGTGATTTAGTCAGGGTGAGTTAGTCAGGGTGAGTTAGTCAGGGTGAGTTAGTCAGGGTGAGTTAGTCAGGGTGAGTCAGGGTGAGTGAGTCAGGGTGAGTTAGTTAGGGTGAGGCACGGTGAGCCAGGGTCAGTTAGTCAGGGTGAGTTAGTCAGGGTGAGTTAGTCAGGGTGAGTTAGTCAGGGTGAGTTAGTCAGGGTGAGTTAGTCAGGGTGAGTTTGTGAGGGTGAGTGCGTCAGGGTCAGTTAGTCAGGGTGAGTTAATCAGGGTGAGTAAGTCAGGGTCAGTTAGTCAGGGTGAGTTAGTCAGGGTGAGTTTATCAGGGTGAGTTAGTCAGGGTGAGTTAGTGTGAGTTAGTCACGGTGAGTTAGTCAAGGTGAGTTAGTCAGGGTGAGGCACGGTGAGCCAGGGTGAGTTAGTCAGGGTGAGTTAGTCAAGGTAGGTTAGTCAGGGTGAGATAGTCAGGGTAGGTTAGTCAGGGTGAGTTAGTCAGGGTGAGTTAGTCAGGGTGAGTTAGTCAGGGTGAGTGAGTCAGGGTGAGTTAGTCAGGGTGAGTTAGTCAGGGTGAGTTAGTCAGGGTGAGTTAGTCAGGGTGAGTTAGTCAAGGTGAGTTAGTCAGGGTGAGGCACGGTGAGCCAGGGTGAGTTAGTCAGGGTGAGTTAGTCAGGGTCAGTTAGACAGGGTGAGTTAGTCAGGGTGAGTTAGTCAGGGTGAGGTAGTCAGGGTGAGTGAGTCAGGGTCAGTTAGTCAGGGTGAGTTAATCAGGGTGAGTTAGTCAGGGAGAGTGAGTCAGGGTGAATTAGTCAGGGTGAGTTAGTCAGGGTGAGTTAGTCAGGGTGAGTTATTTAGGGTGAGTTAGTCAAGGTGAGTTAGTCAGGGTGAGGCACGGTGAGCCAGGGTGAGTTAGTCAGGGTGAGTTAGTCAAGGTAGGTTAGTCAGGGTGAGTGAGTCAGGGTGAGTGAGTCAGGGAGAAAGAGTCAGGGTGAGTGAGTCAGGGTGAGTTAGTCAGGGTGAGTGAGTCCGGGTGAGTGAGTTAGGGTGAGTTAGTCAGGGTGAGTTAGTCAGGGTGAGTTAGTCAGGGAGAGTGAGTCAGGGTGAGTGAGTCAGGGTGAGTTAGTCAGGATAACTGAGTCAGGGTGAGTAAGTCAGGGTCAGTTAGTCAGGGTGAGTTAGTCAGGGTGAGTTTATCAGGGTGAGTTAGTCAGGTTGAATTAGTCAGTGTGAGTTAGTCACAGTGCGTTAGTCAAGGTGAGTTAGTCAGGGTGAGGCACGGTGAGCCAGGGTGAGTTAGTCAGGGTGAGTTAGTCAGGGTGAGTTAGTCAGGGTAGGTTCGTCAGAGTGAGTTAGTCAGGGTGAGTTAGTCAGGTTGAGTTAGTCAGGGTGAGTTAGTCAGGGTGAGTGAGTCAGGGTGAGTTAGTCAGGGTGAGTTAGTCAGGGTGAGTTAGTCAGGGTGAGTGAGTCAGGGTGAGTTAGTCAGGGTGAGTTAGTCAGGGTGAGTTAGTCAGGGTGAGTGAGTCAGTGTGAGTTAGTCAGTGTGAGTTAGTCACAGTGAGTTAGTCAAGGTGAGTTAGTCAGGGTGAGGCACGGTGAGCCAGGGTGAGTTAGTCAGGGTGAGTTAGACAGGGTCAGTGAGTCAGGGTGAGTTAGTCAGGGTGTGTGAGTCAGGGTCAGTTAGTCAGGGTGAGTTAGTCAGGGTGAGTTAGTCAGGGTGAGTTAGTCAGGGTGAGTGCGTCAGGGTCAGTTAGTCAGGGTGAGTTAATCTTGGTGAGTTTGTCAGGGTGAGTGAGTCAGGGTGAGTTAGTCAGGGTGAGTTAGTCAGGGTGAGTGCGTCAGGGTCAGTTAGTCAGGGTGAGTTAATCAGGGTGAGTTAGTCAGGGTGAGTGAGTCAGGGTGAGTGAGTCAGGGTGAGTTAGTCAGGGTGAGTGAGTCAGGGTGAGTTAGTCAGGGTGAGTGAGTCAGGGTGAGTTAGTCAGGGTGAGGCACGGTGAGCCAGGGTGAGCCAGGGTGAGTGAGTCGTGATGAGTCATGGTGGCCCGTGGTGAGCCAGGATGAGCAAGTCAGGGTGAGTGAGTCAGGGTGAGTTAGTCAGGGTGAGTCAGGGTGAGTCAGGATGAGCCAGTCGGGGTAAGTCAGTCAGGGTGATTCAGTCGTGGTGAATCATGGTGATCCAGGGTGTGTGAGTGAATGAGGGTGAGTCGTGGTGAGCCAGAGTGAGTGAGTGAGGGTTAGTCGTGGTGAGTTGTGGTGAGTGAGTGAGGGTGAGTCGTGGTGAGTCGTGGTGAGTGGTGGTGAGTCGTGGTGAGTGGTGGTGAGTCGTGGTGAGTGGTGGTGACCCACGCGTGCTGTGTGAGTGAGTGACGGTGAGTCGTGGTGAGTCGTGGTGAGTGGTGGTGAGTGGTGGTGAGTCGTAGTGAGTGGTGGTGAGTCGTGGTGAGTGAGTGGTGGTGAGTGGTGGTGAGTGGTGGTGAGTCGTGGTGAGTGGTGGTGAGTGGTGGTGAGTGGTGGTGAGTCGTGGTGAGTCGTGGTGAGTGGTGGTGAGTGGTGGTGAGTCGTGGTGAGTCGTGGTGAGTCGTGGTGAGTGGTGGTGAGTGGTGGTGAGTGGTGGTGAGTCGTGGTGAGTCGTGGTGAGTGGTGGTGAGTGGTGGTGAGTCGTGGTGAGTCGTGGTGAGTGGTGGTGAGTGGTGGTGAGTCGTGGTGAGTGGTGGTGAGTCGTGTGAGTCTGCACCTGGTGCTTGCGCTCGGCCTCCTGCTTAGCGCGCTTCACACTCATCTCCTTCCTCAGTCGCTCCTCCTCGGCCAGCCGCTGAGTCTCTGCCTCCACGCGTCGCTTGTACTGGCGCAGCACACTCACCACACTCACTCACCACACTCACTCACCACACTCACTCACCACACTCACTCACCACACTCACTCACCACACTCACCACACTCACTCACCATACTCACCACACTCACTCACCACACTCACTCACCACACTCACCACACTCACCACACTCACTCACCACACTCACTCACCACACTCACTCACCACACTCACTCACCATACTCACCACACTCACTCACCACACTCACTCACCACACTCACTCACCACACTCACTCACCACACTCACTCACCACACTCACCACACTCACTCACCACACTCACCACACTCACCACACTCACTCACCACACTCACTCACCACACTCACTCACCATACTCACTCACCACACTCACTCACCACACTCACTCACCACACTCACTCACCACACTCACTCACCACACTCACCACTCTCACTCACCACACTCACCACACTCACTCACCACACTCACTCACCACACTCACTCACCACACTCACCACACTCACCACACTCACCACACTCACTCACCACACTCACTCACTCACCACACTCACCACACTAACCACACTCACTCACCACACTCACTCACCACACTCACTCACCACACTCACTCACCACACTCACTCACCACACTCACCACACTCACTCACCACACTCACCACACTCACTCACCACACTCACTCACCACACTCACTCACCACACTGACCACACTCACTCACCACACTCACCACACTCACTCACCACACTCACTCACCACACTCACTCACCACACTCACCACACTCACTCACCACACTTACTCACCACACTCACCACACTCACCACACTCACTGACCACACTCACTCACCACACTCACCACACTCACCACACTCACTCACCACACTCACCACACTCACTCACCACACTCACCACACTCACTCACCACACTCACTCACCACACTCACTCACCACACTCACCACACTCACCACACTCACTCACCACACTCACTCACCACACTCACCACACTCACAACACTCACTCACCACACTCACCACACTCACTCACCACACTCACTCACCACACTCACTCACCACACTCACCACACTCACTCACCACACTCACTCACCACACTCACTCACCACACTCACTCACCACACTCACCACACTCACCACACTCACTCACCACACTCACTCACCACACTCACCACACTCACCACACTCACTCACCACACTCACTCACCACACTCACTCACCACACTCACCACACTCACTCACCACACTCACCACACTCACTCATCACACTCACCACACTCACTCACCACACTCACTCACCACACTCACTCACCACACTCACCACACTCACTCACCACACTCACCACACTCACTCACCACACTCACTCACCACACTCACTCACCACACTCACTCACCACACTCACCACACTCACTCACCACACTCACTCACCACACTCACTCACCACACTCACTCACCATACTCACTCACCACACTGACCACACTCACTCACCACACTCACTCACCACACTCACTCACCACACTCACTCACCACACTCACCACACTCACTCACCACACTCACCACACTCACCACACTCACTCACCACACTCACCACACTCACTCACCACACTCACCACACTCACTCACCACACTCACTCACCACACTCACCACATTCACTCACCACACTCACTCACCACACTCACTCACTCACCACACTCACTCACCACACTCACTCACCACACTCACCACACTCACTCACCACACTCACTCACCACACTCACCACACTCACCACACTCACTCACCACACTCACCACACTCACTCACCACAATCACTCACTCACTCACCACACTCACCACACTCACTCACCACACTCACTCACCACACTCACCACACTCACCACACTCACTCACCACACTCACTCACCACACTCACCACACTCACTCACCACACTCACTCACCACACTCACTCACCACACTCACCACACACACTCACCACACTCACTCACCACACTCACCACACTCACTCACCACACTCACCACACTCACTCACCACACTCACCACACTCACTCACCTCACTCACCACACTCACCACACTCACCACACTCACTCACCACACTCACTCACCACACTCACTCACTCACCACACTCACTCACTCACCACACTCACCACACTCACTCACCACACTCACCACACTCACTCACCACACTCACTCACCACACTCACTCACCACACTCACCACACTCACTCACCACACTCACCACACTCACTCACCACACTCACCACACTCACTCACCACACTCACTCACCACACTCACCACACTCACCACACTCACTCACCACACTCACTCACCACACTCACTCACCACACTCACCACACTCACCACACTCACTCACCACACTCAGCACACTCACTCACCACACTCACTCACCACACTCACTCACCACACTCACTCACCACACTCACCACACTCACTCACCACACTCAGCACACTCACTCACCACACTCACTCACCACACTCAGCACACTCACTCACCACACTCACTCACCACACTCACCACACTCACTCACCACACTCACTCACCACACTCATCACACTCACCACACTCACTCACCACACTCACTCACCACACTCACCACACTCACTCACCACACTCACTCACCACACTCACTCACCACACTCACTCACCACACTCACCACACTCACTCACCACACTCACCACACTCACCACACTCACTCACCACACTCACCACACTCACTCACCACACTCACTCACCACACTCACTCACCACACTCACCACACTCACTCACCACACTCACTCACCACACTCACTCACCACACTCACTCACCACACTCACTCACCACGCTCACCACGCTCACTCACCACACTCACCACACTCAACGCGCTCACTCACCATTCTCACCACACTCACTCACCACACTCACCACACTCACTCACCACACTCACTCACCACACTCACCACACTCTCCCATGCGTCTCTCTCATGCGTCTCTCTTGTACGTGTCTCCCGCGCGTGTCTCTGCGTGTGTCCCGTGCGTGCGTGTCTCCCACGCGTGTCTCTGCGTCTCTTCCACGCGTGTCTCCTCACGTGCGTGTGTCCCATGCGTGTCTCTGCGCGTCTGCTGCACGTGCCTCTGGATGTCTCCCTACGTGCGTGTTTCTGCGTGTGCCCAGTGCGTGTCTCTGTGTGTCACACGTGCGTGGGTGTCTCCCGCGCGTGTCTCCCGCGCGTGTCTCTGCGTGTTACACGTGCGTGACTCTGCGTGTCTCCCGCGCGTGTCTCTGCGTGTCCCGCGCGTGTCTCTGCGTTTCACACGTGCGTGTCTCTGCGTGTCTCCTCCCGCGCGTGTCTCTGCGTGTCTCTGCGTGTCACACATGCGTGTCTCTGCGTGTCTCCTCCCGCGGGTGTCTCTGCGTGTTTCTGCGTGTCTCTGCGTGTCTCCTCCCGCGCGTCTCTCTGCGTGTCTCCTCCCGCGTGTGTCTCCTCCCGCGCGTCTCTCTGCGTGTCTCTGCGTGTCTCTGCGTCTCTGCGCGTGTCTCCGCGTGCCACGCGTGCGACCGCGCACCTCGGCGCGGAGGCGCAGGTAGAGGCGCCGCGCGACCAAGCGCCGCGTGTGGGCCTGCAGCGTGATGACGGCCCACAGGCGGTGGCGGAACGCTCGGCGCACCAGGAAGCCGCGGCAGCGCGCCTGCAGCGCCGTGACTCGCGCCCGCGCCGCGCCGTAGCGCCGCGCCAGCCGCCGGGCGTGGAACAGCGCCTGCAGGCGCCCCAAGCCCTGCACCAGCTGGCGGAGGGGCAAGCACAACGGGGCCCCGTGAGGGCCGCGTCAGCTCGAAACCCGCGGGCCTTGTGTTTCCCACGAGACCTGCCCACAGATGCATCGCTCCGGACAAGTGGACCGCCACGGTGTGGGGATTCACCCTGAAAACACGTGACGCCGGTTCTAAGTGTGGAGGGTGGGGGGGGGAACGAGGACCCACGTGACCACCACGGGGAGAGAGAGAGACACAAACTCCAAATACACAGCAGCAGCAGGCGTCAGGGTCGGGGTCGAACCCACGACCTCCTGTATACCAGGCGAGGTAGTTACCATCTCCTAGCCACCGTGATGATGATGAGAGAGAGAGAGACGCAGACTCCAAATACACAGCAGCAGCAGGCGTCAGGGTCGGGGTCGAACCCACGACCTCCCGCACACCTGGCGAGGTAGTCAACATCTCCCAGCCACCGTGGAGTCGTCAGAGGCGGGCGCCCTTGGCAGGGGCCTCCTCCCTGTCAGGGCCCCACTCCGCTCGGCGCTCCGACGGGAGTCTCGCCGCCGTACCAGGCGCTCGCTGCCTCGCAGCAACAAGGACCTGGGTTCGACTCCCGACTGTAGGGCCGCTCGCTCCACGGAGTGCGTGTTGCGTGGTTCTGTCCGGGCTCTACGAGTGTCTGTATTGGCGTGGCGAGTGAGGTGAGCGGAGACGTCACTCACTTGTGATCAAAGACAAGGATCCCCCCGCGTAGCCTGCAACAGACTGTTGGGGCAAGTGCTGTTAGGGGGTGGGTGGCCAGCAGTACACGGCACACCAGCTATTAATTTTGACGCCGAGTCGACCTAGGGGAGGCCCAGCACCGGTTCAGATGTAATCATCGCCGTTGTGTTGGTGGCCGTGAGCGGGAATCGCACTCGGGTCACAGCCGGCTTCGGAGCGCAGCGTAGCGCTCACCGCTGCACCACCGCTACTCACTCACCGCTACTCGCTCACCGCTACTCGCTCACCGCTGCACCACCGCCACTCGCTCACCGCTGCACCACCGCCACTCGCTCACCGCTGCACCACCGCTACTCGCTCACCGCTGCACCACCGCTACTCGCTCACCACTGCACCACCGCTACTCACTCACCGCTACTCGCTCACCGCTACTCGCTCACCGCTGCACCACCGCCACTCGCTCACCGCTGCACCACCGCTACTCGCTCACCGCTACACCACCGCTACTCGCTCACCGCTACTCGCTCACCGCTGCACCACCGCTACTCGCTCACCGCTGCACCACCGCTACTCGCTCACCGCTGCACCACCGCTACTCGCTCACCGCTGCACCACCGCTACTCACTCACCGCTGCACCACCGCTACTCACTCACCGCTGTACCACCGCTACTCGCTCACCGCTGCACCACCGCTCGTGATAACGTGCACACGGCGGCAGCGGCAACATCAGCGCCCCCTGCCGGGATTCGTACCGCCACGTAGCTCCTGCGACACTGGTATCCACGCCATGCCGTCTGGATCACGATGCTCGCACGGCGCATCTTCAGGTACGACGTTCTGTGAGGCGTGGGTGAGACACGGGTGAGACACGCGGGTGAGACACGGGTGAGACGTGGGTGAGACACGGGTGAGACACGGGTGAGACAGGGTGAGACACGGGTGAGACACGGGTGAGACACGCGGGTGAGACACGGGTGAGACAGGGTGAGACACGGGAGAGACACGGGTGAGACACGCGAGTGAGACACGGGTGAGACACGGGTGAGACACGGGCGAGACACGGGCGAGACACGGGCGAGACAGCGTGAGACACGGGTGAGACGCGGGTGAGACACGGGTGAGACACGGGTGAGACACGCGGGTGAGACACGGGTGAGACAGGGTGAGACACGGGAGAGACACGGGTGAGACACGCGGGTGAGACACGGGTGAGACACGGGTGAGACGCGGGTGAGACAAGGTTAGACACGGGTGAGACACGGGTGAGACAGGGTGAGACACGCGGGTGTGACAGGGTGAGACGCGGGTGAGACACGCGGGTGAGACACGGGTGAGACATGGGTGAGACGCGGGTGAGACAAGGTTAGACACGGGTGAGACACGGGTGAGACAGGGTGAGACACGCGGGTGAGGCACGGGTGAGACACGGGAGAGACACGGGAGAGACACGGGAGAGACACGGGTGAGACGCGGGTGAGACAGGGTGAGACACGGGTGAGACACGCGGGTGAGACATGGGTGAGACACGCGGGTGAGACATGGGTGAGACACGGGTGAGACGCGGGTGAGACACGCGGGTGAGACACGGGTGAGACACGGGTGAGACGCGGGTGAGACACACGGGTGAGACACGCGGGTGAGACACGGGTGAGACGTGGGTGAGACACGGGTGAGACAGGGTGAGACACGGGTGAGACACGGGTGAGACACGCGGGTGAGACACGGGTGAGACAGGGTGAGACACGCGGGTGAGACACGGGTGAGACAGGCGAGTGAGACACGGGTGAGACACGGGTGAGACACGGGCGAGACACGGGCGAGACACGGGCGAGACAGCGTGAGACACGGGTGAGACGCGGGTGAGACACGGGTGAGACACGGGTGAGACACGCGGGTGAGACACGGGTGAGACAGGGTGAGACACGGGAGAGACACGGGTGAGACACGCGGGTGAGACACGGGTGAGACACGGGTGAGACGCGGGTGAGACAAGGTTAGACACGGGTGAGACACGGGTGAGACAGGGTGAGACACGCGGGTGTGACAGGGTGAGACGCGGGTGAGACACGCGGGTGAGACACGGGTGAGACATGGGTGAGACGCGGGTGAGACAAGGTTAGACACGGGTGAGACACGGGTGAGACAGGGTGAGACACGCGGGTGAGGCACGGGTGAGACACGGGTGAGACAGGGTGAGACACGGGTGAGACAGGGTGAGACACGTGGGTGAGACACGTGGGTGAGACACGGGTGAGACACGTGGGTGAGACACGGGTGAGACACGTTAAAGAGGGTGGTGAGACACGGGTGGATCATGGCTGAGAGAGATGCGGGAAAGACGCAGTGACAAGTGACATACAGGCGTGGGCGTGCATCTCCGTGAGCACGTATGGGTCTCATGGGTGCGTGTGTTTGCGTATGTACGTGCATACATGTTTACGTGCGTGCGTGCGTGTGTGCGTGTATGCGTGTGTGCGTGCGTGTATTTGCGTGTGCCAGTATGTGTGTATATCCATGTGTGTGTGTGCTTGTGTGTGTGTGCACAGCAGGTTGGCACAGTAGGGGGCACAAGTGGTGCATCAGGAAGTCATCTCAGTCAGTCGACCCGTGGCACTTGGGTCTGCCCCGTGACCTCCTGCCAGCGGGTGTTCGACAATTCACGTGGCCTCAAGGTGCACATAGCCTGGCACAAGCGTCGTGGTGGCGTCACCGCCACTTAGTGGCGAATAGCGGTTGTTGTTGTTGTTGTAAGTGTGTTGGTGTGTGTGTCAGTGTGTCCGTGTTTGTGTATGTGCGTGTTTTCTGTGTGCGTGTTTTATTTGTGCGTATTTGTGTGTGCGTGTGTGTACATGTGTGTCAGTGTGTACATGTGTGCGTGTTTGTGTGTACTTGTGTGTGCTTGTGTGTGTGTCAGTGTGTGTGTCCGGCAAAACAACCCCCTACCTCCTCGCGGTGCCGGACGGGCAACTCTGTCGTGGACAGCGCTGTGGGGGGAGATCCAATTTTGATTGGCTCCTCCCCTCATGGCATATGTGTCCACCACAGGGGCTAAACGGGGGCTCTGGACGGGTGCGAGGGGCTGGTAACCCCTCCACCTTCAATTAATTACCATGAAACTACGAATTAAACTGAAATATGTAACAACTAAGCTTGTGCCGGAGGCCCCGGGGGGCCAGGCGTCTATGACGTCTCCTGGCCAAACCCCAATTGGCGGAGCCAGGAGATTGAATACCTACCCTCGGGGCTACTCCAGAAACAACGAAAAGCCACTACGGTTGGCCACGTGGAATGTTCGAACGCTCACTGCAGAGGAGAGGCTGCCACTCCTCTGTCGGGAGCTGGACCGGTACCGCCTGGATCTATGCGGCATTCAGGAGGTCCGGTGGACCGACTCTGGCTCCTGCCACCATGAGGGGTGGACAGTCCTCTACTCGGGGCAGCAGACTGCCAAACAACAGGGTGTGGGTCTTCTTTTGAACAAAAGAATGAAGGGGGCGTGGGAGCGTGGCGGTGAGGTGTGGGAAGCTGTAAGCCCCAGGCTACTTTGGGCTCGCCTTCCCATCAACCGGAGGCGAGGAATGGTGGTCGTGGTTACTTATGCCCCCACCGAAGATGAACATCCGTGGAGGGATGCAGGCAAAGCCGATGAGTCAGATGCCTTCTATGACCTCCTGTCACAGGTGCTGGCTAAAGTGGCCCCTCGGGATAGAGTCATCATGTTGGGTGATTTCAATGCCCGAGTTGGTCATGATACTGGCACCTGGTCTGGAGTGATTGGAGGGCATGGGCCAGATCAGCTCAATAACAACGGTAGGAGGCTGCTAGATTTTTGTGCAGCCCATGGGCTTGTAATTACCAACACGCTGTTCCGGCATCGGCGCATCCACACAACATCATGGATGCATGCCGGGTCCAAGCAAGAACATCTGCTGGACTACATAGTGACGGACCAGCGAATGCGAGCCCATGTCCTTGACACCAGGACCTACCGTGGAGCTGATCTGCCCTCTGACCATCGACTAGTCATCTGTAAGATGCGCCTGCCATTCTTCCACTCCGGTGGTGGGTGTACACCCAGGACCCCATTCCAACCTAAAGTGGCCTGGTCTCAGTTATCTGATGAAAGTTGCAAGCGAGAATTTCATCATCGCTTGCGGCTGGGATTGGTATCGTCCCCGACTCCTCCTGATGTCGAGGGTAAATGGGCGAGGTTTAGGACTGTGACTCATGCAGCTGCAATGGCTGCTTTGGGTACGCGGTTCAGACCTCCCCAGACACCCTGGATGACAGAGGAGTTGTTCACGATGGTTGAGAAAAAGCGACAGGCCCACTGTCATCGGCTACAGAATCCCACGTCAGAGAATGAGGAGGCTTACCGCAGCCTTCGCTCGGAGGTTCGGAGAGCCGTGAGGCGCTGCAAGGATGGGTGGTGGTCGCGGGTTGCTGAGGAGATGGAGTCTGCCTCAGTGGCCTGTGATCACAAATCTCTATTTAACTCCATCAAAAAAGTAACCTGCAGCGCCACACCTATTACCATCATTAGGGGAAAAAACGGTGATCCAATTTCCGACCCCCAGGAACAGGTTCGCAGATTTGCTGAGCATTTCTGTGAGGTCCTGGGGGAGGGAAAATCCCTCAGCCAGGAAAACATCGTGGCACAAAGTGAGGATGACCCTGCTGAGGCTGCGGTGCCTCAAATATTGGATGAAGTCACCCCCTGTGAGTGGCTGGCTGAGGTGCCATCTGCAGAGGAAGTATTGAAGGCGATCCGGAGTCTGAGACCAGGAAAGGCAGCGGGCAGAGATGATCTCCCAAGCGAAATGCTGAGGGAGGGTGGCGTTTGTGCACAGACTGCCCTATATGACATCATAACAACAGTCTGGACCACTGGACGGGTTCCGCAGGATTGGAAGGATGCCCTGGTGGTCCCCCTTTTTAAGAAGGGGGACCGCACAGACTGTAACAACTACAGGGGCATCTCACTCCTCAGTGTGCCGGGAAAGGTCCTGGCAAGGATTATTCAGCATCGCCTTGCCAGGCACGCTGAGGAGAGGCTTGCGGAGCCCCAATGTGGTTTCAGGAAAGGGCGGTCCTGCACAGATGCCATATTTTCTGTCCGTCTGCTACAGCAGAGGTGTAGGGAATTCCAACAAGACCTACATCTCTGCTTTATTGACCTGGTCAAGGCCTATGATACCATCAGTAGGCCTGGGCTCTGGGTCGTTCTTCGTGCTTTTGGAGTACCTGACCCTCTGCTCACGATCATTAAGGACCTTCATGATGGTGAGCGGGCCCGGGTAAAACTACGTGGCCGGGAGTCAGAGTCATTCCCTGTACACCTTGGGGTGCGACAGGGATGTCCTCTGGCTCCCACATTATTTAACATCTATTTTGACCACGTAGTTCGTGAAGCCTTCAATAGCTGTACCGGGGGAATCTCCATATGGTACAGATATAATGGGAGGCTCATCGATGCCCGGGTGCGGTCAAGGGATGGCTCCCTATTGCTCAACCACGTTATGTATGCTGATGACTTGGTAATAGCTGCTCAGTCAGAGGAGGAGTTGGAGACACTGCTGCTGAGACTGGAGCGTGCCACTAAGAGGTGGGGCCTTACCATCAGCCCGACCAAAACTAAGCACCTGCCTGGGTATTTTGTACCATCGGACACTCCACCCCCACAACTCCCAATCGGTGATGGGGCAGTTGTGGAGAGAGTGGAGAGTTTCCCATACCTGGGCAGTGTGCTTATGACTGGCTCCAGTTTAACAGCAGAGGTCTCACTCCGAATCAGTCGAGCGGCAATATCTTTTCATCGGTTGCGTAACGCTGTGTGGAAGCTACCTGGTCTGTCGCTCCGCACTAAGCTTCAGGTCTTCTCGGCCACGGTCATTCCCTCCCTTCTCTACGCTTGCGAAACGTGGACCCCCCTAATGGAACATCTTCGCCGGTTAGAAACATTTAGGCTGGCCTGCCTACGATCCATCCTGGGTTTAACCAGACTGGATTGTGTGAGGAGCTCACAAATCCTTGAAAGATCTGGGCAGGGTCCCATCGGTGAGCTCCTCCGGCAGGCAAGGCTGCGATGGCTGGGTCATGTAGCCCGCATGCCCAGCCACCGCATGCCGAAACAGCTTTTGTTTGGCCGGATTGAGGGGGCTAAGCTGGCGCGGCACGGGCTAGAGAAGAGATGGAGTGATGTGGTACAGGAGGACGTGGAGCTGAGTGGACTTGCCGATGACTGGTACCAGCGGTGTCAAGATCCGGCCTCTGTGGAGGAGGCTCGTGAAGGATGCTACTGGGCAGTTGGAGGCAGTCGCCCTCCAACAACAACGGAGGGCGGAGGAGCGACGCTCACAACAGCGAGCGGAGCGCCGGGTGGCTAAAGCACAGCAGGTTGGCACAGTAGGGGGCACAGGTGGTGCATCAGCCAGTCATCTCAGTCAGTCGACCCGTGGCACCTGGGTCTGCCCCGTGACCTCCTGCCAGCGGGCGTTCGACACTTCACGTGGCCTCAGGGTGCACATAGCCTGGCACAAGCGTCGTGGTGACGTCACCGCCACTTAGTGGCGAATGGCGGTTGTTGTTGTTGTTGTTGTGTGTGTCAGTGTGTACGTGTGTCTACGTGTTTGTGTGTACGTGTGTGTATGTGTGTGTGTGCTTGTGTGTGTCAGTGTGTTTGTGTGTGTGTCAGTGTGTGTGTGTGTGTCAGTGTGTACGTGTTTGTGTGTGTGTGTGCGTGTGTATGCGTGTGTGTGGAGAGAGTGGAGAGTTTCCCATAACTGGGCAGTGTGCTTATGACCGGCTCCAGTTTAACAGCAGAGGTCTCACTCCGAATCAGTCGAGCGGCAATATCTTTTCATCAGTTGCGTAACGCTGTGTGGAAGCTACCTGGTCTGTCGCTCCGCACTAAGCTTCAGGTCTTCTCGGCCACGGTCATTCCCTCCCTTCTCTACGCTTGCGAAACGTGGACCCCCCTAATGGAACATCTTCGCCGGTTAGAAACATTTAGGCTGGCCTGCCTACGATCCATCCTGGGTTTAACCAGACTGGATTGTGTGAGGAGCTCACAAATCCTTGAAAGATCTGGGCAAGGTCCCATCAGTGAGCTCCTCCGGCGGGCAAGGCTGCGATGGCTGGGTCATGTAGCCCGCATGCCCAGCCACCGCATGCCGAAACAGTTTTTGTTCGGCCGGATTGAGGGGGCTAAGCGGGCGCGGCACGGGCTAGAGAAGAGATGGAGTGATGAGGTACAGGAGGACGTGGAGCTGAGTGGACTTGCCGATGACTGGTACCAGCGGTGTCAAGATCGGCCTCTGTGGAGGAGGCTCGTGAAGGACGCTACTGGGCAGTTAGAGGTAGTCGCCCTCCAACAACAACGGAGGGCGGAGGAGCGACGCCCACAACAACGAGCGGAGCGCCGGGTGGCTAAAGCACAGCAGGTTGGCACAGTAGGGGGCATAGGTGGTGCATCAGCCAGTCATCTCAGTCAGTCGACCCGTGGCACCTGGGTCTGCCCCGTGACCTCCTGCCAGCGGGCGTTCGACACTTTACGTGGCCTCAGGGTGCACATAGCCTGGCACAAGCGTCGTGGTGACGTCACCGCCACTTAGTGGCGAATGGCGGTTGTTGTTGTTGTGTACGTGTGTGTCAGTGTGCGTGTGTGTCAGTGCGTGTGTGTGCGTGTGTGTCAGTGTGTGTGCATGTGTGTGAAGTGTGTGTCAGTGCGTGTGCGTGTGTGTTAAGTGTGTGTCAGTGTGTGTGTGCGTGTGTGTCAGTGCGTGTGTGTCAGTGTGTGTGTGTGTGCGTGTGTGTCAGTGTGTGTGTCAGTGCGTGTGTGTGCGTGTGTGTCAGTGCGTGTGTGTCAGTGTGTGTGTGTGTGCGTGTGTGTCAGTGCGTGTGTGTAAGTGCGTGTGTGTGCGTGTGTGCGTGTGCGTGTGTGTCAGTGTGTGCGTGTGTGTGCGTGTGTGTCAGTGTGTGTGTCAGTGCGTGTGTGTCAGTGTGTGTGTCAGTGTGTGTGTGTGCTGCACCTCTCCTTGAATCCGCGCACCACCTTCTGGATGAGGATGACGCGGTCGGTGATGGCTTTGTCTCGCTCGATCTCCAGCAGCATGTCATGGTGGTCCTGGTTGGAGCACAGTGTGGTGTCAGTGTGGTGTCAGTGTGGTGTCAGTGTGGTGTCAGTGTGGTGTCAGTGTCAGTGTGGTGTCAGTGTGGTGTCAGTGTGGTGTCAATGTCAGTGTGGTGCCAGTGTGGTGTCAGTGTGGTGGCAGTGTCAGTGTGGTGTCAGTGTGGTGTCAGTGTGGTGTCAGTGTCAGTGTGGTGTCAGTGTGGTGTCAGTGTGGTGTCAGTGTCAGTGTGGTGCCAGTGTGGTGTCAGTGTGGTGTCAGTGTCAGTGTGGTGCCAGTGTGGTGTCAGTGTGGTGGCAGTGTCAGTGTGGTGTCAGTGTAGTGTCAGTGTGGTGTCAGTGTCAGTGTGGTGTCAGTGTGGTGTCAGTGTGGTGTCAGTGTCAGTGTGGTGCCAGTGTGATGTCAGTGTGGTGGCAGTGTGGTGTCAGTGTGGTGCCAGTGTGGTGCCAGTGTGGTGTTAGTGTGGTGTCAGTGCGATGTCAGTGTGGTGTCAGTGTGGTGTTAGTGTGGTGTCAGTGTGGTGTTAGTGTGGTGTTAGTGTGGTGTCAGTGTGGTGGTAGTGTGGTGTCAGTGTGGTGTCAGTGTGGTGTTAGTGTGGTGTCAGTGTGGTGTTAGTGTGGTGCCAGTGTGGTGTTAGTGTGGTGTCAGTGTGATGTCAGTGTGGTGTCAGTGTGGTGTCAGTGCGGTGTCAGTGTGGTGTTAGTGTGGTGTCAGTGTGGTGTTAGTGTGGTGTCAGTGTGGTGTTAGTGTGGTGCCAGTGTGGTGTTAGTGTGGTGTCAGTGTGGTGTCAGTGTGGTGTTAGTGTGGTGTCAGTGTGGTGTTAGTGTGGTGTTAGTGTGGTGTCAGTGTGGTGGTAGTGTGGTGTCAGTGTGGTGTCAGTGTGGTGTTAGTGTGGTGTCAGTGTGGTGTTAGTGTGGTGCCAGTGTGGTGTTAGCGTGGTGTCAGTGTGATGTCAGTGTGGTGTCAGTGTGGTGTTAGTGTGGTGTCAGTGTGGTGTTAGTGTGGTGTCAGTGTGGTGTTAGTGTGGTGTCAGTGTGGTGTCAGTGTGGTGTCAGTGTGGTGTCAGTGTCAGTATGGTGTCAGTGTGGTGCCAGTGTGGTGTCAGTGTGGTGCCAGTGTGGTGCCAGTGTGGTGTTAGTGTGGTGTCAGTGTGGTGTTAGTGTGGTGTCAGTGTGATGTCAGTGTGATGTCAGTGTGGTGTCAGTGTGGTGTGAATGTGGTGTCAGTGCGGTGTCAGTGTCAGTGTGGTGTCAGTGTGATGTCAGTGTGATGTCAGTGTCAGTGTGGTGTCAGTGTGGTGTCAGTGTGATGTCAGTGTGGTGTCAGTGTGGTGTCAGTGTGATGTCAATGTTGTGTCAGTATGACGTCAGTGCGGTGTCAGTGCGGTGTCAGTATGGTGTCAATGTTGTGTCAGTATGATGTCAGTGTGGTGTCAGTGTGGTGTCAGTGTGGTGTTAGTGTGATGTCAGTGTGGTGTCAGTGTGATGTCAGTATGACGTCAGTGTGACGTCAGTGTGACGTCAGTGCGGTGCCAGTGCGGTGTCCCGCCCGCACCTTGAGGAAGATCTTGGTTTTGCCGATCTGCCAGTCGTCCTCCCGCGCCAGCACGGCCCCCGCTATCCTCTGGCAGGTGCCTCGCAGATCCTCCTGCAGCAGTAGGGGGGGGGAATGGGGGGTCGAGGGGTGGGGGGCGGGACACACAGAGGTGGACACACACACGCAGAGAGGTGGACACACACACACAGAGGTGGACACACACACAGAGGTGGACACACGCACACAGAGAGGTGGACAGACACACACACACAGAGGTGGACACACACACAGAGGTGGACACACGCACGCACACACACAGAGAGGTGGACACACGCACACAGAGAGGTGGACACACGCACACACACACGCAGAGAGGTGGACACACACACACAGAGAGGTGGACACACGCACACACACAGAGGTGGACACACACACACAGAGAGGTGGACACACGCACACACAGAGAGGTGGACACACACACACACACAGAGGTGGACACACACACAGAGAGGTGGACACACGCACACAGAGAGGTGGACACACACACAGAGAGGTGGACACACGCACACAGAGAGGTGGACACACGCACACACACACAGAGAGGTGGACACACGCACGCAGAGAGGTGGACACACGCACACACACACAGAGAGGTGGACACACGCACACAGAGAGGTGGACACACGCACACACACACACACAGAGAGGTGGACACACGCACACAGAGAGGTGGACACACGCACACACACAGAGGTGGACAGAGAATAATGGTGAACACAGAGAGAAGGTGGACAAAGAGATGGTGGACACAGACAGAGAGAGAAGGTGGACACACGCACACAGAGGTGGACACACACCCACGCACACAAACAGAGGTGGACACACGCGCGCACACAGACACACACACAGAGAAACACACAGAGACACACATACAGACCCACAGACAGACACACAGATTGACACACACAGATACATACACACAGATACACACACACACAGACACACATACAGACCCACAGACAGACACACAGATTGACGCACACAGATACACACAGATACACATACAGACAGACACACAGAGACACACATACAGACCCACAGACAGACAGACACACAGATTGACACACACAGACACACAGATACACACACACAGGCAGACACACAGAGACACACATACAGACCCACAGACAGACAGACACACAGACACACAGATACACACACACAGACAGACACACAGAGACACACATACAGACCCACAGACAGACAGACACACAGATTGACACACACACACAGACACAAACACACACACAGACAGACACACAGATACACACACACAGACCCACAGATAGACAGACACACAGATTGACACACACACAGACACACAGATTGACACACACACAGACACACAGATACACACACACAGATACACACACACAGACCTACAGACAGACAGACACACAGATACACACACACACAGACACACAGATACACACACACACACAGACACACAGATACACACACACACATACACACACACAGATACACACACAGACACACAGATACACACACACAGACACACAGATACACACACACAGACACACAGATACACACACACACAGATACACACAAATACACACACACACACAGATACACACACACACAGATACACACGCAGATACACACAGACACACAGATACACACACACAGACACACAGATACACACACACACAGATACACACAAATACACACACACACACAGATACACACACATACACACACACAGAACCACACACACACACAGACCCACAGATACACACACACACACAGACACACAGATACACACACAGAGACACAGATACACACACACACAGAGACACAGATACACACACACAGACACACAGATACACACACAGAGACACAGATACACACACACACAGATACACACACACAGACACACAGATACACACACACACAGACACACAGATACACACACACAGAGATACACACACAGATACACACACACACAGATACAACAACAACAACAACCGCCATTCTCCACTAAGTGGTGGTGACGTCACCACGACGCTTGTGCCAGGCTATGTGCACCCTGAGGCCACGTGAAGTGTCGAACGCCCGCTGGCAGGAGGTCACGGGACAGACCCAGGTGCCACGGGTCGACTGACTGAGATGACTGGCTGATGCACCACCTGTGCCCCCTACTGTGCCAACCTGCTGTGCTTTAGCCACCCAGCGCTCCGCTCGTTGTTGTGAGCGTCGCTCCTCCGCCCTCCGTTGTTGTTGGAGGGCGACTACCTCCAACTCCCCAGTAGCATCCTTCACGAGCCTCCTCCACAGAGGCCGATCTTGACACCGCTGGTACCAGTCATCGGCAAGTCCACTCAGCTCCACGTCCTCCTGTACCACATCACTCCATCTCTTCTCTAGCCCGTGCCGCGCCCGCTTTGCCCCCTCAATCCGGCCGAACAAAAGCTGTTTCGGCATGCGGTGGCTTGGCATGCGGGCTACATGACCCAGCCAACGCAGCCTTGCCCGCCGGAGGAGCTCACCGATGGGACCTTGCCCAGATCTTTCAAGGATTTGTGAGCTCCTCACACAATCTAGTCTGGTTAAACCCAGGATGGATCGTAGGCAGGCCAGCCTAAATGTTTCTAACCGGCGAAGATGTTCCATTAGGGGGGTCCACGTTTCGCAAGCGTAGAGAAGGGAGGGAATGACCGTGGCCGAGAAGACCTGAAGCTTAGTGTGGAGCGATAGACCAGGTAGCTTCCACACAGCGTTACGCAACCGATGAAAAGATATTGCCGCTCGACTGATTCGGAGTGAGACCTCTGCTGTTAAACTGGAGCCAGTCATAAGCACACTGCCCAGGTATGGGAAACTCTCCACTCTCTCCACAACTGCCCCATCACCGATCGAGAGTTGTGGGGGTGGAGTGTCCGATGGTACAAAATACCCAGGCAGGTGCTTAGTTTTGGTGGGGCTGATGGTTTAGGCCCCACCTCTTAGTGGCACGCTCCAGTCTCAGCAGCAGCGTCTCCAACTCCTCCTCCGACTGAGCAGCTATTACCAAATCATCGGCATACATAACGTGGTTGAGCAATAGGGAGCCATCCCTTGACCGCACCCGGGCATCGATCAGCCTCCCATTATATCTGTACCATATGGAGATTCCCCCGGTACAGCTATTGAAGGCTTCACACAGATACACACACACAGACACACACACACAGACCCACAGATACACACACACAGACACACAGATACACACAGACACACACAGACACACAGATACACACACAAAGACACACAGACACACAGATACACACACACACAAAGACCCACAGATACACACACAGGCACACAGACACACAGATACACACACACAGACACAGACACACAGACACACACAGATACACACACACAGACACACACACAGATACACACAGACACACACACACACAGATACACACACACAGACACACAGATACACACACACACACCTGCTTGTAGGCGGGCTTGATGCCGGGCAGTAGCACGCGGTAACGCTCCACAAACTCGACGAAGGTGTAGCGGATGGGGTAGCCCGCACGGCGGATCCGGATCGTCTCCATCATCCCCGAGTAGCGCAGCTGGCGCACGCACAGCTCCCGGTCGAAGAGCTGCGCCCGGAGAGACACGTGCCGTGGCCGGGGGGAGAGACACGTGCGGTGGCCGGGGGAAGAGACACGTGCGGTGGCCGGGGGGAGAGACACGTGCCGTGGCCGGGGGGAGAGACACGTGCGGTGGCCGGGGGGAGAGACACGTGCGGTGGCCGGGGGGAGAGACACGTGCGGTGGCCGGGGGGAGAGACACGTGCGGTGGCCGGGGGGAGAGACACGTGCCGTGGCCGGGAGGAGAGACACGTGCCGTGGCCGGGGGGAGAGACACGTGCGGTGGCCGGGGGGAGAGACACGTGCCGTGGCCGGGAGGAGAGACACGTGCGGTGGCCGGGGGGAGAGACACGTGCCGTGGCCGAGAGGAGAGACACGTGCGGTGGCCGGGGGGAGAGACACGTGCGGTGGCCGGGGGGAGAGACACGTGCGGTGGCCGGGGTGAGAGACACGGACGGCAGAGGGGTGAGAGGAGACACGGGGGTGGGGGGGGGGAGGAGAGGCGCGAATCAGAGAGACACGGAGGAGAGACAGGGGAGAGACACGGAGGAGAGGCACGGAGGAGAGACAGGGGAGAGACACCGGGGAGAGGTGAGAGAGACACCGGGGAGACACGCGGAGAGGAGAGACACGGAGGAGAGACAGGGGAGAGACAGGGGAGAGACAGGGGAGAGACACGGAGGAGAGACGCGGAGGAGAGGTGAGACAGACACAAAGAGGTGAGAGAGACACGGAGAAGAGAGACGCGGAGGTGAGACAACGGGGAGAGACGCCAAGGAGAGACACGGAGCAGAGGGACACGGAGTGAGCGAGCGAGCGAGTGAGCGAGAGGGATAGCGGCGGGGAGTGGAGCGGGGAGAGGGTGCGGCAGGAAGTCCACGCCACAACCTCGCAGGGGACAGCGCGGGGATTGTGTCGTGCTCCTCCGGGATTGTGTCGCGCACGCACGTGTGTGAGTGTCGTGTGGGTGTGTGTGATTCATATCTGTGCGTCATGTATGTGTGTCACGTGTGCGTGTCGTGTGTGTGGTATGTGTGTGATTGATGTGCGTGTGTCATGTGTGTGTGTGTGTCGTGTGTGTGTCGTGTGTTTGTCGTGCGTGTTGTGTGCGTGTCGTGTGCGTGTCGTGTGTGTTGTATGCGTGTCGTCTACGTGTATGTGTGCGTATGTGCACATGTGTATGTATACATGTGTGTGCATGTGTGTGTATGTGCGTGTGTTTATGTGTGTGTGTATGTGTGTGTATGGGCACGGTCCCATCGGTGAGCTCCTCCGGCGGGCAAGGCTGCGTTGGCTGGGTCATGTAGCCCGTATGCCCAGCCACCGCATGCTGAAACAGCTTTTGTTAGGCCGGATCGAGGGAGTTAAACGGGCGCGGCACGGGTTAGAGAAGAGATGGAGTGATGTGGTACAGGAGGATGTGGAGCTGAGTGGACTTGCCGATGACTGGTACCAGCGGTGTCAAGATCGGCCTCTGTGGAGGAGGCTCGTGAAGGACGCTACTGGGCAGTTGGGGGCAGTAGGCCTCCAACAACAATGGAGGGCGGAGGAGCGACGCTCACAACAACGAGCGGAGCGCCGAGTGGCTAAAGCACAGGTGGTGCATCAGCCAGTCATCTCAGTCAGTCGACCCGTGGCACCTGGATCTGCCCCGTGACCTCCTGCCAGCAGGCGTTCGACACTTCAAGTGGCCTCAAGGTGCACATAGCCTGGCACAAGCGTCGTGGTGACGTCACCCCTACTTAGTGGCGAATGGCGGTTGTTGTTGTTGTGTCAATGTATGTGCAACAACTACAGGGGCATCTCACGTATAAGTATGCCGGGAAAGGTCCTGCAAAGGATTATTCAACATCGCCTTGCCAGGCACACTGAGGAGAGGCTTGCGGAGCCCCAATGCGGTTTCAGGAATGGGCGGTCCTGCACAGATGCCATATTTTCTGTTCGTCTGCTACAGCAGAGTTGTAGGGAATTCCAGCAAGACCTACATCTCTGCTTTATTGACCTGGTCAAGGCCTATGATACCATCAGTAGGCCTGGGCTCTGGGTTGTTCTTCGTGCTTTTGGAGTACCTGACCCTTTGCTCACGATCATTAAGGACCTTCATGATGGCGAGTGGGCCCGGGTAAAACTACGTGGCCGGGAGTCAAAGCCATTCCCTGTACACCTTGGGGTGCGACAGGGATGTCCTTTGGCTCCCATATTATGTAACATCTATTTCGACCACGTTGTTCGTGAAGCCTTCAATAGCTGTACCGGGGGAATCTCCATATGGTACAGATATAATGGGGGGCTGATCGATGCCCGGGTGCGGTCAAGGGATGGCTCCCTATTGCTCAACCACGTTATGTATGCCGATGATTTGGTAATAGCTGCTCATTCAGAGGAGGAGTTAGAGACGCTGCTGCTGAGACTGGAGCGTGCTACTAAGAGATGGGGCCTTACCATCAGCCCCACCAAAACTAAGCACATGGCTGGGTATTTTGTACCATCAGACACTCCACCCCCACAACTCCCAATCGGTGATGGGGCAGTTGTGGAGAGAGTGGAGAGTTTCCCATACCTGGGCAGTGTGCTCATGACCGGCTCCAGTTTAACAGCAGAGGTCTCACTCCGAATCAGTCGAGCGGCAATATCTTTTCATCGGTTGCGTAACGCTGTGTGGAAGCTACCTGGTCTATCGCTCCACACTAAGCTTCAGGTCTTCTCGGCCACGGTCATTCCCTCCCTTCTCTACGCTTGCGAAACGTGGACCCCCCTAATGGAACATCTTCGCCGGTTAGAAACATTTAGGCTAGCCTGCCTACGATCCATCCTGGGTTTAACCAGACTAGATTGTGTGAGGAGCTCACAAATCCTTGAAAGATCTGGGCACGGTCCCATCGGTGAGCTCCTCCGGAAGGCAAGGCTGCGTTGGCTGGGTCATGTAGCCCGCATGCCCAGCCACCGCATGCCGAAACAGCTTTTGTTTGGCCGGATTGAGGGGGCTAAATGGGCGCGGCACGGGCTAGAGAAGAGATGGAGTGATGTGGTACAGGAGGACGTGGAGCTGAGTGGACTTGTCCATGACTGGTACCAGCGGTGTCAAGATCGGCCTCTTGGGAGGATGCTTGAGAAGGACGCTGCTACCAGCAACAAGGGAGGGCAGAGGAGCGATGCTCACAACAACGGGCAAAGCGCCGGGTGGCTAAAACACAGCAAAGTTGGTACAGTAGGGGGCACAGGTGGTGCATCAGCCACTCGTCTCAGTCATCTCAGTCAGTCGACCCGTGGCACCTGGGTCTGCCCCGTGACGTCCTGCCAGCGGGTGTTCTACCATTCACGTGGCCTTAACGTACACATAGCCTGGCACAAGCGCCGTGTTGGTGTATGTGTGTGCATGTATGTACGTGTATGTATGTGTGTGCGTGAGTTCACCATCGGCTTCTTGAACTCGTTCGGCTTGATGCAGCGCACGAAGAACGGCTGGCAGCCGCTCAACGTCTTCATCAGCTGCTCCAGCGAGCGCTTGAACTGCGTGCTCAGCGTGGGCGAGCGCTTGCGTGTCTCGGCGCCCTGGGGGGCACGGGGGGGGGGGAGACGGAGACAGTGAGGTACGGGGGGAGCCACACGCTGGTACCGCTCTGGCACCACTCTGGTACCACGCTGGTACCACGCTGGTACCACACTGGTACCACTCTGGTACCACGCTGGTACCACGCTGGTACCGCTTTGGTACCATTCTGGCACCACTCTGGTACCATGGTGGTACCGCTCTGGTACCACTCTGGCACCACTCTGGTACCATGCTGGTACCGCTCTGGTACCACTCTGGCACCACTCTGGTACCACGCTGGCACCACTCTGGTACCACGCTGGTACCACGCTGGCACCACTCTGGCACCACACTGGTAACACGCTGGTACCATGCTGGCACCACTCTGGTCGCACGCTGGCACCACTCTGGCACCGCACTGGTACCACTCTGGCACCACTCTGGTACCGCTCTGGTACCACGCTGGTACCACGCTGGTACAACGCTGGTACAACGCTGGCACCACTCTGGAACCACGCTGGTACCACTCTGGTATCATTCTGGTACCACGCTGGTACCACGCTGGTACCACGCTGGCACCATTCTGGCACCACTCAGGTACCACTCTGGTACCGCTCTGGTACCACTCTGGTACCGCTCTGGCACCACTCTGGTACCACGCTGGCACCACTCTGGTCCAACTCAGGTACCGCTCTGGTACCACGCTGGTACCACTCTGGCACAACTCTGGTACCACTCTGGTACCGCTCTGGCACCACTCTGGTACCACTCTGGCACCACTCTGGTACCACTCAGGTACCGCTCTGGTACCACTCAGGTAACACTCTGGTACCACTCTGGTAACACTCTGGTACTACTCTGGTACCAGAGTGGTACCACTCTGGTACCACGCTGGCACCACTCTGGTACCGCTCTGGTACCACGCTGGCACCGCTCTGGTACTGCTCTGGTACCACGCTGGTACCACGCTGGTACCACGCTGGTACCACGCTGGTACCACTCAGGTACCGCTCTGGCACCACTCAGGCACCACTCTGGCACCACTCTGGCACCACTCTGGTACCACTCTGGTACCACTCTGGTACCACTCTGGTACCACTCAGGTACCGCTCTGGTACCAGAGTGGTACCACTCTGGTACCACTCTGGTACCGCTCTGGTACCGCTCTGGTACCGCTCTGACACCGCTCTGGTACCACTCTGGCACCACTCTGGTACCAGAGTGGTACCACTCTGGTACCAGAGTGGTACCACTCTGGTACCACTCTGGTACCACTCAGGTACCACGCTGGCACTGCGTTGGCACCACTTGAGCATCAAACCCGAACCACGCCCCCATTGCACCCATCGTTACACCACCACCATCATCACTTTTCCGCAATCACCAATATTCACGATATGACCTCACCATGCACTTCCCACTCCATTGTGTAAACTCACACAGCACCGCACACTACACACACCACACACACTGTACACACTGTACACACCACACACCACACACACACACACACCACACACACCACACACACACCACACACACACACAAACCACGCATCACACACACCACACACACACACAAACCACGCATCACACACACCACACACACACACACACCACGCATCACACACACACACGCCCAACACACACGCACCACACACACACCACACACACACACCACACGCCACACATCACACACACACACCACACACACGCCCAACACACACCACACACACACATCACACACACACATCACACGCCACACATCACACACACACCATGCATCACACACACCACACATCACACACCACACATCACACACACCACACACACACCACACACACCCCACACACACACAACACACATCACACACACACCACACATCACACACATCACACACACACCACACACACACACCACACACACACCACACAACACACATCACACACACACCACACATCACACACACCACACACACACCACACACACACACCACACACACACCACACACACACCACACACACACCACACACACACCACACACACACAACACACATCACACACACCACACATCACACACACACGCACCACACACACACACACCACACACACACATACCACACACACACACACACACCACACATCACAAACACACCACACACACCACGCATCACACACACACACCACACATCACACACACACAACCCACATCACACACACACACCACACACACACCACACATCACGCACACACACACCACACACACCATACATCACAAACACACCACACACACACACCACACATCACACACACACACCACACAACACACACACCACACATCACACACCACACATCACAAACACACCACACACACACCACAAATCACACACACCACACACACACCACACACACACCACACATCACGCACACACACACACACACCACACATCACAAACACACCACACACACACACCACACATCACATACACACCACACATCACATACACACCACACACCACACACACACCACACATCACACACACCACACACACACCCCACACATCACAGACACACCACACACACACCCCACACATCACAGACACACCAAAAACACACACACCACGCATCACACACACACCACACATACACCACAGATCACACACACACCACACATCACACACACACCACACACACACCACACATCACAAACACCACACATCACACACACACCACACACCACACACACACATCACACCACACACACACCCCACACATCACAGACACACCACACACACACCACACATCACACACACACCACACACACACCACACATCACACACACCACACATACACCACAGATCACACACACACACCATACACACACCACAGATCACACACACACACATCACACACGCACCACACATCACACACTCACTACACATCATACACCACACACCACACACACCACACCACACACCACACATACACCACACATACACCACAGATCACACACACACACCATACACACACCACAGATCACACACACCACACACACCACACCACACATCACACACTCACTACACATCACACACCACACATACACCACACATCACACACCACACATCACACACACCACACCACACATCACACACACCACACACTCACTACACATCATACACCACACCACACATGACAAACTCACTACACATCAAACACACACCACACACATCACACCACACACATCACACACACCACACACACACCACACATCACACACACACCACACATCACACACACACCACACATCACACACACACCACACACATCACACCACACACATCACACACACACCACACACACACCACACATCACACACACATCACACACACACCACACATCACACTCCACACACACACCACACACACACCCCACACATCACAGACACACACCACACAAACACCACGCATCACACACAGACCACACACTATACCACACATCACACACCACACATCACACACCACACACACACACACACACCACACACACACACACACCACACACACCACACACACACCACACACACATACACCACACACCACACATACACCACACACACACCACCCCAGTCCTACCTTGGGGGGGCGCGTGTAAGAGCCGGACATTGTGCCCGTGTAGCCGCACAGAAACTACGCGGAGATCGCAGGGTGCAGGAGGGAGGGAGGGGGGGTAGAGAGGGGGGACGCACGAGTGGGGGGCAGGGAGTGGGGGGGGGGGCAGGGAGGGGGCAGAGAGGGGGGGCAGGGAGGGGGAGAGATCCGTGAAGTGGGGGGGGGGGGCTCCTCCGTGTGCAGGCAGGGGGCGAGAAGCGCGACACACAGTTAGAACCACAACCACCACACCACAACCACCACAACCACAACACCACCACGACACCACCACCACAACACCACCACCACCACGACACCACCACCACAACACCACAACCACCACCACCACGACACCACCACCACGACACCACCACCACCAAGGCACCACCACCACAACACCACCACCACCACGACACCACCACCACCAAGGCACCACCACACCACCACCACGCCACCACCACCACGACACCACCACCACCACGACACCACCACCACGACACCACCACGACACCACCACCACCACGACACCACCACCACCACGACACCACCACCACGACACCACCACCACCAAGGCACCACCACACCACCACCACCACGACACCACCACAACACCACCACGACACCACCACCACGACACCACCACAACACCACAACCACCACCACAACAACACCACCACAACACCACCACCACCACGACACCACCACCACCAAGGCACCACCACCACAACACCACCACGACACCACCACCAAGGCACAACCACACCACCACCACACCACCACCACCACGACACCACCACCACGACACCACCACCACGACACCACCACCACCACCACGACACCACCACCACGACACCACCACCACCACGACACCACCACCACCACCACGACACCACCACCACAACACCACCACCACGACACCACCACCACGACACCACCACCACGACACCACCACCACCAAGGCACCACCACACCACCACCACAACACCACCACCACGACACCACCACCACGACACCACCACCACAACACCACCACCACGACACCACCACCACGACACCACCACCACGACACCACCACCACGACACCACCACCACGACACCACCACCACCAAGGCACCACCACACCACCACCAAAACACCACCACCACGACACCACCACCACGACACCACCACCACCACAACACCACCACCACGACACCACCACGACAACACCACCACGACACCACCACCACCACGACACCACCACCACCACGCCACCACCACCACAACACCACCACCACCACGACACCACCACCAAGACACCACCACCACGACACCACCACCACCACCTTCGTATGGAGCGACAGACGAGGTAGCTTCCACACAGCGTTACGCGACCGATGAAAAGGCAATGCAGCTCGACTGATTCGGAGTGAGACCTCTGCTGTCAAACTGGAGTCGGTCATGACACACTGCCCAGGTATGGGAAACTCTCCACTCTCTTCACACCTGCCTTATCACCAATGGGGAATTGAGGGGGTGGAGTGTTTGATGGCACCAAATACCCGGGCAGGTGCTTAGTTTTGTAGGGGCTGATGGTAAGGCCTCAACTCTTAGTAGCACGCTCCAGGTTCAGCAACAGCACCTCCAACCCCTCCTCTGAGTGAGCAGCAATCACCAGATCATCAGCATGGTTGACCAATAGGGAGCCATCCTTCGACCACACCTGATCATCGATCAGCCTCCCATTGTATCTGTACCAGATGGACATTCCTCCGGTACAGCCATGGAACTATTTGGTCGAAAAATAAGTGAAATACTGTAGGTGCCAGAGGACATCCCTGTCACACCCCAAGGTGAACAGGGATTGGCTCTGACTCCCGGCCACGTAGTTTTACCCAAGCCCGCCCACCATCATGAAGATCCTTAATGAGCGTGAGCAGAGAATCAGGGACTCCGAAAGCATGAAGATAAACCCAGAGCCCTGGCCTGTTGATGGTATCATAGGCCTTGACCAGGTCAATAAGGCAGAGATATAGGTCCTGGTGGAATTCCCTACACCTCTGCTGTAGCAGATGGCATCTGTGCAGGACCGCCCTGGCCTGAAACCGCATTGGGGCTCCTGGCAAGGCGACGTTGAATAATCCTTGCCAGTTTCTTTCCCGGCACATTGAGAAGGGAAATTTCCCTGTAGTTGTTACAGTCTGTGCGGTCCCCCTTCTTAAAGGGGGGGACCACCAGAGCATCCTTCAAATCCTGCGGAACCCGTCCAGTGGTCCAGACTGTTGTTATGATGTCATGTAGGACAGCCTGCGCACAAACGCCACCCTCCCTCAGCATTTCGCTTGGGAGATAATCTCTGCCCGGTGCCTTTCCTGTTCTGAGACTCTGGATTACCTTCCGTAAAACCTCCACCGCCACTCGACGTGACCACCCCAGCTGAAAGCCCAGTGGGGGCTGAGTGGGGGGCCAAGGTACAGGGGGGGGGGTACAGGCGGAGCTCTGTGGCTCTGCCTGGCCAAGACCCCTGGAGAGGCAGCACCGTGGCCCAGAGCGTTGGACGTGCGTTCACCTGCACACTGCCTTGCATGTGCGTGTCCCCTAACCGTGTGCACGCACGCGCGTATGCGTGTACACGCGTGTGCGTGTACACGCGTGTGCGTTCGTGTGCATGCGAGTGCGCGTGGGTCTGCCGGTGAGCCTTCGACACTTCACGTGACATCAAAGTGCACCTGGCCTGGCACAGTCGCCATAGAGACGTCATCGTCACTTGGTCGTGGATGGCGGGTGTTGGTGTTGGTGTTGGCGTGCATGGGGAGCGGTAGCGTAATGGTGAGAGCGTTGCACTACGGACGTGGCCACCCGGGTTCGATTCCTGCTCGTGGCCAACACCAGTGACAATTATCCGAACTGGTCCTGGGCCTCCCCTAGGTCGACTCAGCCTCAAATGAGTACCTGGTGCGACGTGTAGACATCGCCACGAGGGAGACAAAGGCGGCCAGGCGTGGTGCTGGCCACCCACCCCCCTCGTGTGCCGTGCCAGCCTTCATAAGTGCTCGCTAACAAGACTTGCCCCAACAGTCTAAGGTTACACGATTCTTTGTCTCTGCGTGCACGTGCGTGCGTGTGCGTGCGTGTGCGTGTGCGTGCGTGTGCGTGTGTGTGCGTGTGCGTGTGTGTGCGTATACGCGCGTGTGTGTGCGTATACGCGCGTGCGCGTGCGTGTGTGCACGTGCGTGCGTGCACGTGCGCGTGCGTGCGCGTGCGTGCATGTGCGTGCGTGCACGTGCGTGCACGTGCGTGCGCGTGCGTGCGCGTGCGTGCGTGCGTGTACGTGTGTGCGTGCGTGCGCGCGGGTGCGTGTGCGTGAACGTGCACGTGAGTGTGCGTGCGTGTACGTGCGTGCGTGTACGTGTGTGCGTGCGTGCGCGCGGGTGCGTGTGCGTGTACGTGCACGTGCGTGCATGTGCGTGTGTGCACGTGCGTGTACGTGCGTGTACGTGCGTGCGTGTGCTTGCAGTACCATGGCGACGTCGGGCTGGAAGATCTGCTTGATGAACTTGTTACGGGAGGAGTGCACCAGCTGAATGATGTCTCCGTGCAGCGTGTCACGGTTCTTCTCCAGGAAGCCTGCGGGACAACACGCACAGTGCCCCCCACGTCACTCACTCCCCCCCACCCCCACGTCACTCACCACACCCCCACGTCACTCACCGCCCCCTCCACGTCACTCACCACACCCCCACGTCACTCACCGCCCCCCCTTCACGTCGCTCACCGCCCCCCCCACGTCACTCACCGCCCCCCCCACGTCACTCACCACACCCCCACGTCACTCACCGCCCCCCCCACGTCACTCACCACACCCCTACGTCACTCACCGCCCCCCCCCACATAACTCACCGCCCCCCCCCACGTCACTCACTGCCCCCCCCCCGCCCACGTCACTCACCGCCCCCGCCCCACGTGGTCGCCTGTGTTGCGATGTAAACTTCGTGGTTTTTTTGCTATTTTCTTTGAACCTATCTAGGTGACTTTACCGAAAGACCCAAAGAAGTTGAATCCCCCATGTCGCATCAAAAGACTGTTGGGGCAGTGCTGTTAGCGAGTAGCACCTATGAAGGCTGTCAGGCACACAAGGGGGGTTAGTGGCCAGCACCACGCCCGGCCGCCTTTGTTTCCCCAGTGGCGATGTTTGCCAACCGCACCAGATACTCATTTGAGGCCGAGTCGGCCTAGGAGAGGCCCAGGACTGCTTCAGATAATCGTCACTGGTGTTGGCAGTGAGTGGGGATCCAACTTGGCTCGCTGGCTTTGTAGCGTGGCGTGCCAACCGCTACGACACCGCTTCCCACTTGGCCACACACAACAACAACCGCCATTCGCCACTAAGTGGCGGTGACATCACCACAGCGCTTGTGCCAGGCTATGTGCACTTGAAGGCCAAGTGAAGTGTTGAACGCTCGCTGGCAGGAGGTCACGGGACAGACCCAAGTGCCATGGATTGGCTGACTGAGATGACTGGCTGATGCACCACCTGTGCCCACTTGCTGTGCTTTAGCCACACGGCGCTCCGCTCGTTGTTGTGAGCGTCGCTCCTCCGCCCTCCGTTGTTGTTGGAGGGCGACTGCCTCCAACTGCCCAGTAGCGTCCTTCACGAGCCTCCTCCACAGAGGCCGATCTTGACACCGCTGGTACCAGTCATTGGCAGCGGGCGTCCCCCTTGCATCACTACGTCTCTTCTCTAGCCCGTGCTGTGCCCGTTTAGCCCCCTCTATCCTGTCAAACAAAAGCTGTTTCGGCATGCGGTGGCTGGGCATGCGGGCTACATGACCCTGCGAATGCAGCCTTGTCTGCCGGAGGAGCTCACCGATGGGAATGTGTCCAGATCTTTCAAGGATTTGTGAGCTCAAAAAATCCGGCCTGGTTAAACCCAGGATGGATCATAGGCAGGTCAGCCGAAATATTTCTAACCGGTGAAGATGTTCCATGAAGGGGGTGCACGTTTCGCAAGCGTAGAGAAGGGAGGGAGTGACCGTGGCCGAATAGACCCAAAGCTTCGTGTAGAGTGACCAGGTAGCTTCCACACAGCGTTACACAGTCGATGAAAAGATAATGACGCTCGGCTGATTTGGTGTGAGACCTCTGCTGTCAAACCGGAGCCGGTCATGAGCACAATCCTCAGGTATGAAAAACTCTCCACTCTCTCCACAACTGCCCCATGGCCAATTGGGAGTTGTGGGTGTTTAATGGCACAAAATACCCAGGCAGGTGCTTAGTTTTGGTGGGGGCTGATAGTAAGGCCCCACCTCTTAGTGGCACACTCCAGTTTCAGCAGTAGTGCCTCCAACTCCACTGAGTGAGCAGCAATCACCAGATCATCGGTATACATAACATGGTTGACCAATAGGGAGCCATCCCTTGACCGCACCCGGGCAACAATCAGCCTCCCATTATATCTGTACCAGATGGAAATTCCTCCGGTACAGCCATCGAAGACTTTACGAACTACGTAGTCGAAATAGATGTTAAATAATAAAGTGAACCAAGAAGTCTCTGCCTGCTAGCCACGAAGTTTTACCCAGGCCCGCTCACCATCATGAAGGTCCTTAATGAGCATGAGCAGAGGGTCGGGGACTCTGAAAGCACGAATAACAACCCAGAGCCCAGGCCTACTGATGGTATCATAGGCCTTGACCAGGTGAATAAAGCACAGCGACAGGTACTATTATAATTTCCGACGCCTCTGATGTAGCAGACAGACTGAAAATATGGTATCTGTGCAAGACCACCCTGGCCTGAAACCACATTGGGGCTCCGCAAGCCTCTCCTCAGCGTGGCTGGCAAGGCGATGTTGAATAATCCTTGCCAGGACCTTTCCTGGCACACTGAGGAGTGAGATGCCCCTGTAGTTGTTACAGTTTGTGCAGTCCACCTTCTTAAAGAGGGGGACCACCAGGGCATCCTTCCAATCCTGTAGAACCCATCCAGTGGTCCAGACTGTTGTTATGATGTCATATAGGGCAGTCTGTGCACAAATGCCACCCTCCCTCAGCATTTCGCTTTGGAGATCATCTCTGCCCGCTGCCTTTCCTGGTCTCAGACTCTGCATCACCTTCAGTACTTCCTCAACAGATAGCACCTCAGCCAGCCACTCACAGGGGGTGACTAATTCTTCCAATATGGCCAACAGCACACGCACGTGTGCACGAGCGTGTGCGTGCCGGTACGTGCGTGCCGGTACGTGCGTGCCGGTACGTGCGTGCCGGTACGTGCGTGCCGGTACGTGCGTGCCGGTACGTGCGTGCCGGTACGTGCGTGCCGGTACGTGCGCCCTCACCGTGCGCCTCGTAGAAGACGACGCCGGCGAAGTGGTTGAGGCCGAACTGGGAGTCGTGGGCGTTGCGTGGAGGGATGTAGTTGGCGTTGAGCTTGTGCTGCGCATTCAGCTTGTGCAGCATCGTGGTGTCCGTGCCCTGCGGGCGCCACACACGTCGCCCCCGCCGCCATCATCACGTCCAACGACATCGCCGCCGCCATCAACATCATTACCGTCACCACCGTCACTGCCATGGCCATCGGCATCACCATCGCGGGCACCACCGACACATATCCACCATCGTCATCATTACCATCGTCACCTGAAAAATCATCATCACCACCGCCATCACCATCGCCACCGTCACCGCCATCAACGCCGTCACTGCCATCACCATCGTGGGCAGGGGCCAGCGGTGGTCCTTCATAAAGAACTTCACGAAGCAGCAGCCCTTGAAGAGCCACCGCATGCCGCTACGGAGCCGCAGGATGCCGACCCCTCATCAGGGCAACATCGCCACCACGGTGGCTAGGAGATCTCCCTCGCCTGGTGTATATTTGAGTTTGCGTGCTGTTCTCTCTCTCTCTCTCCCCGTGGTCGCGTGGATTATTCTCTGGGGTCCCCCAGTAATTGGCTGCTTTAAATGTCCACGTGATGAGAAGCGACTTTCAATGTCCACGTGATGAGAAGCGACTTTAAATGTCCATGTGATGAGAAGCGACTTTCAATGTCCACGTGATGAGAAGCGACTTTAAATGTCCACGTGATGATAAGCGACTTTAAATGTCCACGTGATGAGAAGCGACTTTAAATGTCCACGTGATGATGAGCGACTTTAAATGTCCACGTGATGATAAGCGACTTTAAATGTCCACGTGATGATGAGCGACTTTAAATGTCCACGTGATGAGAAGCGACTTTAAATGTCCACGTGATGAGAAGCGACTTTCAAGGTCCACGTGATGAGAAGCGACTTTAAATGTTCACGTGATGAGAAGCGACTTTAAATGTCCACGTGATGAGAAGCGACTTTAAATGTCCACGTGATGAGAAGCGACTTTCAATGTCCACGTGATGAGAAGCGACTTTCAATGTTCACGTGATGAGAAGCGACTTTAAATGTCCACGTGATGAGAAGCGACTTTCAATGTCCACGTGATGAGAAGCGACTTTAAATGTCCACGTGATGAGAAGCGACTTTAAATGTCCACGTGATGAGAAGCGACTTTAAATGTCCACGTGATGAGAAGCGACTTTCAATGTCCACGTGATGAGAAGCGACTTTCAATGTCCACGTGATGAGAAGCGACTTTCAATGTCCACGTGATGAGAAGCGACTTTAAATGTCCACGTGATGAGAAGCGACTTTAAATGTCCACGTGATGAGAAGCGACTTTCAAGGTCCACGTGATGAGAAGCGACTTTAAATGTCCACGTGATGAGAAGCGACTTTCAATGTCCACGTGATGAGAAGCGACTTTAAATGTCCACGTGATGAGAAGCGACTTTCAATGTTCACGTGATGAGAAGCGACTTTCAATGTCCACGTGATGAGAAGCGACTTTCAATGTCCACGTGATGAGAAGCGAAATTCAATGTCCACGTGATGAGAAGCGACTTTAAATGTCCACGTGATGAGAAGCGACTTTCAATGTCCACGTGATGAGAAGCGACTTTAAATGTCCACGTGATGAGAAGCGACTTTAAATGTTCACGTGATGAGAAGCGACTTTAAATGTCCACGTGATGAGAAGCGACTTTAAATGTCCACGTGATGATGAGCGACTTTAAATGTTCACGTGAAGATAAGCGACTTTCAAGGTCCACGTGATGAGAAGCGACTTTCAAGGTCCACGTGATGAGAAGCGACTTTAAATGTTCACGTGATGAGAAGCGAGTTTAAATGTCCACGTGATGAGAAGCGACTTTAAATGTTCACGTGATGAGAAGCGACTTTAAATGTCCACGTGATGAGAAGCGACTTTAAATGTTCACGTGATGAGAAGCGACTTTCAATGTTCACGTGATGAGAAGCGACTTTAAATCTCCACGTGATGAGAAGCGACTTCGCTGAGCCATCATTTATGGCCAGATACCTTCTGTAAAGAGCGATGCAGCTCAGTGGGCTTTTATAAACTAAAATAGTTTCGTTTAAAGTTCAATACCACCATCACTCATCATGCAAACCGTCACCGACACACTCATCGGCAACAATAACGATGGTGATGATGGTGGTGATGGTGGTACATCTTCCAAAGTGAGGGTTCTGGGTAGGAGCACGAGGGAGGGAGGGGGGGAGGGAGGGAGGGAGGGGGGAGGGAGGGAGGGAGGGAGGGAGGGGGGGAGGGAGGGCTCCGTGTTGTGACACCCAACGCCCTCCCCGCTCTCTCATGGCAACACAACACTACACCACAGACGCCACCTCTAAAACATTCATGTGTGTCACCCACCCACCCTGCTCCCCATGACAATGGAGAGGGGCCGGAGGTGGGTGGGTGGGTGGGGGGCCGGGTCGGAGGGAGGGAGGCTTGGGGTGGCAAGGAGGGGGACCGTGTGGGAGGGAGGGTGGGGGGATGGGTGGGAGAGGGACCGGGGATGGGAGGGTGGGGGGCTGGGGGGTGGGGGCCGGGTGGGAGGGTGGGGGCTGAGGGGCTGGAGGGTGGGGGGCTGGGGGGTGGGGGGCTGGGGACCTCGTGAAGCGCCGGTGATGGGGTTCGTAGTGGGAGTAATGGAGTTTTGCACGTGGAGTGTTTACACGTGGAGTGTTTACACGTGGAGTGTTTACACGTGGAGTGTGTTACACATGGAGTGTTTGCACGTGGAGTGTGTTACACGTGGAGTGTTTGCACGTGGAGTGTTTACACGTGGAGTGTTTACACGTGGAGTGTGTTACACGTGGAGTGTTTACACGTGGAGTGTTTACACGTGGAGTGTTTACACGTGGAGTGTGTTACACGTGGAGTGTTTACGCGTGGAGTGTTTACGCGTGGAGTGTTTGCACGTGGAGGGGACACGGGAGCCGTGTGGACGGATGGATCATCCGCCCGCCCGTCCATCACATCGCCCATCCTATCTCCAGCGACGCTCGTGACCCACGCTGTGCTGTGTTTAAGAGAGGTTCGTGGTGTAACAGGATCCGTGTCTAACACATAGAGGGAGAGACACAGGGAGGGTCCCCCTTGCATAGGAACACTCTGGCAGCTCGCCTGCAGCATTGGTTCAAGCGAGCCCGACCCTACCGCTGATGACACCCCGGACGTCGGAACCGGTGCAGAGCTTCGCTTGCGTCCAGCCAATGCCGCTGATGAGACGGGACTCCCCGGAAGGAAGTCCGTGCGGCCGACGGGATGAGGCGTCGTGTCTGTTCGGAAGGTGCTCGGAGGGAGCGCGGCTTCGTGCGTGACACGCGGTCACGGGCAACGTGAAGTGACGTGGAGAGGCCGCATGTGGCCCCATGGCATGCGGCCTCACGGCATGTGGCCCCACGGCATGTGGCCCCATGGCATGTGGCCCAGTGGCATGCGGCCTCACGGCATGCGCCCTGCAGTCTGAGGCCCGCGATATACGCAGGTTGTAAACCCCATATCGCCGCTACCGTGCCGACACGGGCGACTAAACTCAACTCTTTTTTAATGTTTGCCATGTAAGGCCCAACTGAACTATACAGCTCTTTTTCAGAAGCCACTTGGCAATCACAAATGATAGCCCAACCAAGTGTACTATCATCAGCACGTGGACATGTATGGGACGCGTGGTGATATTGATTTTAAACGTGGAGGGGAAAACCGTGGGACCCGGACAAAAGTCCACGCGACCACAGGGGGAGAGAGACAGAGAGAGAGACAGAGAGAGAGACACCGCAAACTCCAAATATACAGCAGCAGCAGGCATCATCAGGCTCCGGGATCGAACCCACGACCTCCTGTATACCAGGCGAGGTAGTTAACATCTCCTAGCCACCGTGATGATGAGAGACACAAACTCCAAATATACAACAGCAGCAGCAGGCATCATCAGGCTCCGGGATCGAACCCACGACCTCCTGTACACCAGGCGAGGGAGTTAACATATCCTAGCCACCGTGATGATGAGAGACACAAACTCCAAATTTACAGCAGCAGCAGCAGGCATCATCAGGCTCCAAGATCGAACCCACGACCTCCTGTATACCAGGCGAGGTAATTAACATCTCCCTGCCACCGTGATGATGAGAGACACAAACTCCAAATATACAGCAGCAGCAGCAGGCATCATCAGGCTCCGGGATCAAATGCACGACCTCCTGTACACCAGGCGAGGTAGTTAACATCTCCCAGTCACCGTGGTGACGTTAGCGCCCACCCCCGTGCCCCCCACCCCGTGCCCCCCACCCCGTGCCCCCCACCCCGTGCCCCCCACCCCGTGCCCCCCACCCCGTGCCCCCCCCCCACCTTGGGGAACTTGCTCTCCTCGTCGATGAGCGAGATGATGTTCATCGGCTTGAGGGCGATCATGTCGAGCGCGTCCTGGTTGTCGGAGAACTCGATGTGGCGCCAGCTGATGTCCTCCAGCTCGTACTCCTCCTGCTCCAGCTTGAACACGTGGCGCACAAAGAACTGCTGCAGGTTCTCGTTCGCAAAGTTGATGCACAGCTGCTCGAAGCTGGGGGGCCGGGGGGGGAAGGGGGGGCAGAGTGGGGGGAGGAGAGTCAATATTGATCACGTGTGCCCGGTGAGGGTGACGTGGTGAGGGTGACGGTGAGGGTGACGCGGTGAGAGTGACGCGGTGAGGGTGACGCGGTGAGGGTGACGCGGTGAGGGTGACGCGGTGAGGGTGACGCGGTGAGGGTGACGTGGTGAGGGTCACGCGGTGAGGGTGACATGGTGAGGGTGACGCGGTGAGGGTGACGCGGTGAGGGTGACGTGGTGAGGGTGACGTGGTGAGGGTGACGTGGTGAGGGTGACGCGGTGAGGGTGACGCGGTGAGGGTGACGTGGTAAGGGTGACGCGGTGAGGGTCACGCGGTGAGGGTCACGTGGTGAGGGTCACGTGGTGAGGGTCACGTGGTGAGGCTGTTCACTCGAGCGCCATTCACCTGTTCACGTGGAAGTTCTCGAAGCCGAATATGTCGAGCAGTCCGATGGAGCGTCGCGAGGCCTTGGGGTCCGGCTGGGGCGGCCTGCCGGGGCGGAGCGCACACAGACAGAGCTCCCCCGCCTAGCACAACGAGGCCTGCCAGGCGAGCGCACACAGACAGAGCTCCCCCGCCTAGCGCAACGAGGCCTGCCACAGCGGAGCGCACACACAGACAGAGCTCCCCCGCCTAGCACAACGCGGCCTGCCGGAGGGCACACAGACAGAGCTCCCCCGCCTAGCGCAATGCGGCCTACTGGGGCGAGCGCGGTGCTAGCGAGGAGCACCGTCAAGGGCGGCACGGCACGCCGGGTGGGCGGTCGACAGCGCCACGCCCGGCCGCCTTTGTTTCCCCAGCATCGCGACCAGGTACTCGTTTACAGGGTCGAGTCGGCCTAGGGACCCAGGTCCCGTTCCGGTTTCGGATAATCGCCACCGATGTGATCGGGCGCTGAGCGGGAATCGAACCCGAGTCGCCAGGTTCTTGGCGTGGTGCGCCGACCTGCTGCACCACCGCTCCCCGTGCACGCGCCAAGCCACAGGGGCGCGGTGAGCACCCGCAGCTCACCACGGTCTCGCGGTGAGCACCCGCAGCTCACCCCGGTCTCACGTGGACACGAGGTGAACACCCGCACCTCACCCCGGTCTCACGTGGACAGGCGGTGAACACCCGCAGCTCACCCCGGTCTCACGTGGACATGAGGTGAACACCCGCACCTCACCCCGGTCTCACGTGGACATGAGGTGAACACTCGCACCTCACCCCGGTCTCACGTGGACACGCGGTGACCAGCCGCAGCTCACCACCCGTGCCGGCCATTGTGAGCTCCCCGCCCCCTCACCTGTAGATCGCTGCGTTGATCTTCTCCACGATCCACACGAACATCCGCCCGTAGATTCCCTGCCAGCGCCACGCACAGGTCAGCACACCGCGACACGTGCACACACACACACACAGGTGAGCACATGGGCACGCATGGACAGTCATCTTAGTGAGTGAGTGATTGTGACTACGTGATTGTGAGTGAGTGATCGCGAGTGAGTGATAGTGAGTGAGTATTCGCGAGTGAGTGATCGTGAGTGAGTGATCGTGAGTGAGTGATCGTGAGAGTGATTGTGAGTGAGTGAACGTGAGTGAGGGATCGTGAGTGAGTGATCGCGAGTGAGTGAGTGATCGTGAGTGAGTGAACGTGAGTGAGTTAACGTGAGTGAGAGATCGCGAGTGAGTGATCGTGAGCGAGTGATTGTGAGCGAGTGATCATGAGTGAGTGATTGCGAGTTATTGCGAGTGATTGCGAGTGATTGTGGGCGAGTGATTGCGAGTGATTGCGGGCGAGTGATTGCGAGTGATTGCGGGTGAGTGATTGTGAGTGATTGCGGGTGAGTGATTGCGAGTGATTGTGAGTGATTGCGAGTGAGTGATTGCGAGTGATTGTGAGTGATTGCGGGTGAGTGATTGCGAGTGATTGTGAGCGAGTGATTCCGAGCGATTGCGAGTGAGTGATTGTGAGTGATTGCGAGTGATTGCGAGTGATTGCGAGTGATTGCGAGTGATTGCGGGCGAGTGATTGTGAGTGATTGTGAGTGATTGCGGGCGAGTGATTGCGAGTGATTGTGGGCGAGTGATTGTGAGTGATTGCGGGCGAGTGATTCCGAGTGATTGCGGGTGAGTGATTGCGAGTGATTGCGTGCCTTGACGAAGGCGTCGCGCACATCCAGCGCCTGCTCCATGTTGAGCGGCGTTGTGACGCTCTCCCCACGTGTGATGATGCTGCGGCTCGTCAGGCAGTTACGCAGGTCCACCTCGTCCACCTGGGGGCGCGGGGTCACGGGGTCACACGGGGTCACACGGGGTCACACGGGGTCAGGGATGGGGGTGTGGTCACGGGGTGTGTGTCACGTGGTTAGAGTCAGGGATGGGGGTGTGGGTCACGTGGTTAGAGACAGAGATGGGGGTGTGTGTCATATGGTTAGAGTCAGGGATGGGGGTGTGGGTCACGTGGTTAGAGTCAGGGATGGGGGTGTGGGTCACGTGGTTAGAGTCAGGGATGGGGGTGTGGGTCACGTGGTTAGAGTCAGGGATGGGGGTGTGGGTCACGTGGTTAGAGACAGGGATGGGGGTGTGGGTCACGTGGTTAGAGACAGGGATGGGGGTGTGTGTCACGTGGTTAGAGACAGAGATGGGGGTGTGGGTCACGTGGTTAGAGACAGGGATGGGGGTGTGTGTCACGTGGTTAGAGACAGGGATGGGGGTGTGGGTCACGTGGTTAGAGTCAGGGATGGGGGTGTGGGTCACGTGGTTAGAGACAGGGATGGGGGTGTGGGTCACGTGGTTAGATTCAGGGATGGGGGTGTGTGTCACGTGGTTAGAGACAGAGATGGGGGTGTGGGTCACGTGGTTAGAGACAGGGATGGGGGTGTGTGTCACGTGGTTAGAGACAGGGATGGGGGTGTGTGTCACGTGGTTAGAGACAGGGATGGGGGTGTGCGTCATGTGGTTAGAGTCAGGGATGGGGGTGTGGGTCACGTGGTTAGAGACAGGGATGGGGGTGTGGGTCACGTGGTTAGAGACAGGGATGGGGGTGTGGGTCACGTGGTTAGAGACAGAGATGGGGGTGTGGGTCACGTGGTTAGAGACAGGGATGGGGGTGTGCGTCACATGGTTAGAGTCAGGGATGGGGGTGTGTGTCACGTGGTTAGAGACAGGGATGGGGGTGTGTGTCACGTGGTTAGAGTCAGGGATGGGGGTGTGTGTCACGTGGTTAGAGTCAGGGATGGGGGTGTGGGTCATGTGGTTAGAGACAGGGATGGGGGTGTGGGTTAGGGGGTTAGGGGGTTAGGGGTCAGGGGTCACCTCGAGCAGGGTGGAGGCGACGCGGAGGTGCGGGGAGGAGAGAACCTCACACGAGTCCAGGTTGTCATAGGTGCGCGCTGTGGGGAACCCGCAACATCGTCGCCAACATCGTCACCAACATCGTCATCATCACCACCATCACCAACATCGTCACCATCACCACCATCACCACCATCACCAACATCACCAATATCGTCACCAACATCATCACCAACATCGTCACCAACATCGTCACCATCACCAACATCTTCACCAACATCGTCACCATCACCAACATTGTCACCATCACCACCATCACCATGATCGTCTCATCTAGACCCTCACCTACCCCCCTACCCACCCACGTACCCCCCCCCCCACGTACCCCCCGCATACCCCCCCATGTATCCCCCACGTACCCCCCCGTGCGTACCCCCCCCATGTACCCCCCTGTGTGTACCCCCACGTACCCCCCCCACGTACCCCCCCCACGTACCTCCCCGTGCGTACCCCCCACGTACCCCCCCCACGTACCCCCCCCACGTACCCCCCCGTGCGTACCCCCCTGTGCGTACCCTCGAACAGCAGGTTCCCCATGTGCAGCACGGCTGCGAGCAGCTTGGACACCTCCCAGATCTCGGTGTCGGTGAACATGAGGACCTTCATGGCCGAGCAGATGTTGGCAAACTCAGCGGCGTCGTCACGCCCCTCGCACTGAATACAGCTCCCCTGCACGGGGGGGGGGGGGGGCACGGGGGGGGCACGGGGGGGCACGGGGGGGGCACGGGGGGATCGGGGAGACAAAAGTATAATGGGAGATGCACGGGCATCAGGGACACACACGGTTGTGAGGGGGACGCGGATAAGAGGCAAACGCGGATAAGAGGGACACGAGGATAAGGAGGGGGGGGGGGGCTTCCAGATAAGGGGGAGACACAGGTATGGAAGACACGTGGATATAGGAGACAATAATAAGGGGTAAGCGTGCGGATACGAGGGAGGGAGGCGTGCGGATACGAGGGGGGAAGGCGTGCGGATACGGGGGAGGGAGGCGTGCGGATACGAGGGAGGGAGGCGTGCGGATACGAGGGAGGGAGGCATGCAGATACGAGGGAGGGAGGCGTGCGGTTACGAGGGAGGGAGGCGTGCGGATACGAGGGAGGGAGGCGTGCGGATACGAGGGAGGGAGGCGTGCACCATGGTGAGGTAGCTGTACTGCTCGGCGGAGCCCAGGTGCAGCTGCCGCTTGCCATCCCCCGCCATGCCGCGCAGCATGCAGTAGAAGACGTGGTAGTTCCTCTCGTCCGCCGCCTACAGACACAGAGGTGGTGTAGCCTCGACAGACTGTTGGGGTAAGAGTTGTTCGCAAGCAGCACCTCTGAAGGCCGGCACAGCACAAGGCGGCCAGCACCGCGCCCGGCCGCCTTTGTCTCCCCCAGTGGCGGCGACCTTACACCACCGCACCACGTGCTCGGGACCGAGTCAGATCGTGGCCGTGGCGGCCGTGATGAGCGGGAACCGAATTCGGGTTGCGGCTGCGTCCGTGGCTCGGGATGCTAACCGCGGCGCCACCACTCCCGACTCGAGCCAGGCCACGCACGCAGACACACACAGGACAAAGGTTCCCTAGGTAGCTCACACGGGCCGTTGGGGCAAGTGCCATTAGCGAGCACCACCGATTAAGGGGTGGGTGGGCAGCACCACGCCCTTGCCGCCTTTGTCTCCCCAGTGTTGGTGTTTACACACCGCACCACGTGCTCATTTCAAGGCTGAGTCGACCTAGGTGAGGCCCAGCACAGGTTTGTATATTAGTCCCCGTGAGCGGGAATCGAACTCAGGTTACTGGATTCGTAGTGCAGCGCGCTAACCGCTGCACCACCGCTGACTCACCTGGTGGCACATGCTGACTCACCTGGTGGTACACGCCGACTCACCTGGTGGTACACGCCGACTCACCTGGTGGTACACACTGACTCACCTGGTGGTACACGCCGACTCACCTGTTGGTACACGCTGACTCACCTGGTGGTACACGCTGACTCACCTGGTGGTACACACTGACTCACCTGGTGGTACACGCTGACTCACCTGGTGGTACACACTGACTCACCTGGTGGTACACTCCGACTCACCTGGTGGTACACTCCGACTCACCTGGCGACACACGCTGACTCACCTGGTGGTACACTCCGACTCACCTGGTGGTACACTCCGACTCACCTGGTGGTACACTCCGACTCACCTGGCGACACACGCTGACTCACCTGGTGGTACACGCTGACTCACCTGGTGACACATGCTGACTCACCTGGTGGTACACTCCGACTCACCTGGTGGTACACACTGACTCACCTGGCGACACACGCGTGTCTTCTCCAGCAGGTACTGCTCGATCTTGGCACCTTCGATGGCTCCGCGCCGGTTGAAGTGGATGTCGATGTACTTGCCGAAACGGCTCGAGTTGTCATTCCGGATCGTCTTGGCGTTGCCGAACGCTGGCGGACACGAGACGGCACGGTCACCGACGAGGAGTCGTCGCGGCAACGTTCATGCAGTCACGGCAACGGCGGCGGCACCGCGGACAGAATCCAGGTCGTCGCCCTATTCGCGATGCCGGGTCAGGCGACACGGTTATTCACACTACCCAAGACGCTGGGCCCCAGAGGATTCGTCGGTGCGGTGAGGAGCCGCGGTGAGGAGCCGCGGTGAGGAGCCGCGGTGAGGAGCCGCTCACCTTCCAGGATGGGGTTCGCCTCCAGGACCTGCTGCTCGATCCACGAATGCTGCCCGCTCACCGCCGCCAGGAACTGCAGGATGAGCTTCGTGCTCTCCGTCTTCCCCGCGCCGGACTCCCCGCTGCCTCCGCAAAATGCGGCACGCGGCACACCGCAAGGCACGTGGCACACCACAAGGCACGTGGCACACCACAAGGCACGTGGCACACCGCAAGGCACGCGGCACACCGCAAGGCACGTGGCACACCACGAGGCACGTGGCACACCGCAAGGCACGCGGCACACCGCAAGGCACGTGGCACACCACAAGGCACGTGGCACACCGCAAGGCACGCGGCACACCGCAAGGCACGTGGCACACCGCAAGGCACGTGGCACACCACAAGGCACACGGCACACCACAAGGCACACGCCACGCGGCCCACCGGGACATGCGCCACGCAGCACACACCAAGAGCACACCGCGTCACACACAGAGGCTCACCCCCCCCCCCCCTCTCACGCTCGCATTCAGCACAAAGACAAAGCTACCCAGTGCAGCCTTAACAGACTGCCGGGGCAAGTGCGGTTAGCGAGTAGCATCAACGAAGGCCGGCACGGCACACACGAAGGGGCGGGTGGCCAGCACCACGCCGGGCCGCCTTTGTCTCCCCAGTGGCGGTGTTCACACACCGCACCAGGTACTCATTTGAGGCCGAGTCGACCTAGGGGAGGCCTATGACCGGTTCAGAAAATCGAACTCGAGTCGCCGTGTTGGTAGCTCACCCCTGCACTGCCGTGCGCGCACCGCCCGCACCTGATGATGCAGCACTGGTCGCGGTTGTTACGCCGCATGCTGAAGTAGCAGTTGTCGGCGATGGCGAAGATGTGCGGCGCCATCTCGCCGATCTTGCGGTTGGTGTAGAGGCGGATCTGCTCTGCCGTGTAGATGGGGAGCAGCTGGTACGGGTTCACCGCCACCAGGATGGAGCCCGTGTAGGTCTGGGGTGGGGGGGGGGGGCACGCGGGGGTGAGACGCGGGGCAGGTGAGGCACAAGCGACGTGACACAATGCAAGCATCATGCACGAGGCGGTGGTGTCATGGGTAGGGGTGGTGGTGTCATGGGTAGGGGTGGCGGTGGTGCCATGGGTAGGGGTGGTGGTGGTGCCATGGGTAGGGGCGGTGGTGTCATGGGTAGGGGTGGTGGTGTCATGGGTAGGGGTGGAGGTGTCATGGGTAGGGGTGGTGGTGGTGTCATGGGTAGGGGTGGTGGTGTCGTGGGTAGGGGTGGTGGTGTCGTGGGTAGGAGTGGTGGTGCCGTGGGTAGGGGCGGTGGTGTCGTGGGTAGGGGTGGTGGTGTCGTGGGTAGGAGTGGTGGTGCCGTGGGTAGGGGCGGTGGTGTCATGGGTAGGGGTGGCGGTGTCGTGGGTAGGGGTGGTGGTGTCATGGGTAGGGGTGGCGGTGTCGTGGGTAGGGGTGGCGGTGTCATGGGTAGGGGTGGTAGTGCCGTGGGTAGGGGCGGTGGTGTCATGGGTAGGGGTGGCGGTGTCATGGGTAGGGGTGGTGGTGGTGTCATGGGTAGGGGTGGTGGTGTCATGGGTAGGGGTGGTGGTGTCATGGGTAGGGGTGGTGGTGTCATGGGTTTGGGTGGTGGTGTCATGGGTAGGGGTGGTGGTGTCATGGGTAGGGGTGGTGGTGTCATGGGTAGGGGTGGTGGTGTCATGCTCTAATTTGGTATAAGAGTAACTCACCCTCCCACCACAGTTGGTCTTAGAGAATTAGGGAGAGAAACGATGGAGTGAGAGAGACACGGGGGAGAGACACGGGGGAGAGACACGGGGGAGAGACACGGGGGAGAGACACAGGGGAGCGGGAGAGACACAGGGGAGAGACACAGGGGAGCGGGAGAGACACAGGGGAGAGACACGGAGGAGAGACACAGGGGGGCGACACGGGGGAGAGACACGGGGGAGAGACACGGGGGAGTGAGAGAGAGACGGGGGAGTGAGAGAGACACGGGGGAGCGAGAGAGACACGGGGGAGCGAGAGAGACACGGGGGAGTCACACGGGGGAGCGACACGGGGGAGCGACACGGGGGAGTGACACGGGGGAGAGACACGGGGGAGAGACACGGGGGAGTGAGAGAGACACGGGGGAGCGAGAGAAACACGGGGGAGTGACACGGGGGAGCGAGAGAGACACGGGGGAGCGAGAGAGACACGGGGGAGCGAGAGAGACACGGGGGAGTGACACGGGGGAGCGAGAGAGACACGGGGGAGCGAGAGAAACACGGGGGAGTGACACGGGGGAGCGAGAGAGACACGGGGGAGCGAGAGAGACACGGGGGAGCGAGAGAGACACGGGGGAGCGAGAGAGACACGGGGGAGTCACACGGGGGAGCGACACGGGGGAGCGACACGGGGGAGTGACACGGGGGAGAGACACGGGGGAGAGACACGGGGGAGTGAGAGAGACACGGGGGAGCGAGAGAAACACGGGGGAGTGACACGGGGGAGCGAGAGAGACACGGGGGAGCGAGAGAGACACGGGGGAGCGAGAGAGACACGGGGGAGTGACACGGGGGAGCGAGAGAGACACGGGGGAGTGAGAAAGACACGGGGGAGCGAGAGAAACACGGGGGAGTGACACGGGGGAGCGAGAGAGACACGGGGGAGCGAGAGAGACACGGGGGAGCGAGAGAGACACGGGGGAGCGAGAGAGACACGGGGGAGCGAGAGAGACAGCACACTCCAGGTCAGACAGTAGTGCGCGTGGCGCTGCGCCGATGCAGCCGCCACCGGCGTCGCACGCAACGCCGGTGGCGGCTGCATCGGCGGTGCCGCGCGACCGTGTACAAGAGAGACAAAGATCCCCCGTGTAGCCTTGACAGACTGTTGGGTCAAGTGCTGTTAGCGAGCACCTATGTAGGCCGAAACGGTAAACAAGGGGGTGGGTGGCCAGCACCACGCCCGGTCGCCTTTGTCTCCCCAGTGGCGATGTTTACACACCGCACCAGGTACTCATTTGAGGCAGAGTCGACCTAGGGGAGGCCCAGGACCGGTTCAGATAATCGTCACTGATGGTGTTGGCTGTGAGCGGGAATCGAACTCGGGTTACCGGGTCCGTAGCGCAGCGTAGCGCTAACCACTACGCTACTGCTCCTGTCCCGGGCCGCCCCTAGGTCGCCTCAGCCTTAACCGAGTACCTAGGGGAGACAAAGGCGGCTGGCCGGGCGTGGTGCTGACCATCCACCCCGTCGCGTGTCATGCCCGGCCTTCATAGGCGCTTGAAACAGAACTTTGTTGGACGTGACTGTGAGTGTGTGTGTACACAGTGGGTACGCGTGACTGTGAGTGCATGTACACAGTGTGTACGCGCGACTGTGCGTGTCAGTGCGTGTACACAGTGTGTACGCGCGACTGCGTGCGTGTGAGTGCATGTGAGTGCATGTACACAGTGTGTACGCGCGACTGCGTGCGTGTGAGTGCGTGTGAGTGCGTGTGAGTGCGTGTACACAGTGTGTACGCGCGACTGCGTGCGTGTGAGTGTGTGTACACAGTCTGTACGTGCGACTGCGTGTGTGAGTGCGTGTACAGAGTGTGTACGTGCGACTGCGTGTGTGAGTGCGTGTACACAGTGTGTACGCGCGACTGCGTGTGAGTGCGTGCGTGTGAGTGCGTGTGAGTGCGTGTACACAGTGTGCACGTGCGACTGCGTGTGTGAGTGCGTGTACACAGTGTGTACACAGTGTGTGCGTGCGACTGCGTGCGTGTGAGTGCGTGCGTGTGAGTGCGTGTACACAGTGTGTACACAGTGTGTACGTGCGACTTCCTGCGTGAGTGCGTGTACACAGTGTGTACGCGCGACTGCGTGCGTGTGAGTGTGTGTACACAGTCTGTACGTGCGACTGCGTGTGTGAGTGCGTGTACAGAGTGTGTACGTGCGACTGCGTGTGTGAGTGCGTGTACACAGTGTGTACGCGCGACTGCGTGCGTGTGAGTGCGTGTGAGTGCGTGTGAGTGCGTGTACACAGTGTGTACGTGCGACTGCGTGTGTGAGTGCGTGTACACAGTGTGTACACAGTGTGTGCGTGCGACTGCGTGCGTGCGACTGCGTGCGTGAGTGCGTGTACACAGTGTGTACACAGTGTGCACACAGTGTGTGCGTGCGACTGCGTGCGTGCGCGTACGTAGATGAGGTGGTCGCGGTAGCGGATGAGGAGGTTGCGCAGGATGCCGGCCTCGTTGAGATCTCCCAGGCGGATCATGTCCTCCACGCCGTGCACCGAAGTGGGGTGCATGGGGCGCACCAGGCGCGCGTTCTGCGGGGAGATCCAGTGCTCCTGCGGCGCACACGTCACAACACCAACATGCAGCGTCACAACACTCACACGTGCACGTCACAACACGCACGTCACAACACGCACGTCACAACACGCACGTCACAACACCAACATGCAGCGTCACAACACGCACGTCACAACAGTCACACGTGCACGTCACAACACCAACATGCAGCGTCACAACACGCACGTCACAACACTCACAAGTGCACGTCACAACACGCACAAGTGCACGTCACAACACTCACAAGTGCACGTCACAACACGCACAAGTGCACGTCACAACACGCACATCACAACGCGCACGTCACAACGCGCACGTCACAACACGCACGTCACAACACGCACGTCACAGCACGCGCACGTTACAACACTCACACGTGCTTGTCACAACACGCACGTCACAACACGTACGTCACAATGCGCATACACGCATGTCTCCCTGGCGGAGCTGTTTCCCTGGCGGAGCTATCTCCCTGGTGGAGCTGTCTCCCTGGCAGAGCTGTCTCTCTGGCGGAGCTGTCTTTGTAGTGGAGCTGTCTCCGTGGCGGAGCTGTCTTTGTAGTGGAGCTGTCTCCGTGGCGGAGCTGTCTTTGTAGTGGAGCTGTCTCCGTGGCGGAGCTGTCTTTGTAGTGGAGCTGTCTCCCTGGCGGAGCTGTCTTTGTAGTGGAGCTGTCTCCCTGGCGGAGCTGTTTCCCTGGCGGAGCTGTCTCCCTGGCGGAGCTGTCTCCCTGGCGGAGCTGTCTCCCTGGCGGAGCTGTCTTTGTAGTGGAGCTGTCTCCTTGGCGGAGCTGTATCAGCGGTGGAGCTACAGTGAGGGAAAAAAGTATTTGATCCCCTGCTGATTTTGTACGTTTGCCCACTGACAAAGAAATGATCAGTCTATAATTTGAATGGTAGGTTTATTTGAACAGTGAGAGAAAGAATAACAACAAAACAAATCCAGAAAAACGCATGTCAAAAATGTTATACATTGATTTTCATTTTAATGAGGGAAATAAGTATTTGACCCCCTCTCAATCAGAAAGATTTCTGGCTCCCAGGTGTCTTTTATACAGGTAACGAGCTGAGATTAGGAGCACACTCTTAAAGGGAGTGCTCCTAATCTCAGCTTGTTACCTGTATAAAAGACACCTGTCCACAGAAGCAATCAATCAGATTCCAAACTTTCCACCATGGCCAAGACCAAAAAGCTCTTAAAGGATGTCAGGGACAAGATTGTAGACCTACACAAGGCTGGAATGGGCTACAAGACCATTGCCAAGCAGCTTGGTGAGAAGGTGACAACAGTTGGTGCGATTATTCGCAAATGGAAGAAACACAAAAAAACTGTCAATCTCCCTCGGCCTGGGGCTCCATGCAAGATCTCACCTCGTGGAGTTGCAATTATCATGAGAACGGTGAGGAATCAGCCCAGAACTACACGGGAGGATCTTGGAAATTATCTCAAGGCAGCTGGGACCATAGTCACCAAGAAAACAATTGGTAACACACTACGCCGTGAAGGACTGAAATCCTGCAGCGCCTGCAAGGTCCCCCTGCTTAAGAAAGCACATATACATGCTCGTCTGAAGTTTGCCAATGAACATCTGAATGATTCAGAGGACAACTGGTGAAAGTGTTGTGGTCAGATGAGACCAAAATGGAGCTCTTTGGCATCAACTCAACTCGCCGTGTTTGGAGGAGGAATGCTGCCTATGACCCCAAGAACACCATCCCCCACCGTCAAACATGGAGGTGGAAACATTATGCTTTGGGGGTGTTTTTCTGCTACGGGGACAGGACAACTTCACCGTATCAAAGGGATGATGGACGGGGCCATGTACCGTCAAATCTTGGGTGAGAACCTCCTTCCCTCAGCCAGGGCATTGAAATTGGGTCGTGGATGGGTATTCCAGCATGACAATGACCCAAAACACACGGCCAATGCAACAAAGGAGAGGCTCAAGAAGAAGCACATTAAGGTCCTGGAGTGGCCTAGCCAGTCTCCAGTCCTTAATCCCATAGAAAATCTGTGGAGGGAGCCGAAGGTTCGAGTTGCCAAACGTCAGCCTCGAAACCTTAATGACTTGGAGAAGATCTGCAAAGAGGAGTGGGACAAAATCCCTCCTGAGATGTGTGCAAACCTGGTGGCCAACCACAAGACACGTCTGACCTCTGTGATTGCCAACAAGGGTTTTGCCACCAAGTACTAAGTCATGTTTTGCAGAGGGGTCAAATACTTATTTCCCTCGTTAAAATGCAAATCAATTTATAACATTTTTGACATCCGTTTTCTGGATTTTGTTGTTATTCTGTCTCTCACTGTTCAAATAAACCTACCATTCAAATTATAGACTGATCATTTCTTTCTCAGTGGGCAAACGTACAAAATCAGCAGGGGATCAAATACTTTTTTCCCTCACTGTATCAATCCCCATACAAGAGCGGAACCGTCTCCCTGGCGGAGCCGTCCCCCTGACGGAGCAGTCCCCCTGACGGAGCAGTCCCCCTGGCGGAGCAGTCCCCCTGGCGGTGCAGTCCCCCTGGCGGAGGCGTCTCTACTCACGTTGCCTTCGTCATCGTCCACCTGCACCTGCCCGGAGTCGGAGAGTTTGACGACGGCGCCGATGGGAACGTCGAACTCGCTGCCCGTCTTCAGGTCCAGCCACACGTAGTCTCCCTGTGCACACACAGACACACAGACACACACATACACACGTAGTCTCCCTGTGCACACACAGACACACAGACACACACATACACACAGACACACACATACACACACGTAGTCTCCCTGTGCAGACACAGATACACACGTAGTCTCCCTGTGCACACACAGACACACAGACACACACATACACACGTAGTCTCCCTGTGCACACACAGACACACACACACAGACACACACACAGACACACACACAGACACACACAGACACACGTAGTCTCCCTGTGCACACACAGACACACACACACACATAGACACACACACAGACACACGTAGTCTCCCTGTGCACACGCAGACACAAAGACACACACATACACACAGACACACACACACGTAGTCTCCCTTTGCACACGTAGACACACACACACACACAGACACACACACAGACACACACACAGACACACACAGACACACGTAGTCTCCCTGTGCACACACAGACACACACACACACATAGACACAGACACACACACGTAGTCTCCCTTTGCACACGTAGACACACACACACACAGACACACACACAGACACACACACAGACACACACAGACACACGTAGTCTCCCTGTGCACACGTAGACACACAGACACACACACAGACACACACACACAGACACACGTAGTCTCCCTGTGCACACACAGCCACACACACACATACACACACAGACACACACAGACACACACAGACACACAGACACACACAGACACACGTAGACTCCCTGTGCACACGCAGACACACAGACACACACACAGACACAGACACACACAGACACACACAGACACACGTAGTCTCCCTGTGCACACACAAACACACAGACACACACACAGACACACACACACAGACACACACAGACACACATAGACACAAACACAGACACACGTAGTCTCCCTGTGCACACGCAGACACACAGACACACATAGACACACAGACACACACACAGACACACACAGACACACGTAGTCTCCCTGTGCACACACAGACACACAGACACACATAGACACAAACACAGACACACGCAGTCTCCCTGTGCACACGCAGACACACAGACACACACATACACACGTAGTCTCCCTTTCCACACGTAGACACAGACACACACACAGACACACACAGACACACGTAGTCTCCCTTTCCACACGTAGACACACACACACAGACACACACAGACACACGTAGTCTCCCTGTGCACACACAGACACACAGACACACACATACACACACACACAGACACACATACACACACAGCCACACGTAGTCTCCCTGTGCACACACAGACACACACAACAACAACAACCGCCATTCGCCACTAAGTGGCGGTGACGTCACCACGACGCTTGTGCCAGGCTATGTGCACCCTGAGGCCACGTCAAGTGTCGAACACCCGCTGGCAGGAGGTCACGGGGCAGACCCAGGTACCACGGGTCGACTGACTGAGATGACTGGCTGATGCACCACCTGTGCCCCCTACTGTGCCAACCTGCTGTGCTTTAGCCACACGGCGCTCCGCTCGTTGTTCTGAGCGTCGCTCCTCCACCCTCCGTTGTTGTTGGAGGGCGACTTCCTCCAACTGCCCAGTAGCGTCCTTCACGAGCCTCCTCTACAGAGGCCGATCTTGACACCGCTGGTACCAGTCATCGGCAAGTCCACTCAGCTCCACGTCCTCCTGTACCACATCACTCCATCTCTTCTCTAGCCCGTGCCGCACCCATTTAGCCCCCTCGATCCGGCCAAACAAAAGCTGTTTCGGCATGCGGTGGCTGGGCATGCGGGCTACATGACCCAGCCATCGCAGCCTTGCCTGCCGGAGGAGCTCACCGATGATGGGACCCTGCCCAGATCTTTCAAGGATTTGTGAGCTCCTCACACAATCCAGTCTGGTTAAACCCAGGATGGATCGTAGGCAGGCCAGCCTAAATGTTTCTAACCGGCGAAGATGTTCCATTAGGGGGGTCCACGTTTCGCAAGCGTAGAGAAGGGAGGGAATGACCGTGGCCGAGAAGACCTGAAACTTAGTGCGGAGCGACAGACCAGGTAGCTTCCACACAGCGTTACGCAACCGATGAAAGATATTGCCGCTCGACTGATTCGGAGTGAGACCTCTGCTGTTAAACTGGAGCCAGTCATAAGCACACTGCCCAGGTATGGGAAACTCTCCACTCTCTCCACAACTGCCCCATCACCGATTGGGAGTTGTGGGGGTGGAGTGTCCGATGGTACAAAATACCCAGGCAGGTGCTTAGTTTTGGTGGGGCTGATGGCAAGGCCCCACCTCTTAGTGGCACGCTCCAGTCTTAGCAGCAGTGTCTCCAACTCCGTCCTCTGACTGAGCAGCTATTACCAAATCATCAGCATACATAACGTGGTTGAGCAATAGGGAGCCATCCCTTGACCGCACCCGGGCATCGATCAGTCTCCCATTATATCTGTACCATATGGAGATTCCCCCGGTACAGCTATTGAAGGCTTCACGAACTACGTGGTCAAGATAGATGTTAAATAATGTGGGAGCCAGAGGACATCCCTGTCGCACACCAAGGTGTACAGGGAATGGCTCTGACTCCCGGCCACATAGTTTTACCCGGGCCCGCTCACCATCATGAAGGTCCTTAATGATCGTGAGCAGAGGGTCAGGTACTCCAAAAGCACGAAGAACAACCCAGAGCCCAGGCCTACTGATGGTATCATAGGCCTTGACCAGGTCAATAAAGCAGAGATGTAGGTCTTGTTGGAATTCCCTACACCTCTGCTGTAGCAGACGGACAGAAAATATGGCATCTGTGCAGGACCGCCCTTTCCTGAAACCGCATTGGGGCTCCGCAAGCCTCTCCTCAGCGTGTCTGGCAAGGCGATGCTGAATAATCCTTGCCAGGACCTTTCCCGGCACACTGAGGAGTGAGATGCCCCTGTAGTTGTTACAGTCTGTGCGGTCCCCCTTCTTAAAAAGGGGGACCACCAGGGCATCCTTCCAATCCTGCGGAACCCGTCCAGTGGTCCAGACCATTGTTATGATGTCATATAGGGCAGTCTGTGCACAAACGCCACCCTCCCTCAACATTTCGCTTGGGAGATCATCTCTGCCCGCTGCCTTTCCTGGTCTCAGACTCCGGATCGCCTTCAATACTTCCTCAGCAGATGGCACCTCAGCCAGCCACTCACAGGGGGTGACTTCATCCAATATTTGAGGCACCGCAGCCTCAGCAGGGTCATCCTCACTTTGTGCCACGATGTTTTCCTGGCTGAGGGATTTTCCCTCCCCCAGGACCTCACAGAAATGCTCAGCAAATCTGCAAACCTGTTCCTGGGGGTCGGAGATTGGATCACCGTTTTTTCCCCTAATGATGGTAATAGGTGTGGCGCTGCAGGTTACTTTTTGGATGGAGTTAAATAGAGATTTGTGATCATGGGCCACTGAGGCAGACTCCATCTCCTCAGCAACCCGCGACCACCACCCATCCTTGCAGCGCCTCACGGCTCTCCGAACCTCCGAGCGAAGGCTGCGGTAAGCCTCCTCCTTCTCTGACGTGGGATTCTGTAGCCGATGACAGTGGGCCTCTTGCTTTTTCTCAACCATCCTAAACACCTCCTCTGTCAGCCAGGGTCTCTGGGGAGGTCTGGACCGCGTACCCAAAGCAGCCATTGCAGCTGCATGAGTCACAGTCCTAAACCTCGCCCATTTACCCTCGACATCGGGAGGAGTGGGGGACGATGCCAACCCCAGCCGCAAGCGATGATGAATTCTCGCTTGCAACTTTCACCAGATAACTGAGACCAGGGCACTTTATGTTGGAATGGGGTCCTGGGTGTACACCCACCGCCGGAGTGAAAGAATGGCAGGCACATCTTACAGAAGACTAGTCGATGGTCAGAGGGCAGATCAGCTCCACGGTAGGTCCTGGTGTCAAGGACATGGGCTCGCATCCGCTGGTCCGTCACTATGTAGTCCAGCAGATGTTCTTGCTTGGACCCGGCATGCATCCATGATGTTGTCTGGATGCGCCGATGCCGGAACAGCGTGTTGGTAATTACAAGCCCATGGGCTGCACACAAATCTAGCAGCCTCCTACCGTTGTTATTGAGCTGATCTGGCCCATACCCTCCAATCACTCCAGACCAGGTGCCAGCATCATGACCAACTCGGGCATTGAAGTCACCCAACAAGATGACTCTATCCCGAGGGGCCACTTTAGCCAGCACCTGTGACAGGAGGTCATAGAAGGCATCTGACTCATCGGCTTTGCCTGCATCCCTCCACGGATGTTCGTCTTCGGTGGGGGCATAAGTAACCACGACCAGCACTCCTCGCCTCCGGTTGATGGGAAGGCGAGCCCAAAGTAGCCTGGGCTTACAGCTTCCCACACCTCACCGCCACGCTCCCACGCCCTCTTCATTCTTTTGTTCTAAAGAAGAGCCACTCCCTGTTGTTTGGCAGTCTGCTGCCCCGAGAAGAGGACTGTCCACCCCTAATGGTGGCAGGAGCCAGAACCGGTCCACCGGACCTCCTGAATGCCACAGAGATCCAGGCGGTACCGGTCCAGCTCCCGACATGGCGTCTGTGACCCTCAAACACACACACATCCTCAAACACACACACACATCCTCAAACACACACACACATCCTCAAACACACACACACATCCTCAAACACACACACACACACTCACACACACACAGTCAAACACACACATACCCTCAAACACACACATACCCTCAAACACACACACACACTCACACACACACACAGTCAAACACACACATACCCTCAAACACACACATACCCTCAAACACACACATACCCTCAAACACACACATACCATAAAACACACACATACCCTAAAACACACACACACATACTCAAACACACACACAGACACACATACACCCACACACAGACACACACACACAGAGACACACAGACACACGTAGTCTCCCTGTGCACACGCAGACAAACAGACATACACACAGACACACACAGACACACACACAGACACACATACACACAGAGACACACACATACACACAGAGACACACATAAACACATACACACAGAGACACAGACACGCACAGACACGCAGACACACGGACACATGCACAGACACACACAGACACACATACACACAGAGACACAGACACGCACAGACACGCAAACACACGGACACACGCACAGACACACATACACACAGAGACACAGACACGCACAGACACGCAGACACACGGACACATGCACAGACACACACAGACACACATACACACAGAGACACAGACACGCACAGACACGCAAACACACGGACACATGCACAGACACACATACACACAAAGACACAGACACGCACAGACACGCAGACACACGGACACACGCACAGACACACACAGACACACGCACAGACACGCAGACACATGGACACACGCACAGACACACATACACATACACACAGACACAAACACGCACAGACACGCAGACACACGGACACACGCACAGACACACACAGACACACATACACACAGAGACACAGACACGCACAGACACGCAAACACACGGACACACGCACAGACACACACAGACACACATACACACAGACACACATACACACAGAGACACAGACACGCAAACACACGCACACAAACACCCAAACACACGCACACAGACACACACACGGACAAATATCCTCCGTGTAGCCTTAACAGAATGTTGGGGCAAGTGCTGTTAGCGGATAGCACCTATGAAGGCCGGCACGGCACACGAGCGGGTGGGTGCCCAGCACCACGCCCGGCCGCCTTTGTCTCCCCAGTGGAGATGTTTACTAAACGCCGCTACACCAGGTGCTCATTTGCCCCCCCCCGCCTCTTCCCCCCGCCTCTCCCCCCCCCGCCTCTCCCCCCCCCCGCCTCTCCCCCCCCCCGCCTCTCCCCCCCCCCGCCTCTCCCCCCCCCGCCTCTCCCCCCCCCGCCTCTCCCCCCCGCCTCTAACCCCCCCGCCTCTCCCCCCCCCCGTGTCTATGCGGCACCCCAAGACGCAGCTGCAGGGACCCACTTGGCCGTGACGGAGTCATGGTCCACGTGTCATGCGTGAATTGTGAACAGCACCTTGCATCGCTTGATACCACCAACACCACCAACACCACTGCCAACACCACCACCACCACTGCCAACACCACCACCACCACTGCCAACACCACCAACACCACCACCACCACTGCCAACACCACCACCACCACTGCCAACACCACCACCACAAACACCACCAACACCACTGCCAACACCACTACCACCAACACCAACACCACCACAAACACCACTGCCAACACCACCAACACTGCCAACACCACCACCACAAACACTACCAACACCACCGAACACCACCACCACCAACAACACCACCACCATCAACACCACCACCACCAACAACAACACCACCACCACCACCACCATCAACACCACCACCACCAATACCACCACCAACACCACCACCAACACCACTGCCAACATCACCATCACCACAAACACTACCACCACAAACACTACCACCACCAACACCACCATCAACACCACCACCACCAACACCGCCAACACCACCACCACTGCCAACACCACCACCACTGCCAACACCACCACCACAAACACTACCAACACCACCAACACCACCACCACAAACACTACCACCACCAACACCACCACCAACACCACCACCACCAAAACCACCACCAACAACACCAACACCACCACCAACACCACCACCAACACAACTGCCAACACCACCACCAACACCACTGCCAACATCACCATCACCACAAACACTACCACCACAAACACTACCACCACCAACACCACCACCACCAAAACCACCACCAACAACACCAACACCACCACCAACACCACCAACACCACCACCACAAACACTACCACCACCAACACCACCACCACCAAAACCACCACCAACAACACCAACACCACCACCAACACCACCACCAACACAACTGCCAACACCACCACCAACACCACTGCCAACATCACCATCACCACAAACAGTACCACCACAAACACTACCACCACCAACACCACCACCAACAACACCACCACCACCATCAACACCACCACCAACACCACTGCTAACACCACCACCAACACCACTGCCAACACCACCACCACAAACACCACCACAACAAACACTACCACCACAAACACTACCACCACCAACACCACCATCAACACCACCACCACCAACACCACTGCCAACACCACCACCACAAACACTACCAACACCACCAACACCACCACCAACACCACCACCAACACCAACACCACTGCCAACACCACCACCACAAACACTACCAACACCACCAACACCACCACCAACACCACCAACAACACCACCACCAACACCACCAGCACCACAAACACTACCACCACCAACACCACCACCACCAAAACCACCACCAACAACACCAACACAACCACCAACACCACCAACACCAACACCACTGCCAACACCACCACCAACACCACTGCCAACACCACCACCACAAACACTACCACCACAAACACCACCACCAACACCACCAACACCACCAACACCATCAACACCAACACCTCTGCCAACACCACCACCAACACCACTGCCAACACCACCACCACCACAAACACTACCACCACCAACACCACCAACACCACCACCACCAATACCACTGCCAACACCACCACCACTGCCAACACCACCACCACCACCACAAACACTACCAACACCACCAACACCACCACCAACACCAACACCACCGCCAACACCACCACCACCACAAACACTACCAACACCACCAACACCACCACCAACACCACCACCACAAACACTACCACCACCACCACCACCAAAACCACCACCAACAACACCAACACCACCACCAACACCACCAACACCACCAACACCAACATCACTGCCAACACCACCACCAACACCACCACCACAAACACTACCAACACCACCAACACCACCACCAACACCACAAACACTACCACCACCAACACCACCACCAAAACCACCACCAACACCACCAACACCACCACCACCAATACCACTGCCAACACCACCACCACTGCCAACACCACCACCTGCACAAACAACAACAACAACAACCGCCATTCGCCACTAAGTGGCGGTGACGTCACCACGACGCTTGTGCCAGGCTATGTGCACCCTGAGGCCATGTGAAGTGTCGAACGCCCGCTGGCAGGAGGTCACGGGGCAGACCCAGGTGCCACGGGTCGACTGACTGAGATGACTGGCTGATGCACCACCTGTGCCCCCTACTGTGCCAACCTGCTGTGCTTTAGCCACCCGGCACTCCGCTCGCTGTTGTGAGCGTCGCTCCTCCGCCCTCCGTTGTTGTTGGAGGGCGACTGCCTCCAACTGCCCAGTAGCATCCTTCACGAGCCTCCTCCACAGAGGCCGATCTTGACACCGCTGGTACCAGTCATCGGCAAGTCCACTCAGCTCCACGTCCTCCTGTACCACATCACTCCATCTCTTCTCTAGCCCGTGCCGCGCCCGCTTAGCCCCCTCAATCCGGCCAAACAAACGCTGTTTCGGCATGCGGTGGCTGGGCATGCGGGCTACATGACCCAGCCATCGCAGCCTTGCCTGCCGGAGGAGCTCACCGATGGGACCCTGCCCAGATCTTTCAAGGATTTGTGAGCTCCTCACACAATCCAGTCTGGTTAAACCCAGGATGGATCGTAGGCAGGCCAGCCTAAATGTTTCTAACCGGCGAAGATGTTCCATTAGGGGGGTCCACGTTTCGCAAGCGTAGAGAAGGGAGGGAATGACCGTGGCCGAGAAGACCTGAAGCTTAGTGCGGAGCGACAGACCAGGTAGCTTCCACACAGCGTTACGCAACCGATGAAAAGATATTGCCGCTCGACTGATTCGGAGTGAGACCTCTGCTGTTAAACTGGAGCCAGTCATAAGCACACTGCCCAGGTATGGGAAACTCTCCACTCTCTCCACAACTGCCCCATCACCGATTGGGAGTTGTGGGGGTGGAGTGTCCGATGGTACAAAATACCCAGGCAGGTGCTTAGTTTTGGTGGGGCTGATGGTAAGGCCCCACCTCTTAGTGGCACGCTCCATTCTCAGCAGCAGCGTCTCCAACTCCTCCTCTGACTGAGCAGCTATTACCAAGTCATCAGCATACATAATGTGGTTGAGCAATAGGGAACCATCCCTTGACCGCACCCGGGCATCGATTAGCCTCCCATTATATCTGTACCATATGGAGATTCCCCCGGTACAGCTATTGAAGGCTTCACGAACTACGTGGTCAAAATAGATGTTAAATAATGTGGGAGCCAGAGGACATCCCTGTCGCACCCCAAGGTGTACAGGGAATGGCTCTGACTCCCGGCCACGTAGTTTTACCCGGGCCCGCTCACCATCATGAAGGTCCTTAATGATCGTGAGCAGAGGGTCAGGTACTCCAAAAGCACGAAGAACGACCCAGAGCCCAGGCCTACTGATGGTATCATAGGCCTTGACCAGGTCAATAAAGCAGAGATGTAGGTCTTGTTGGAATTCCCTACACCTCTGCTGTAGCAGACGGACAGAAAATATGGCATCTGTGCAGGACCGCCCTTTCCTGAAACCGCATTGGGGCTCCGCAAGCCTCTCCTCAGCGTGCCTGGCAAGGCGATGCTGAATAATCCTTGCCAGGACCTTTCCCGGCACACTGAGGAGTGAGATGCCCCTGTAGTTGTTACAGTCTGTGCGGTCCCCCTTCTTAAAAAGGGGGACCACCAGGGCATCCTTCCAATCCTGCGGAACCCGTCCAGTGGTCCAGACTGTTGTTATGATGTCATATAGGGCAGTCTGTGCACAAACGCCACCCTCCCTCAGCATTTCGCTTGGGAGATCATCTCTGCCCGCTGCCTTTCCTGGTCTCAGACTCCGGATCGCCTTCAATACTTCCTCAGCAGATGGCACCTCAGCCAGCCACTCACAGGGGGTGACTTCATCCAATATTTGAGGCACCGCAGCCTCAGCAGGGTCATCCTCACTTTGTGCCACGATGTTTTCCTGGCTGAGGGATTTTCCCTCCCCCAGGACCTCACAGAAATGCTCAGCAAATCTGCGAACCTGTTCCTGGGGGTCGGAAATTGGATCACCGTTTTTTCCCCTAATGATGGTAATAGGTGTGGCGCTGCAGGTTACTTTTTGGATGGAGTTAAATAGAGATTTGTGATCACGGGCCACTGAGGCAGACTCCATCTCCTCAGCAACCCGCGACCACCACCCATCCTTGCAGCGCCTCACGGCTCTCCGAACCTCCGAGCGAAGGCTGCGGTAAGCCTCCTCATTCTCTGACGTGGGATTCTGTAGCCGATGACAGTGGGCCTGTCGCTTTTTCTCAACCATCGTGAACAACTCCTCTGTCATCCAGGGTGTCTGGGGAGGTCTGGACCGCGTACCCAAAGCAGCCATTGCAGCTGCATGAGTCACAGTCCTAAACCTCGCCCATTTACCCTCGACATCAGGAGGAGTCGGGGACGATGCCAATCCCAGCCGCAAGCGATGATGAAATTCTCGCTTGCAACTTTCATCAGATAACTGAGACCAGGCCACTTTAGGTTGGAATGGGGTCCTGGGTGTACACCCACCACCGGAGTGGAAGAATGGCAGGCGCATCTTACAGATGACTAGTCGATGGTCAGAGGGCAGATCAGCTCCACGGTAGGTCCTGGTGTCAAGGACATGGGCTCGCATTCGCTGGTCCGTCACTATGTAGTCCAGCAGATGTTCTTGCTTGGACCCGGCATGCATCCATGATGTTGTGTGGATGCGCCGATGCCGGAACAGCGTGTTGGTAATTACAAGCCCATGGGCTGCACAAAAATCTAGCAGCCTCCTACCGTTGTTATTGAGCTGATCTGGCCCATGCCCTCCAATCACTCCAGACCAGGTGCCAGTATCATGACCAACTCGGGCATTGAAGTCACCCAACATGATGACTCTATCCCGAGGGGCCACTTTAGCCAGTACCTGTGACAGGAGGTCATAGAAGGCATCTGACTCATCGGCTTTGCCTGCATCCCTCCACGGATGTTCATCTTCGGTGGGGGCATAAGTAACCACGACCACCATTCCTCGCCTCCGGTTGATGGGAAGGCGAGCCCAAAGTAGCCTGGGGCTTACAGCTTCCCACACCTCACCGCCACGCTCCCACGCCCCCTTCATTCTTTTGTTCAAAAGAAGACCCACACCCTGTTGTTTGGCAGTCTGCTGCCCCGAGTAGAGGACTGTCCACCCCTCATGGTGGCAGGAGCCAGAGCCGGTCCACCGGACCTCCTGAATGCCGCATAGATCCAGGCGGTACCGGTCCAGCTCCCGACAGAGGAGTGGCAGCCTCTCCTCTGCAGTGAGCGTTCGAACATTCCACGTGGCCAACCGTAGTGGCTTTTCGTTGTTTCTGGAGTAGCCCCGAGGGTAGGTATTCAATCTCCTGGCTCTGCCAATTGGGGTTTGACCAGGAGACGTCATAGACGCCTGGCCCCCCGGGGCCTCCGGCACAAGCTTAGTTGTTACATATTTCAGTTTAATTCGTAGTTTCGTGGTAATTAATTGAAGGTGGAGGGGTTACCAGCCCCTCGCACCCGTCCAGAGCCCCCGTTTAGCCCCTGTGGTGGACACATATGCCATGAGGGGAGGAGCCAATCAAAATCCCCCCACAGCGCTGTCCACGACAGAGTTGCCCGTCCGGCACCGCGAGGAGGTAGGGGGTTGTTTTGCCGGACCCACACAAACACTACCAACACCACCAACACCACCACCACCCCCAAACCACCACCACCACAAACACTACCAACACCACCAACACCACCACCACAAACACTACCACCACCAACACCACCAAAACCACCACCAACAACACCAACACCACCACCAACACCACCAACACCAACATCACTGCCAACACCACCACCAACACCACTGCCAACACCACCACCACAAACACTACCAACACCACCAACACCACCACCAACACCACCACCAACACCACCAACACCACAAACACTACCACCACCAACACCACCACCACCAAAACCACCACCAACAACACCAACACCACCACCAACACCACCAACACCACCAACACCACTGCCAACACCACCACCAACACCACTGCCAACACCACCACCACAAACACTACCACCACAAACACCACCACCAACAACACCACCACCAACACCACCAACACCACCAACACCACCACCATCAACACCAACACCACTGCCAAGACCACCACCAACACCACTGCCAACACCACCACACCACCACCACAAACACTATCGCCACCAACACCACCACCACCAACACCACCACCAATACCACTGCCAACACCACCACCACTGCCAACACCACCACCACCACCACCACAAACACTACCAACACCACCAACACTACCACCAACACCACTGCCAACACCACCACCACCACAAACACTACCAACACCACCAACACCACCACCAACACCACTGCCAACACCACCACCACAAACACTACCACCACCAACACCACCACCAAAACTACCACCACCAACACTACCACCACCAACACTACCACCACCAAAACCACCACCAACACCACCACCACAAACACCACCACCAACACCACCAACACCACCACCAACACCACCACCAACACCACCACCAACACCACCACCAACACTACCACCACCAACACCAACACCACCACCAACACCACCACCAACAACTTCCCGGCCTCTGTGGCCCTAACATCGAGTATCACGATGGGCTACGTACGGTGTGAAAGAAGTCCAGGGAGGGGTTGAGGTTGGGGGTGCCGGGGGGGGTTGAGGGTGGGGGTGCAGGGGGGGGTTGAGGGTGGGGGTGCAGGGGGGGGTTGGGGTGGGGGTAGGGGGGTTGAGGGTGGGGGTTGAGGGTTGAGGGTGGGGGTTGAGGGTGGGGGTTGAGGGTTGAGGGTGGGGGTTGAGGGTGGGGGTTGAGGGTGGGGGTAGGGGGGTTGAGGGTGGGGGTTGAGGGTGGGGGTTGAGGGTGGGAGTTGAGGGTTGAGGGTGGGGGTTGAGGGTGGGGGTAGTGGGGGTTGAGGGTGGGGGTTGAGGGTGGGGGTGTAATTTCTCTCGGCGTTGCTTGAGGCCTCGTTAACGCGTCGCCCGCTCGAGGCCGCTGACGATTTACGGCCGCGGTGGGGGGGGGGGGGCCGTGCCCCGCCCCCCATAAACAGCGCGGTGGGGGTGGGGGGTGATTGAAGGTGGCGGTGATGGTGGGGATGGTGGTGATGGTAGCGGTAGTGATGGTGGTGATGGTGGCGGTGGTGGTGATGGTGGTGATGGTGGCGGTAGTGATGGTGGTGGCGGTGGTGATGGTGGCAATGGTGGCGATGGTGGCAGTGGTGATGGTGGTGATGATGGTGATGGTAGCGGTAGTGATGGTGGTGATGGTGGCGGTGGTGGTGATGGTGGTGATGGTGGTGGTGATGGTGGTGATGGTGACGATGTTGGTGATGGTGACGATGTTGGTGACATTGTGGGGAGCGGTGACACAGTGGGTAGCCCCCCCCCCGCTCACGAGGGCCTCAATGACAATGTCACCGTGCCGGGCCTGCCGTAGGTTCGCTCAGCCTTAAAATTAGTACCTGGTCCAGTGTGTAAACAACGTCACTGGGGAGACAAAGGCGGCTGGGCGGGGGTGGAGCTGGCCAGCGACCCCTCCCCACGCGTGTTACAGTGCCGGTGGCCTCCAAAGGCGCTGCTACTTGCTGACAGCACTTGCCTCAAGTCTAGTGAAGGCTACACGGGGAATCTTTGTCTCTATCTTTGTTGGCGGAACGAGAACTCCCCCCTCGACAAGCCGCTCGCACTCACCACACTCACCACACCACACTCACTCACCACACTCACTCACCACACTCACTCACCACGCTCACCACACCACACTCACCACACCACACTCACTCACCACACTCACCACACCACACTCACTCACCACACTCACCACACTCACCACACCACACTGACCACACTCACTCACCACACTTACCACACCACACTCACTCACCACACTCACCACATTCACCACGCTCACCACACCACACTGACCACACTCACTCACCACACTCACCACACCACACTCACCACACTCACCACACCACACTCACTCACCACACTCACCACACTCACTCACCACACTCACCACACTCACTCACCACACTCACCAAAGTCACGCATCACAGTCACTCACTACACTCACCTCACTCACCACAATCACTCACCACACTCACTCACCGCACTCACCACACTCACTCACCACACTCACTCACCACACTCACCACACTCACTCACCACACTCACTCACCACACTCACTCACCACACTCACTCACCACACTCACCACACTCACTCACCACACTCACTCACCACACTCACTCACCACACTCACTCACCACACTCACCACACTCACTCACCACACTCACTAACCACACTCACTCACCACACTCACCACACTCACCACACTCCCCACACTCACTCACCACACTCACTCACCACACTCACTCACCGCACTCACCACACTCACTCACCACACTCACTCACCACACTCACCACACTCACTCACCACACTCACTCACCACACTCACTCACCACACTCACCACACTCACCACACTCCCCACACTCACTCACCACACTCACTCACCACACTCACTCACCACACTCACCACACTCACTCACCACACTCACTCACCACACTCACTCACCACACTCACCACACTCACCACACTCCCCACACTCACTCACCACACTCACTCACCACACTCACTCACCACACTCACCACACTCACCTCACTCACCACACTCACTCACCACACTCACTCACCACACTCACCAAAGTCACCCATCACAGTCACTCACCACACTCACTCACCACACTCACCACACTCACTCACCACACTCACCACACTCACTCACCACACTCACTACACTCACTCACCACACTCACTACACTCACACTCACTACACTCACCAAAGACATCATCAAAGTCACTCACCACACTCACCACACTCACCAAAGTAACCCACCACAGTCACTCACCACACTCACCAAAGTCACTCACCACACTCACCAAAGTCACCCATCACACCACACTCACCACACTCACCAAAGTCACCCACCACAGTCATTCACCACACTCACCACACTCACCACACTCACCAAAGTCACTCACCACACCCACCACACTCAGCAAAGTCACTCACCAAAGTCACCAAAGTCACTCACCACACTCACCACACTCACCATCACACTCACCACACTCACCATCACACTCACCACACTCAACCCCACACACCCCACTCACCAAAGTCACCCATCACAGTCACTCACCACACTCACCATACTCACCCATCACAGTCACTCACCACACTCACCATCACACTCACCATCACACTTACCACACTCACCCCACTCACCAAAGTCACCCACCACAGTCACTCATCACACTCACCACACTCATCAAAGTCACCCATCACAGTCACTCACCACACCCACCACACTTACCAAAGTCACCACACTCACCAAAGTCACCCACCACAGTCACTCACCACACTCACCACACTCACCAAAGTCACCCACCACAGTCACTCACCACACTCACCACACTCACCAAAGTCACCCACCACAGTCACTCACCACACTCACCACACTCAGCAAAGTCACCACCCACCACAGTCACTCACCACACTCACCACGCTCACCAAAGTCACCACCCACCACAGTCACTCACCATCACACTCACCACACTCACCACACTCACCAAAGTCACCCACCACAGTCACTCACCACACTCACCACACTCACCAAAGTCACCACCCACCACAGTCACTCACCACACTCACCAAAGTCACCACCCACCACAGTCACTCACCATCACACTCACCACACTCGCCAAAGTCCCCACCCACCACAGTCACTCACCACTCGGAGTGCCTCCTCGGCCACTCCCCACGAACGAGCGCGCTCCACTCCTCACCCTCACCTCGCGACTCACCACCGCTCACCACCGCTCACCTGTCTGAGGATCACCATGGCTGCCGCTCGCTCCCTGTCGTCCCCGCTGCAACGCGCCGAGTGTCACCCACAGCAGCAGCAGCAGGAGGAGCAGCAGGAGGGCGCCTGCGTGCGGAGAGACGCGGGCGGTCAGAGACAGCGCAAGACGCAGCCCCTACCCCGCAGTGTCTCACTCTCTCTCCCAGTGTCTCTCTCTCAGTGTCTCTCTCTCTCAGTGTCTCTCTCTCTCTCAGTGTCTCTGTCTCTCTCTCTCTCTCAGTGTCTCACTCTCTCTGTGTCTCACTCTCCCAGTGTCTCACTCTCTCCCCCAGTGCCTCACTCTCTCTCTCAGTGTCTCTGTCTCACTCTCTCCCAGTGTCTCACTCTCTCCCCCAGTGCCTCACTCTCTCTCTCAGTGTCTCACTCTCTCTCCCAGTGTCTCACTCTCCCAGTGTCTCACTCTCTCCCCCAGTGTCTCACTCTCTCCCCCAGTGCCTCACTCTCTCTCCCAGAGTCTCACTCTCCCAGTGTCTCACTCTCTCTCCCAGTGTCTCACTCTGTCTCCCAGTGTCTCACTCACTCTCACAGTGTCTCACTCACTCTCCCAGTGTCTCACTCTCTCTCCCAGTGTCTCACTCACTCTCCCAGTGTCTCACTCTCTCTCCCAGTGTCTCACTCACTCTCCCAGTGTCTCACACTCTCTCCCAGTGTCTCACTCTCTCTCCCAGTGTCTCACTCTCTCTCTCCCAGTGTCGCACTCTCCCAGTGTCTCACTCTCTCTCCCAGTGTATCACTCTCTCTCCCAGTGTCTCACTCTCTCTCCCAGTGTCTCACTCTCTCTCCCAGTGTCTCACTCTCTCTCTCAGTGTCTCACTCTCTCTCCCAGTGTCTCACTCTCTCTCCCAGTGTCTCACTGTCTCTCCCAGTGCCTCACTCTCTCTCCCAGTGTCTCACTCTCTCTCCCAGTGTCTCACTCTCTCTCCCACTGTCTCACTCTCTCCCAGTCTCACTCTCCCAGTGTCTCACTCTCTCTCCCAGTGTCTCACTCTCCCAGTGTCTCACTCTCTCCCCCAGTGTCTCACTCTCTCCCCCAGTGTCTCACTCTCTCTCCCAGTGTCTCACTCTCTCTCTCAGTGTCTCACTCTCTCTCTCAGTGTCTCTGTCTCACTCTCTCTCCCAGTGTCTCACTCTCTCTCCCAGTGTCTCACTCTCTCTCTCAGTGTCTCTGTCTCACTCTCTCTCCCAGTGTCTGACTCTCTCTCCCAGTGTCTCACTCTCTCTCCCAGTGTCTCACTCTCTCTCCCAGTGTCTCACTCACTCTCCCAGTGTCTCACTCACTCTCCCAGTGTCTCACTCTCTCTCCCAGTGTCTCACTCTCCCAGTGTCTCACTCTCTCTCCCAGTGTCTCACTCTCTCTCCCAGTGTCTCACTCTCTCCCCCAGTGTCTCACTCTCTCTCCCAGTGTCTCACTCTCTCTCTCTCAGTGGCTCACTCTCTCTCCCAGTGTCTCACTCTGTCTCCCAGTGTCTCTCTCTCCCAGTGTCTCACTCTCTCTCTCAGTGTCTCACTCTCTCTCCCAGTGTCTCACTCTCTCTCCCAGTGTCTCACTCTCTCTCTCCCAGTGTCTCACTCTCTCCCAGTGTCTCACTCACTCTCTCCCAGTGTCTCACTCTCTCACTCTCTCTCCCAGTGCCTCACTCTCTCTCCCAGTGTCTCACTCTCTCTCTCCCAGTGTCTCACTCTCTCTCTCCCAGTGTCTCACTCACTCTCTCCCAGTGTCTCACTCTCTCTCTCCCAGTGTCTCACTCTCTCTCCCAGTGTCTCACTCTCTCTCCCAGTGTCTCAGTCTCTCTCCCAGTGTCTCACTCCCCCCTCCCACCCCCACTTGACAAGACCCCCCGCAGAGCGCGCAGGTAATCATAAGATTAAGAAGGCTCACCGAGTCTCAAGACTCTCTTACAGGAGGGGCCTGCGAAGTTTCCACAGTCGTGGAGGCGGCGACAAAGGCGGTGAGGCGTGACGCTGCCCACTCACCCCCCTCGTGTGCCGTGCTCGCTAACAGCACTTGCCCCGAAAGTCTATGCAGCCTATACGGGGGATCTTTGTCTTTGTGTGTGTGTACTGGAGGGGTGTTTGTGTGTCCACTGGTGTGTGTGCACTAGTATGTGCACTGGAGTCTGTGTGTGTGTTGTGCACTGGTGTGTGTGTGTGTCCACTGGTGTGTGTGTGTCCACTGGTGTGTGTGTGTGTGTCCACTGGTGTGTGTGTCCACTGGTGTGTGTGTCCACTTGTGTGTGTGTCCACTGGTGTGTGTCCACTGGTGTGTGTGTGCACTGGTGTGTGTGTGTGTGTCCACTGGCGTGTGTCCACTGGTGTGTGTGTGCACTGGTGTGTGTGTCCACTGGCGTGTGTGTGCACTGGTGTGTGTGTGTGTGTCCACTGGCGTGTGTGTGTACTGGTGTGTGTGTGTGTCCACTGGTGTGTGTGTGTCCACTGGCGTGTGTGTGTACTGGTGTGTGTGTCCACTGGTGTGTGTGTGTGTATCCACTGGTGTGTGTGTGTCCACTGGTGTGTGTGTCCACTGGCGTGTGTGTATGTGTCCACTGGTGTGTGTGTCCACTGGTGTGTGTGTGTGTACTGGTGTGTGTGTGTCCACTGGTGTGTGTGCACTGGTGTTTGTGTGCACAGGTGTGTGTGTTCACTGGCGTGTGTGTGTATTGGTGTGTGTGTGTGCGCACTGGTGTGTGTGTGTGCGCGCGTGTGTGTATTCACTGGCGTGTGTGTGTGCACTGGTGTGTGTGTCCACTGGCATGTGTGTGTGCACTGGCGTGTGTGTGTCCACTGGCGTGTGTGTGTGTACTGGTGTGTGTGTATTCACTGGTGTGTGTGTCCACTGGTGTGTGTGTGTGTATTCACTGGTGTGTGTGTATTCACTGGTGTGTGTGTATTCACTGGTGTGTGTGTGTGTGCACTGGTGTGTGTGTGCACTCGTGTGTATGTATTCACTGGTGTGTGTGCACTGGTGTGTGTGTGTGTATTCACTGGTGTGTGTGTGTGTGCACTGGTGTGTGTGTCCACTGGCATGTGTGTGTGCACTGGCGTGTGTGTGTCCACTGGCGTGTGTGTGTGTACTCTCACACAGTGGAGCAGCTCAGTGCAACGTTTTGTTTCAGAAGAATCGTTTAAATCGCGATACGAGCGTGGCCCTTGCTGCAGAGAGGTGGAAATGTTGTCAACCCAAGTTGGCAGCCATGTTGCAAGATGGCCGCCGATTATTTCTACTTTCGCTGCGCGAATTCGAGCGCGTTGTCCCGTTGGGACGATGAAAATGGCCACGCCTGCGTCTATGAGCACGCGGCAACTCATCTCACGATGTTTCCCACTCCTCGGACAGCTTGTATGTATCACTTGAGGACAATGTGATGAGCGCACGTGACAAAGAGTAAATATCCAGTGGACTACCAAGGCACGCTCGACACCCCACCACTGTGGAACTTAGCATGGGGCAGCAGTGTCAGCTCCTGTCGTTGTACTCGGCAGTGTCAGCTCCTGTCGTTGTACTCGGCAGTGTCAGCTCCTGTCGTTGTACTCGGCAGTGTCAGCTCCTGTCGTAGTACTCGGCAGTGTCAGCTCCTGTCGTTGTACTCGGCAGTGTCAGCTCCTGTCATTGTACTCGGCAGTGTCAGCTCCTGTCGTAGTACTCGGCAGTGTCAGCTCCTGTCGTTGTACTCGGCAGTGTCAGCTCCTGTCGTTGTACTCGGCAGTGTCAGCTCCTGTCGCTGTACTCGGCAGTGTCAGCTCCTGTCGTTGTACTCGGCAGTGTCAGCTCCTGTCGCTGTACTCGGCAGTGTCAGCTCCTGCCGTTGTACTCGGCATGCAATTAAGACCAAACAGGACCATAACTGAACATCTTTTAAAACGTGCGTGCTCAGTACAGCTTTGTATACCTGCGAGACTTGGACATTGAAAAATACTGACAGAGATATAATATATATTGGCATGTGAAATTAATTTATATAGAAGGACTGCATATAAACTGTACCCAAAGAGTGACCAACGGAGGAGGAAGAATAAGAAGAAGATACCCTGATGATGCAGGCAGTGATGAGAAGAAAACTGCCACTATTTGGATATACATCTTGGATGGACAACAACACGGAAAATAACACATTCTCCTGCGGAGGGAGCTGGTAGGAACGTTGGGTTGCTCGGTCAATGGCCAGGGTCAACGGCACCACCACGTGGTGTATTCAGCAAATATGCCCGACTGAGGGCGGGCACAAGCCGGTGTGAGTAGGTGAAACGTTGAGTTTTATAAGGGCACCACGGGGTGACCAGCCCCTCCCCACCCAGCCCCACCCCTCCCACCCCCCACCCAGCCCCATCCTCCCCACCCAGCCCCTCCCCACCCTCACCACCCAGCCCCACCCTCCCCACTCAGCCCCTCCCCACCCAGTCCCTCCCCACCCTCCCCTCTCCACCCAGCCCCACCCCTCCCATGTTTGGATGCACGACAGACGGACACAATAATCCCCTGTGGGCTGGTGGTGGTGTAGCCAGGAGGTTCCTACCAGTAGAACTAAAAGTGTGCTGTTCGGGGAAAGAAGGAGCCTGAAAGAGAGGGAGACCGAACAGAGAATGGCTTGATGACGACATCAGAGGCTGCCACGAGACAGAGGAAAGTGGAAACAGAAGACGAAATGTGTAGTGAGCACCTACGTGCTCTCTGCCCGTGGCTCGTGAGAATGTTGATGATGCAATTAACTTGATAAGCCCCACATTAGTTAGGTAGCAGCACCGGAAGCGGCAAGAAGTGCCAGCACAAGAAACTCAAATCAAAGCTGATGGTGCTATTGTTCCCTGGATGGTGGCCAGATCGCACGGGACCCAAATGGCACTGGATGACCGATCGAGGGAGGTGTCGGACACATGAGGGAACGTAGCTGTATCCCATATATTGAAGTGCTAAGATGAAATGTGGTAACATGATATATATATACACCCTCGGCTTTGAACTACTGTCAACCTCTCAAAATAAAAACTATGAATTAAACTATATTTTTTTTATTTTACCAGGCAGGGATCATTGAGCAATGTAGCTCTTTTTCAGAAGCGACCTGGCCACAAATGATAGCTGAACAATGTAGCTTATTATCACGTGGCAATTTATAGCAGCCAAATACAGGTAGTCCCCGACTTACGCTGGTCCGACTTACGCTGGTCCGACTTACGATATTTCGATCTTACGATGGCGATATGACAACATTGTTAATATTTTTAATTTCGCGCGGCAGGCAAACGCAGCGGCGTACTGCGAGGTACGATACTGTAACTTTATCATCGCCATCCTCTTCTGACAACTAAGTTAATGAAGCCATCAACAACCTAACATCGTTCAAGTATGCAGACGACGACAGAATCTTGGTGAGTACAGTAGAATATGATACGTTACGATACGTTCAATGCATGTATGATACGTAGCTTTAGCGATTTCATTTTAGGTTTACCACAATACGATACGTACGTTCAATGCATGTTCAAAGTTTTTTTTATAGCAGATAGGATTGTTTCCTGAAAAAACCTTCAATGAAATTGCAGTTCATATAGGTAGGCTAAGTATTTACCTTGTTTTTTTACTTTAAATTTTACTGTGCAATACAGTATTGCAATTAATAAATACATACAGTATATAGTTTATACAGTACGGTACTGTAAATTGCTAAATTATCACCATTCTTTAAGACTCCTGGGTACAGTGAGGGAAAAAAGTAATTTGATCCCCTGCTGATTTTGTACGTTTGCCCACTGACAAAGAAATGATCAGTCTATAATTTAAATGGTAGGTTTATTAGAACAGTGAGAGGCAGAATAACAACAAAATCCAGAAAAACGCATGTCAAAAATGTTATAAATTGATTTGCATTTTAATGAGGGAAATAAGTATTTGACCCCCTCTCAATCAGAAAGATTTCTGGCTCCCAGGTGCCTTTTATACAGGTAACGAGCTGAGATTAGGAGCACACTCTTAAAGGGAGTGCTCCTAATCTCAGCTTGTTACCTGTATAAAAGACACCTGTCCACAGAAGCAATCAATCAGATTCCAAACTCTCCACCATGGCCAAGACCAAAGAGCTCTCCAACGATGTCAGGGACAAGATTGTAGACCTACACAAGGCTGGAATGGGCTACAAGACCATTGCCAAGCAGCTTGGTGAGAAGGTGACAACAGTTTGTGCGATTATTCGCAAATGGAAGAAACACAAAAGAACTGTCAATCTCCCTCGGCCTGGGGCTCCATTCAAGATCTCACCTCGTGAAGTTGCAATGATCATGAGAACGGTGAGGAATCAGCCCAGTACTACACGGGAGGGTCTTGACAATGATCTCAAGGCAGCTGGGACCATAGTCACCAAGAAAACAATTGGTAACACACTACGCCGTGAAGGACTGAAATCCTGCAGCGCCCGCAAGGTCCCCCTGCTCAAGAAAGCACATATACATGCTCGTCTGAAGTTTGCCAATGAACATCTGAATGATTCAGAGGACAACTGGGTGAAAGTGTTGTGGGTCAGATGAGACCAAAATGGAGCTCTTTGGCATCAACTCAACTCGCCGTGTTTGGAGGAGGAGGAATGCTGCCTATGACCCCAAGAACACCATCCCCACCGTCAAACATGGAGGTGGAAACATTATGCTTTGGGGGTGTTTTTCTGCTAAGGGGACATGACAACTTCACCGCATCAAAGGGACGATGGACGGGGCCATGTACCATCAAATCTTGTGTGAGAATCTCCTTCCCTCTGCCAGGGCATTGAAAATGGGTCGTGGATGGGTATTCCAGCATGACAATGACCCAAAACACATGGCCAAGGCAACAAAGGAGTGGCTCAAGAAGAAGCACATTAAGGTCCTGGAGTGGTCTAGCCAGTCTCCAGTCCTTAATCCCATAGAAAATCTGTGGAGAGAGCTGAAGGTTCGAGTTGCCAACCGTCAGCCTCGAAACCTTAATGACTTGGAGAAGATCTGCAAAGAGGAGTGGGACAAAATCCCTCCTGAGATGTGTGTAAACCTGGTGGCCAACTACAAGAAACGTCTGACCTCTGTGATTGCCAACAAGGGTTTTGCCACCAAGTACTAAGTCATGTTTTGCAGAGGGGTCAAATACTTATTTCCCTCATTAAAATGCAAATCAATTTATAACATTTTTGACATGCGTTTTTCTGGTATTTTGTTGTTTATCTGTCTCTCACTGTTCAAATAAACCTACCATTAAAATTATAGACTGATCATTTCTTTGTCAGTGGGCAAACGTACAAAATCAGCAGGGGATCAAATACTTTTTTCCCTCACTGTAGGCTAGGCCATTTTCGACTTACGATGGGGTCGTCGAAACGCATCTCCATCGTAAGTCGGGGACTACCTGTACTCTGAACTCGTGGCGTTGAATCTTAAAGTGGAGGGAAAATCCGGAACCCCGGGAGAAAAATGCACGCGACCATGGGGATAGAGAGACATGCGTCAGGGTCAGCACTGGACTCACGACGTCCTATATACCATGCGAAGCAGTTAACATCTCCTAGCCACCTTGGCACCCCTGCCATGGTGGCGATCCCTGCAAACGTTCAACCTTAATGGAGGACTGACAAACGGAAGCTGACGTCACAACCAAGGCCCCACAGATCACGCCGTAAACGCTTTACCCATTATCCTGCATCCAGCCACCTTATATTGAAAACTAATTTTAGAATGGAAATTAATTGATTTAAAACTGCTTTTTGTATGTTAGTTTGTCATCCTTCCGCCGCACCTCCGATTAGCGCGGTTAGCTACGTACAGTGCGAAAGGAGTTCAACATGCATACATAGTACAGTTGGCTACATACGGTGCGAAAGAAGTTCAACATATGTAGTGGCATAGCGCTGGCTGCTGGCGGTACAGGGTAACTGCGGTGTATTAGCAGTACCCACGTCAGCAGCCACGACAGACACGAGATGGGGACATCTCGGGGAAAGGTCACAGAGGGGGGCCCATCAGGAAGCCTCAGGAACCCGCTGGTAGGTTCCAGAAGGGGGCATGGCCGGGGCGGAGCGAGGCCACGCTGAGAGTATAAGAGGGGTCCCTGTGAGGGACCTCGTGGCTGTTGCTGGACGTGGGATCCCCGTCGTTCTGCTCAAGAGCGTCGTTACCATCTCGTCGCCATCATCGCTGCCGTCTTCGCTCGACATTGCCGCTGCTCGATAGTTGTTGGCTGTCTCGGTTCAGCGCCGTCAGTGTTAGATGGTTCGTGTTGTGTGTAGGCTAGCAACAGTAATAGTGTACCCACGTGGTGTTGTGTATAGGCTAGCAACAGTAAGTGTGTATCCACTTTAGTGTTGTGTATAGGCTAGCAACAGTGAGAGTGTGTACTCACGTAGTGTTGTGTGTAGTGTTGGATATGCGCCTTTTTTCCAAAATTGATATTAACAAGAAATTTGCCGATACATACATATTTTCTTTAGAGAAATAAATAAAGAAACACACGCAAAGTCAGCACTACCAAAACACCAGGTGTTGATAAGTAATGAGAACTGAAGGAGGGCCAGGATGGCAGAACTATCGCAACCTTGCTCAAGGGAGAGATAAGGCCTAATGAATGACACACACGTCACCCGTGCAGGCAGAGACTGAGAGAGACAGTGAGAGTTCGCGTTAGCCACATACAGAGTTAAGTCAAAAAGCTCAACCATTTATCCTGCATTGCTTTTAAAGTAACGTTCAAGTTCGAAATTCAACAACAGAAGTAGGCTAAAATTATCGATTCTCGCGCTCGCTCCAATTGGAGACCAGGCTGCGAGCTACATCAATGAACCATTGCCCATTTGCTAATCCAATACTGAATGTTAATTAATCTTTAGTAAGTTTCTGTACAACCTGACCGAAGCGTATGACAAACAGAATTTTTACTAAAGTCAAAACGAATTCTCTAACCTCAGGACATAGGCGAATAATAGGGCAGTGTTGACTCAAGGGCAATGGAAGAGAAGCAGAGGCGCCTTTGTCTAAATCGTAGCGTGAGAGAGCGGACAGACGCCAAGCAATTATTTCAGCACCTGCGTTCACAAGGCTGGGAAAACGTAGATAACGCAGCTAGGATAACACACCACACGGGCAAGCCGAGAGGAGGGGGCAGAGAGAGAGAGATGCCTTGAAGCAGCGTGTGTCAGCAGGACCCCAGGCAACAAGTTTAAGTTAAAGAAATCAAAGTAAATAATTCATACATAACATTAATGTTAAAGCTAAATAATACTCGAGCGATGTTAAACCGGGGGCCAGGGAAAAAGAGTCTCCCGGCCGCCTTTGTCTTCCTGCAGCACATGATAAGAATATGCATACGCTCAAGAGCACCTTCCCTTGAAATAAAATCAAACACCACGATGGGAAACTAACGCAACCGACCTCGAGCCACATACAGAATCATAACCGGAATAAACTGATGGAATAAAATGTTAACTCTAAAAACCTTAACCATTTCTTTGTGCGTCGGTGAAGGTCGCACCAGAGGGAATACCGCCCCTCCCTCCAGGTTGTGCAACACAGACAGAGACGCCTGTGAGACGATTTGTAACGCCTGTTGTTATGGTTTGTGGAAAGAGGAGTGCCGCAAATGACGCACACAAGGACACACATACGAACGGACGCACATACGGACACACACTCCACACCACGACACACAGCTAAATCAAAAGAAGCTCCGCCTTGTGGGGAGGAGCCAAGAGGAGGGATTTTGGCATAAAAGAGGACACTGCAGCATTGAAACCTCAGCTTGTCAGCAAGCGGGCAAGACCCGCTTGCCAGCTCAGGGGGAGCTCAGCTCAAGTCGGAGCTCGGCTCATCGGGGAGGGCTCAGCTCATCGGGGGAGCTCATCGGTGCGCGCCATGGCGCGCCACTTCGCGACAGAGCTCATCAGCAAGGATCTTGTCAGCAAGCGGGCAAGACCTGCTTGCCAGCTCAACTCAGCTCATCAGGGGAGCTCATCGGTGCTGCGCCACTTCGCGACACAGCTCAGCAAGGAGCTCATCAGCTTGCCAGCTCAACTCAGTTCATCAGTTCGTCCGGAACTCAGCTGAGCTACCGTTAGGAGCTCAACTGAGCTCAACAGCTGAGTTCATCAGCTCATCGGGGCTCAGCATCAGCGGAGCTCAGCTCATCAGCTGAGTTCACCAGCTCGGCTGAGTTCACCAGCTCGGCTCAGCTCATCAGCAAGGAGCTCATCAGCTCTCGCCAGCTCGGCTCATCCCTGCGTGGGATCGGCCTCTGCCGACGCGGAGGAGGTCTCTGCCGCCCGCCGGAGTGGCGAGGGTCGCTGTTTAGCGACGAGGCTACGTGGTGCAAGTCGGCATCATCAAAAGTAGCATTGCAACGAACGTGTATCAACAGCCAGCGACACCACCGCACGCTACCAGCGAGCTGCCTGCGTCATCTACTGACGGGTCATCGCAACTACAACAGCGTGTCGGCTCATCAGCTCGGCTCAGCCGAGCCGAGAGAAGAATCGATGCGCACTGATCGATGTGCACTGCCACCCCACCACACAACAAACCAGGCGTCTGTTTAACGCAAAGAATCAACTCCGAACGCTGACTATTCAACACAATTTATATCCCTCACCATACACGAGTCAGGAACCAAAAGCCAATCCCAAAACGTGAACCATCTGTGGCCGTGGAAGCATCACTACAGATCGGGTGATAACGGTCCGTCGTTTATAAGTATATTGGTAATTTTCCCCCTTAATATTTCATTTTGGGCTGTACTTCTAATCGCATAAATTACCAACCGATCCATCAATACGAATTAATCCTTGACCCCTTCGCCACAGGGCTACGCTCACGTGGGGAAATAGCGTATCCAACCGGCTTCCTTATCAGGCAAACTGGTCCATAATTAATTAAACATTGGCCAAAGATAAGGATATCAGGGGAGAGAGCGCTCCCCACCGCACACCCTCACTCTAAGCCATTTCGGTAATCATATAATCTATCCGATGGATCTGTCGATATATTTGTGCCTTTGGGAATAATAACTGTTTTCATCGCCTATTCGTATGAATATCGTCATATAATCTTCAAGTACCTTTCGTTACTGATCGCCGCACGTACTCGCGCACTCTACAGAAATACTCTTCCGTTCCGTGACCCAATGTGCTAACAACGTGATAAGGGTTGCATATGATCAATAATGAGTGCGGTACTGCGTGAACAATTCAAGCATAATCATTTATTATAAAGTTAAGGTTTTTATTTAGATTAGCATATGCATGTTTTAACGACTCTCCCTCTCACCAACAGAGCTCGCGTTACGTGGCGGAATTAACCACAGGTGCTGTCGTCAAAGTGAAACAACCCAGTCATTGATAAGACTGTGTTGATACTGTGTTGTAATTCCAAGCCAAGAGTTGTATTTTTTCGAGTTAAGGTTTAATTAGAAATAAATTGATTAATGCAGAAGTGGTCGTGTGATTCTTTCCTGAAATCTATGCATAAGAACTGGTTCTGCGTTGAGATATCAACTTGGTGACCTAAAATATAAACACACTAATTCACTCAATAAACGTTAAAGCGAGAATAATTGTATTATACTGATCGATAATACGAAGTTAAACAGCGAAGCTGAGTTGACTCTGGCATACATCACACTAGCATAACTGCATACGATTAATTGTATTATCCCGATTGATAACCGACCATCGTCAACGAGGCGGGGTCTGATTATCATAAAGGCTGTCATTGACATAACCACACCCACTCGAATAAATTAATACGATTATCCCTCGAATTAGCGTAATTTATACACTCACACAAATTAACATAATTTTGGATAAATTATGCAATTTTAAAATTTCAATTAATTTTCATTATTTTCATAAACAAATTCATAACGCACATATACAACAGTAGGCTAGCAACAGTAATAGTGCGTACTCACGTGGTGCTGTGTATAGGCTAGCAACAGTAATAGTGTGTACCCACGTGGTGTGTGTATGTGCTAGCAACAGTGATATTGTGTACCCACGTAGTGTTGTGTATAGGCTAGCAACAGTGATTTTGTGTACCCACGTAGTGTTGTGTATAGGCTAGCAACAGTAACAGTGTGTACCCACGTGGTGTTGTGTATAGGCTAGCAACAGAAATAGTGTGTACCCACATAGTGTTGTGTATAGGCTAACAAGTGATATTGTGTACCCACGTAGTGTTGTGTATAGGCTAGCAACAGTAACAGTGTGTACCCACGTGGTGTTATAGGCTAGCAACAGTGATATTGTGTACCCACGTGGTGTTGTGTATAGGCTAACAAGTGATATTGTGTACCCACGTAGTGTTGTGTATAGGCTAACAAGTGATATTGTGTACCCACGTGGTGTTGTGTATAGGTTAGCAACAGTAATAGTGTGTACCCACGTAGTGTTGTCTATAGGCTAGCAACAGTAATAGTGTGTACCCACGTGGTGTTGTGTATAGGCTAGCAACAGTAATAGTGTGTACCCACGTGGTGTTGTGTATAGGCTAGCAACAGTAATAGTGTGTACCCACGTGGTGTTGTGTATTATCCCGATGGTGCTCGTTAAATAAAAAAAGTCCCTCCAAGTCTTCCTGTTTCCGAGTTCAGTCACTCCACTTTTACAGTACAGTTGGATCTTGATTTGACGCTTTCGTGACTGCAGGAATCCATACTCTTTGATTATTTTGGTAAAGTCACGTGGGTATAAAATAAAATAATTCACGACGTTTCAGGCGCAACACAAGCATGGTCTGCTGCAGGGCAACACCACCAACAACACCACCACCCAGCACCACCCAGCACGTGCAGGGCAACACCACCAACAACACCACCACCCAGCACCACCTAGCACGTGCAGGGCAACACCACCAACACCACCACCCAGCACCACCCAGCACGTGCAGGGCAACACCACCAACAACACCACCACCACCCAGCACCACCTAGCACGTGCAGGGCAACACCACCAACACCACCACCAACACCACCACCCAGCACCACCCAGCACGTGCAGGGCAACACCACCAACAACACCACCAACAACACCAACAACACCACTACTTAATTGTAAATGTCGTGGCTTGGCTCTCCAAGACACCAGTGTGCTGTACTAGTATACTACACTATACACTACACTATACACTACACTATACACTACACTACTATATACTACTATACACTACTATACACTTCACTACTATACACTATACTACTATACAATACTATACACTACACTACTATACACTATACTACTATACAATACTATACACTTCACTACTATACACTATACTATTATACAATACTATACACTACACTACTATACACTATACTACTATATAATACTATACACTACACTACTATACACTATACTACTATACACTACTATACATTACACTATACACAACACTACTATACACTACACTACTATACACGACACACTACACTACTATACAACACTACACACTACACTACTATACAACACTACACTACTATACTATACAATACTACACTACTATACTATACAATACTACACTACTATACACTATACTACTATACATTACACTATACACTACACAACTATACAACACTACACTACTATACACTACACTACTATACACTACACTACTATACAATACTACACTACTATACAACACTATACCACTACACTACTACACTACTATACACTACACTACTATACAATACTACACTACTACACTACTATACACTACACTACTATACAATACTACACTACTATACACTACTATACAATACTACACTACTATACAATACTACACTACTATACAACACTATACCACTACACTACTACACTACTATACACTACACTACTATACAATACTACACTACTATACACTACTATACAATACTACACTACTATACAATACTACACTACTATACAACACTATACCACTACACTACTACACTACTATACACTACACTACTATACAATACTACACTACTATACAACACTACTATACAACACTGCACTACTATACATTACTACACTACTATACAACACTACTATACACTACACTACTATACAATACTATACTACTACACACTAGTGCTGTACTAGTGACGAATTGGCCGCGTTCTGTTTACGTGACAACCCTTACTAGTTGGCCGTGTCGGGTGGTGGCGGGTTTTAACGACACAACATTTATACATTTACGCGATCTAAGCCGAAGAAATACCCTCTATTAAGGATGATATTGGTCGCGAAAGCCCCCGACCACGTGTTAAAACGCACCTGGGTCTATCCCGTGACTTCCCACACTTCACGTGGCCTCAAAGTGCACCTAGCCTGGCACAAGCACCGCAGTGACGTCATCGACACTACGTGCCGTGTTGTGTGACCGTATGGGAGTGGACAGCGCTGTCGCTGCGAACCCGCCAACTTAAGTTCGATTCCCACTCGCGGTGGATTAGATTTGAACCGGTCCTGAGCCCCTCCCCTAGGTCGACTCAGCCTTAACTAAGTATCTGGTGCGGTGTGTACAAGTTCCGTGCCGGCCTACATCGGTGATCGCTAACAGCACTTGCCCCAAAAGTGCTGCAAGAGATTTTTGTTTGGCTTTGTATAAGTGGGTGGGTGGGCAGGGTTGTGGGCGAGTGGGTGGGTGAGCGGGTGAGTGGGTGGGTGAGCGGGTGAGTGGGTGGGTGAGCGGGTGAGTGGGTGGGTGAGCGGGTGAGTGGGTGAGTGGGCGGATGAGCGGGTGGGTGGGCGAGTGGATGGATGGGTGAGTTGGTGCGTGGGTGAGTCGGTCGGTGGGTGAGTCGGTGGGTGGGTGAGTCGGTGGGTGAGTGGGTGGGTGGGTGGGTGAGTGGGTGGGCGGGTGAGTGAGTGGGTGGGCGGGTGGGTGAGTGGGTGGGTGAGTGGGTGGGTGAGTGGGTGGGCGGGTGGGTGGGCGGGTGGGTGAGTGGGTGGGTGGGCGGGTGGGTGGGTGGGCGAGTGGGTGGGCGAGTGGGTGGATGGGTGAGCGGGTGGGTGAGTGGGTGGGCGAGTGGGTGGGCGAGTGAGTGGGTGGGTGGGTGGATGGGTGAGCGGGTGGGTGAGCGGGTGGGTGAGCGGGTGGGTGGGTGGGTGAGCGGGTGGGTGTGTGGGTGAGCGGGTGGGTAGCTAAGTTGTTGTGTGGGTGAGTAGGTGCGTTGGTGAGTAGGTGGGTGGGTGGATGAGCGGGTGGGTGGGTGGGCGAGTGAGTGGGTGAGCGGGTGGGTGGGTGGGCGAGCGGGTGGGTGGGCGAGTGAGTGGGTGAGCGGGTGGGTGGGTGGGCGAGCGGGTGGGTGGGCGAGCGAGTGGGTGAGCGGGCGGGTGGGTGGGCGAGTGAGTGGGTGAGCGGGTGGGTGGGTGAGCGGGTGGGTCGGTGAGCGGGTGGGTCGGTGAGCGGGTGGGTGGGTGAGCGGGTGGGTGGGTGGGTGAGCGGGTGGGTGGGTGAGCGGGTGGGTGGGTGGGTGAGCGGGTGGGTGGGTGAGCGGGTGGGTGGGTGGGTGAGCGGGTGGGTGGGTGGGTGGGTGAGCGGGTGGGTGGGTGGGTGAGCGGGTGGGTGGGTGGGCGAGTGAGTGGGTGAGCGGGTGGGTGGGTGGGCAAGTGAGTGGGTGAGCGGGTGGGTGGGTGAGCGGGTGGGTGGGCGAGCGGGTGGGTGGGCGAGCGGGTGGGTGGGCGAGCGGGTGGGTGGGCGAGCGAGTGGGTGAGCGGGCGGGTGGGTGGGCGAGCGAGTGGGTGAGCGGGCGGGTGGGTGGGCGAGCGAGTGGGTGAGCGGGCGGGTGGGTGAGCGGGCGGGTGGGTGAGCGGGCTGGTGGGTGAGCGGGCTGGTGGGTGAGCGGGCGGGTGGGTGGGCGAGCGAGTGGGTGAGTTAGTGGGTGAGCGGGTGGGTGGGCGAGTGAGTGGGTGAGCGAGTGGGTGAGCGAGTGGATGGATGGGTGAGTGGGTGATTGGGTGAGTGTGTGGGTGCGTGGGTGATTGGGTGATTGGGTAAGTGGGTGAGTGTGTGGATACGTGGGTGATTGGGTAAGTGGGTGAGTGTGTGGGTAAGTGGGTGAGTGTGTGGGTGAGTTGGTGTAAGGGTGAGTAGGTGTGTTGGTGAGTAGGTTGGTGGGTGAGTAGGTGGGTGGGTTAGTTGGTGGGTGGGTGAGTTGGTGTGTGGGTGAGTTCGTGTGTAGGTGAGTCGGTGTGTGGGTGAGTTAGTGTGTGGGTGAGTTGGTGTGTCGGGAGTAGGTGGGTGGGTGAGTTGGTGTGTGGGTGAGTCGGTGGGTGGGTGAGTCGGTGTGTGGATGAGTAGGTGTGTGGATGAGTAGGTGGGTAGGTGAGTAGGTGGGTGGGTGAGTAGGTGTGTGGGTGAGTTGGGTTGGTGTGTGGGTGAGTAGGTGTGTGGGTGAGTAGGTGTGTGGGTGAGTAGGTGGGTGAGTGAGTAGGTGTGTGGGTGAGTAGGTGGGTGGGTGAGTAGGTGTGTAGGTGAGTAGGTGGGTGGGTGAGTAGGTGTGTGGGTGAGTTGGGTTGGTGTGTGGGTGAGTAGGTGTGTGGGTGAGTAGGTGTGTGGGTGAGTAGGTGGGTGGGTAAGTTGGTGTGTGGAAGAGTCGGTGTGTGGGTGAGTAGGTGTGTGGGTGATTAGGTGGGTGGGTGAGTTGGTGTGTGGGTGAGTAGGTGTGTGGGTGAGTTGGGTTGGTGTGTGGGTGAGTAGGTGTGTGAGTAGGTGTATGGGTGAGTGGGTGGGTGGGTGAGTAGGTGGGTGAGTGGGTGGGTGAGTAGATGTGTGGTTGGGTGAGTGGGTGGGTGAGTGTTTGAGTGGTGGGTGAGTGGGTGGGTGGGTGAGTAGGTGTGTGAGTCGGTGGGTGAGTAGGTGGGTGATTGAGTGGGTGGGTGGTTGAGTGGGTGGGTGAGTAGGTGTGTGGGTGAGTGGGTGAGTGGGTAGGTGTGTGGGTGAGTGGGTGAGTGGGTAGGTGTGTGAGTGGGTGAGTGGGTGGGTGAGTGGGTGGGTGGGTGAGTTGGTGGGTGGGTGGGTGGGTGAGTGGGTGGGTGGGTAGGTGAGTAGGTGGGTGGGTGGGTGAGTGGGTGGGTGGGTGAGTGGGTGAGTGGGTGGGTGAGTGGGTGGGTGGGTGAGTGGGTGGGTGGGTGGGTGAGTGGGTGGGTGGGTGAGTAGGTGGATGGGTGGGTAGGTGTATGGGTGGGTCAGTGAGGTAATCCGCGCATCCCTAACTAGTGACGTCACCAGCAGCTGATCCCACTTCTCACAGCAGGGGGTGGGGGGGCGAAGGGGGCGGGGGCAGTCTCCTCTAATCCGTCTCCATGGTGACCGTTAATAGCCACATGACCACGTCCCCTACTCACCCATCACCCTCATCCATCACCCCACTCCCATTACCCCTCACCCCACTCCCATCACCCATCACCCCACCCCCATCACCCATCACCCATCACCCCACACCCATCAGCCATCACCCATCACCCCACACCCATCACCCATCACCCCACACCCATCACCCATCACCCCACACCCATCACCCCACACCCATCACCCATCACCCCACACCCATCAGCCATCAGCCATCACCCATCACCCCACACCCATCACCCATCACCCCACACCCATCACCCATCACCCCACCCCCATCACCCTCACCCCACACCCATCACCCATCACCCCACCCCCATCACCCTCACCCCACACCCATCACCCCACACCCATCACCCCACACCCATCACCCCACACCCATCACCCCACACCCATCACCCCACACCCATCACCCCACACCCCACACCCCACACCCATCACCCCACACCCATCACCCCACACCCATCACCCCACACCCATCACCCCACACCCATCACCCCACACCCCACACCCATCACCCCACACCCATCACCCATCACCCATCACCCCACACCCATCACCCCACACCCATCACCCCACACCCATCACCCATCACCCCACACCCATCACCCCACACCCATCACCCCACACCCATCACCCCACACCCATCACCCCACACCCATCACCCCACACCCATCACCCCACACCCATCACCCATCACCCCACACCCATCACCCCACACCCATCACCCCACACCCATCACCCATCACTCCCCTCACCCATCACCCTCACCCCACAACCATCACTGTCACACTCACCCCTAAATCACCCTCACCCATCACTGTCACCATGACCCCACAAACCATCACCCATCACCCATCGCCCCACCCCCATCACCCATCACCCAACACCCTCACCCCACACCCACCACCCCACACCCATCACCCATCACCGAACACCCCACACCCATCACCCATCACCCCACCCCCATCACCCCACACCCATCACCCCATCCCCATCACCCCACACCAATCACCCCACACCCACCACCCCATACCCATCACCCTTACCCATCACCCAACACCCTCACCCCACACCCATCACCCTCACCCCACACCCACCACCCCACACCCATCACCCAACACCCCACCCCCATCACCCCACCCCCATCACCCCACACCCATCACCCCATCCCCATCACCCCACCCCCATCACCCCACACCCATCACCCCACCCCACCACCCCATACCCATCACCCAACACCGAACACCCTCACCCCACACCCATCACCCTCACCCCACACCCACCACCCCACACCCATCACCCAACACCCCACACCCATCACCCATCACCCCACCCCCATCACCCCACACCCATCACCGAATCCCCATCACCCCACCCCCATCACCCCACACCCATCACCCCACCCCCACCACCCCATACCCATCACCCAACACCCAACACCCTCACCCCACACCCATCACCCTCACCCCACACCCACCACCCCACACCCATCACCCATCACCCAACACCCCACACCCATCACCCATCACCCCACCCCCATCACCCCACACCCATCACCGAATCCCCATCACCCCACACCCATCACCCCATACCCATCACCCATCACCCCACACCCATCACCCCACACCCATCACCCCACACCAATCACCCCACACCCATCACCCATCACCCCACCCCCATCACCCCACACCCATCACCCCACACCCATCACCCCACACCCATCACCCCACACCCATCACCCATCACCCCACACCCATCACCCCACACCCATCACCCATCACCCCACACCCATCACCCCACACCCATCACCCCACACCCATTACCCCACACCCATCACCCCACACCCATCACCCCACACCCATCACTCACCTGGTCACATCCACGTGACGGCCTGCGGGGTTCCTCGAGCAAGTTAATCCGGGACGGAGCTGCACGGCGAGGAGGAGGAGGAGGAAGAGGAGATTGTGATGGTGATGACGAGAAGATTGTGATGGTGATTACGAGATTGTGATGGTGATGACGAGGAGATTGTGATGGTGATGACGAGGAGATTCTGATAGTGATGACGAGGAGATTGTGATGGTGATGACGAGGAGATTGTGATGGTGATGACGAGGAGATTGTGATGGTGATGACGAGGAGATTGTGATAGTGATGACGAGGAGATTGTGATAGTGATGACGAGGAGATTGTGATGGTGATGACGATGAGATCGTGATGGTGATGACGAGGAGATTGTGATGGTGATAACGAGGAGATTGTGATAGTGATGACGAGGATATTGTGATAGTGATGACGAGGAGATTGTGATAGTGATGACGAGGAGATTGTGATGACGAGGAGATTGTGATGGTAATGACGAGGAGATTGTGATGGTGATGACGAGGAGATTGTGATGGTGATGACGAGGAGATTGTGATGGTGATGACGAGGAGATTGTGATGGTGATGACGAGGAGATTGTGATGGTGATGACGAGGAGATTGTGATGGTGATGACGAGGAGATTGTGATGATGATGATGATGACGAGGAGATTGTGATGGTGATGACGATGAGAGGAGATTGTGATGGTGATGACAAGGAGATTTTGATGGTAATGACGATGAGATTGTGATGGTGATGACGAGGAGATTGTGATGGTGATGACGAGGAGATTGTGATGGTGATGACGAGGAGATTGTGATGATGATGGTGATGACGAGGAGATTGTGATGGTGATGACGAGGAGATTGTGATGGTGATGATGAGGAGATTGTGATGGTGATGATGAGGAGATTGTGATGGTGATGACGAGGAGATTGTGATGGTGATGACGATGAGATTGTGATGGTGATGACGAGGAGATTGTGATGATGATGACGAGGAGATTGTGATGGTGATGACGATGAGAGGAGATTGTGATGGTGATGACAAGGAGATTGTGATGGTGATGACGAGGAGATTGTGATGGTGATGATGAGGAGATTGTGATGATGATGACGAGGAGATGGTGATGACGAGGAGATTGTGATGGTGATGACGAGGAGATTGTGATGGTGATCACGATGAGAGGAGATGGTGATGGTGATGACGAGGAGATTGTGATGATGATGATGATGACGAGGAGATTGTGATGGTGATGACGAGGAGATTGTGATGGTGATGACGAGGAGATTGTGATGGTGATGACGAGGAGATTGTGATGGTGATGATGACGAGGAGATTGTTATGGTGATGACGAGGAGATTGTGATGGTGATGATGAGGAGATTGTGATGGTGATGACGAGGAGATTGTGATGGTGATGACGAGGAGATTGTGATGGTGATGACGAGGAGATTGTGATGGTGATGACGAGGAGATTGTGATGGTGATGACGAGGAGATTGTGATGATGATGATGAGGAGATTGTGATGGTGATGACGAGGAGATTGTGATGATGATGACGAGGAGATTGTGATGGTGATGACGAGGAGATTGTGATGGTGATGACGAGGAGATTGTGATAGTGATGACGATGAGATTGTGATGGTGATGACGAGGAGATTGTGATGGTTATGACGATGAGAGGAGATTGTGATGGTGATGACAAGGAAATTGTGATGGTGATGACGATGAGATTGTGATGGTGATGACGAGGAGATTGTGATGATGATGACGAGGAGATTGTGATGATGATGATGATGACGAGGAGATTGTGATGGTGATGACGAGGAGATTGTGATGGTGATGACGAGGAGATTGTGATAGTGATGATGAGGAGATTGTGATGACGAGGAGATTGTGATGGTGATGACGAGGAGATTGTGATGGTGATGACGAGGAGATTGTGATGGTGATGACGAGGAGATTGTGATGGTGATGACGAGGAGATTGTGATGGTGATGACGAGGAGATTGTGATGGTGATGACGAGGAGATTGTGATGGTGATGACGAGGAGATTGTGATGATGATGATGACGAGGAGATTGTGATGGTGATGACGATGAGAGGAGATTGTGAATGTGATGACAAGGAGATTTTGATGGTAATGACGATGACATTGTGATGGTGATGACGAGGAGATTGTGATGGTGATGACGAGGAGATTGTGATGGTGATGACGAGGAGATTGTGATGGTGATGATGATGGTGATGACGAGGAGATTGTGATGGTGATGACGAGGAGATTGTGATGGTGATGATGAGGAGATTGTGATGGTGATGACGAGGAGATTGTGATGATGATGACGAGGAGATTGTGATGGTGATGACGATGAGAGGAGATTGTGATGGTGATGACAAGGAGATTGTGATGGTGATGACGAGGAGATTGTGATGGTGATGATGAGGAGATTGTGATGATGATGACGAGGAGATGGTGATGACGAGGAGATTGTGATGGTGATGACGAGGAGATTGTGATGGTGATCACGATGAGAGGAGATTGTGATGGTGATGACGAGGAGATTGTGATGATGATGATGATGATGACGAGGAGATTGTGATGGTGATGACGAGGAGATTGTGATGGTGATGACGAGGAGATTGTGATGGTGATGATGACGAGGAGATTGTGATGGTGATGACGAGGAGATTGTGATGGTGATGACGAGGAGATTGTGATGGTGATGACGAGGAGATTGTGATGGTGATGACGAGGAGATTGTGATGGTGATGACGAGGAGATTGTGATGGTGATGACGAGGAGATTGTGATGGTGATGACGAGGAGATTGTGATGATGATGATGACGAGGAGATTGTGATGGTGATGACGAGGAGATTGTGATGATGATGACGAGGAGATTGTGATGGTGATGACGAGGAGATTGTGATGGTGATGACGAGGAGATTGTGATGGTGATGACGAGGAGATTGTGATAGTGATGACGATGAGATTGTGATGGTGATGACGAGGAGATTGTGATGGTTATGACGATGAGAGGAGATTGTGATGGTGATGACAAGGAAATTGTGAAAGTGATGACGATGAGATTGTGATGGTGATGACGAGGAGATTGTGATGATGATGACGAGGAGATTGTGATGATGATGATGATGACGAGGAGATTGTGATGGTGATGACGAGGAGATTGTGATGGTGATGACGAGGAGATTGTGATGGTGATGACGAGGAGATTGTGATGGTGATGACGTTGAGATTGTGATGGTGATGACGAGGAGATTGTGATGGTGATGACGAGGAGATTGTGATGGTGATGACGAGGAGATTGTGATGGTGATGACGAGGAGATTGTGATGGTGATGACGAGGAGATTGTGATGGTAATGATGACGAGGAGATTGTGATGGTGATGACGAGGAGATTGTGATGGTGATGATGAGGAGATTGTGATGGTGATGACGAGGAGATTGTGATGGTGATGACGAGGAGATTGTGATGGTGATGACGAGGAGATTGTGATGGTGATGACGAGGAGATTGTGATGATGATGATGATGACGAGGAGATTGTGATGGTGATGACGAGGAGATTGTGATGATGATGATGACGAGGAGATTGTGATGGTGATGACGAGGAGATTGTGATGGTGATGACGAGGAGATTGTGATAGTGATGACGATGAGATTGTGATGGTGATGACGAGGAGATTGTGATGGTTATGACGATGAGAGGAGATTGTGATGGTGATGACAAGGAAATTGTGATGGTGATGACGATGAGATTGTGATGGTGATGACGAGGAGATTGTGATGATGATGACGAGGAGATTGTGATGATGATGATGATGACGAGGAGATTGTGATGGTGATGACGAGGAGATTGTGATGGTGATGACGAGGAGATTGTGAGGGTGATGAGGATGAGATTGTGATGATGATGACGAGGAGATTGGATGGTGATGACGATGAGAGGAGATTGTGATGGTGATGACGAGGAGATTGTGATGGTGATGACGAGGAGATTGTGATGGTGATGACGAGGAGATTGTGATGATGATGACGAGGAGAGTGTGATGGTGATGACGAGGAGATTGTGATGGTGATGACGAGGAGATTGTGATGGTGATGACGATGAGAGGAGATTGTGATGGTGATGACGAGGAGATTGTGATGATGATGATGATGATGACGAGGAGATTGTGATGGTGATGACGAGGAGATTGTGATGGTGATGACGAGGAGATTGTGATGATGATGACGAGGAGATTGTGATGGTGATGACGAGGAGATTGTGATGGTGATGACGAGGAGATTGTGATGATGATGACGAGGAGATTGTGATGGTGATGAAGAGGAGATTGTGATGGTGATGACGAGGAGATTGTGATGGTGATGACGAGGAGATTGTGATGGTGATGACGAGGAGATTGTGATAGTGATGACGAAGAGATTATGACAGTGATGACGAGGAGATTGTGACGGTGATGACGAGGAGATTGTGATGGTGATGACGAGGAGATTGTGATAGTGATGACGAGGAGATTATGACGGTGATGACGAGGAGATTGTGATGGTGATGACGAGGAGATTGTGATGGTGACGACGAGGAGATTGTGATGGTGATGACGAGGAGATTGTGATGGTGATGACGAGGAGATTGTGATGGTGATGACGAGGAGATTGTGATGGTGATGACGAGGAGATTGCGATGGTGATGAGGAGATTGTGATGGTGATGACGAGGAGATTGTGATGATGATGACGATGAGAGGAGATTTTGATGGTGATGACGATGAGATTGTGATGGTGATGACGAGGAGATTGTGATGATGATGACGAGGAGATTGTGATGATGATGACGATGAGAGGAGATTGTGATGGTGATGACGAGGAGATTGTGATGGTGATGACGAGGAGATTGTGATGGTGATGACGAGGAGATTGTGATGATGATGAAGATGATGATGACGAGGAGATTGGGATGGTGATGACGAGGAGATTGTGATGGTGATGACGAGGAGATTGTGATGATGATGATGATGACGAGGAGATTGTGATGGTGATGACGAGGAGATTGGGATGGTGATGACGAGGAGATTGTGATGGTCATGACGAGGAGATTGTGATGATGATGATGAGGAGGAGATTATAATGGTGATGACGAGGAGATTGTGACGGTGATGACGAGGAGATTGTAATGGTGATGACGAGGAGATTGTGATGATGATGATGATGATGACGAGGAGATTATGATGGTGATGACGAGGAGATTGTGATAGTGATGATGAGGAGATTGTGATGGTGATGACGAGGAGATTGTGATGGTGATGACGAGGAGATTGTGATGGTGATGACGAGGAGACTGTGATGGTGATGACGTGGAGATTGTGGTGGTGATGACGAGGAGATTGTGATGATGATGACGAGGAAATTGGGATGGTGATGACGAGAAGATTGTGATGGTAATGACGATGAGATTGTGATGGTGATGACGAGGAGATTGTGATGGTGATGACGAGGAGATTGTGATGGTAATGACGATGAGATTGTGATGGTGATGTCGAGGAGATTCTGATGGTTATGACGATGAGAGGAGATTGTGATGGTGATGACAAGGATATTGTGATGGTGGTGACGATGAGATTGTGATGGTGATGACGAGGAGATTGTGATGATGATGACGAGGAGATTGTGATGATGATGATGATGACGAGGAGATTGTGATGGTGATGACGAGGAGATTGTGATGGTGATGACGAGGAGATTGTGATGATGATGATGATGATGACGAGGAGATTTTGATGGTGATGACGAGGAGATTGTGATGGTGATGATGAGGAGATTGTGATGGTGATGATGAGGAGATTGTGATGGTGATGACGAGGAGATTGTGATGGTGATGACGAGCAGATTGTGATGGTGATGACGAGGAGATTGTGATGGTGATGACGAGGAGATTGTGATGATGATAATCACGAGGAGATTGTGATGGTGATGACGAGGAGATTGTGGTGATGATGATGACGAGGAGATTGTGATGGTGATGACGAGGAGATTGTGATGGTGATGATGAGGAGATTGTGATGGTGATGACGAGGAGATTGTGATGGTGATGACGAGGAGATTGTGATGGTCATGACGATGAGAGGAGATTGTGATTGTGATGACAAGGAGATTGTGATGGTGATGACGAGGAGATTTTGATGGTGATGACGATGAGATTGTGATGGTGATGACGAGGAGATTGTGATGATGATGACGAGGAGATTGTGATGGTGATGACGATGAGAGGAGATTGTGATGGTGATGACAAGGAGATTGTGATGGTGATGACGAGGAGATTGTGATGGTGATGACGAGGAGATTGTGATGATGATGACGAGGAGAGTGTGATAGTGATGACGAGGAGATTGTGATGGTGATGACGAGGAGATTGTGATGGTGATGACGAGGAGATTGTGATGATGATGATGACGAGGAGATAGTGATGGTGATGACGAGGAGATTGTGATGGTGATGACGAGGAGATTGTGATGGTGATGACGAGGAGATTGTGATGATGATGATGACGAGGAGATTGTGATGGTGATGACGAGGAGATTGTGATGATGATGATGACGAGGAGATTGTGATTGTGATGACGAGGAGATTGTGATGGTGATGATGAGGAGATTGTGATGGTGATGACAAGGAGATTGTGATGGTGATGACGAGCAGATTGTGATGGTGATGACGAGGAGATTGTGATGATGATGACGAGGAGATTGTGATGGTGATGAGAGGAGACTGTGAAAGTTATGACAAGGAGATTGTGATTGTGATGACGAGGAGATTGTGATGGTGATGACGAGGAGATTGTGATGATGATGACGAGGAGATTGTGATGGTGATGAGAGGAGATTGTGAAAGTTATGACAAGGAGATTGTGATTGTGATGACGAGGAGATTGTGATGGTGATGACGAGCAGATTGTGATGGTGATGACGAGCAGATTGTGATGGTGATGATGAGGAGATTGTGATGGTGATGACGAGGAGATTGTGATGGTGATGACGAGGAGATTGTGATGGTGATGACGAGGAGATTGTGATGGTGATGACGAGGAGATTGTGATGGTGATGACGATGAGAGGAGATTGTGATGGTGATGACAAGGAGATTGTGATGGTGATGACGAGGAGATTTTGATGGTGATGACGATGAGATTGTGATGGTGATGATGAGGAGATTGTGATGATGATGACGAGGAGATTGTGATGGTGATGACGAGGAGATTGTGATGATGATGATGATGATGACGAGGAGATAGTGATGGTGATGACGAGGAGATTGTGATGGTGATGACGAGGAGATTGTGATGGTGATGACGAGGAGATTGTGATGATGATGATGACGAGGAGATTGTGATGGTGATGACGAGGAGATTGTGATGATGATGATGATGACGAGGAGATTGTGATGGTGATGACGAGGAGATTGTGATGATGATGACAAGGAGATTGTGATGGTGATGAGAGGAGATTGTGAAAGTTATGACAAGGAGATTGTGATTGTGATGACGAGGAGATTGTGATGGTGATGATGAGGAGATTGTGATGGTGATGACAAGGAGATTGTGATGGTGATGACGAGCAGATTGTGATGGTGATGACGAGGAGATTGTGATGATGATGACGAGGAGATTGTGATGGTGATGAGAGGAGACTGTGAAAGTTATGACAAGGAGATTGTGATTGTGATGACGAGGAGATTGTGATGGTGATGATGAGGAGATTGTGATGGTGATGACGAGGAGATTGTGATGATGATGATGACGAGGAGATTGTGATGGTGATGACGAGGAGATTGTGATGATGATGACGAGGAGATTGTGATGGTGATGAGAGGAGATTGTGAAAGTTATGACAAGGAGATTGTGATTGTGATGACGAGGAGATTGTGATGGTGATGACGAGCAGATTGTGATGGTGATGACGAGCAGATTGTGATGGTGATGACGAGGAGATTGTGATGGTGATGAAGAGGAGATTGTGGTGATGATGATGACGAGGAGATTGTGATGGTGATGACGAGGAGATTGTGATGGTGATGACGAGGAGATTGTGATGGTGATGACGAGGAGATTGTGATGGTGATGACGAGGAGATTGTGATGGTGATGACGATGAGAGGAGATTGTGATGGTGATGACAAGGAGATTGTGATGGTGATGACGAGGAGATTTTGATGGTGATGACGATGAGATTGTGATGTGATTACGATGAGATTGTGATGGTGATGACGATGAGAGGAGATTGTGATGGTGATGACGAGGAGATTGTGATGGTGATGACGAGGAGATTGTGATGGTGATGACGAGGAGATTGTGATGGTGATGACGATGAGAGGAGATTGTGATGGTGATGACAAGGAGATTGTGATGGTGATGACGAGGAGATTTTGATGGTGATGACGATGAGATTGTGATGGTGATGATGAGGAGATTGTGATGATGATGACGAGGAGATTGTGATGGTGATGACGAGGAGATTGTGATGATGATGATGATGATGACGAGGAGATAGTGATGGTGATGACGAGGAGATTGTGATGGTGATGACGAGGAGATTGTGATGGTGATGACGAGGAGATTGTGATGATGATGATGATGACGAGGAGATTGTGATGGTGATGACGAGGAGATTGTGATGATGATGATGATGATGATGACGAGGAGATTGTGATGGTGATGACGAGGAGATTGTGATGATGATGACGAGGAGATTGTGATGGTGATGAGAGGAGATTGTGAAAGTTATGACAAGGAGATTGTGATTGTGATGACGAGGAGATTGTGATGGTGATGATGAGGAGATTGTGATGGTGATGACAAGGAGATTGTGATGGTGATGACGAGCAGATTGTGATGGTGATGACGAGGAGATTGTGATGATGATGACGAGGAGATTGTGATGGTGATGAGAGGAGACTGTGAAAGTTATGACAAGGAGATTGTGATTGTGATGACGAGGAGATTGTGATGGTGATGATGAGGAGATTGTGATGGTGATGACGAGGAGATTGTGATGATGATGATGACGAGGAGATTGTGATGGTGATGACGAGGAGATTGTGATGATGATGACGAGGAGATTGTGATGGTGATGAGAGGAGATTGTGAAAGTTATGACAAGGAGATTGTGATTGTGATGACGAGGAGATTGTGATGGTGATGACGAGCAGATTGTGATGGTGATGACGAGCAGATTGTGATGGTGATGACGAGGAGATTGTGATGGTGATGAAGAGGAGATTGTGGTGATGATGATGACGAGGAGATTGTGATGGTGATGACGAGGAGATTGTGATGGTGATGACGAGGAGATTGTGATGGTGATGACGAGGAGATTGTGATGGTGATGACGAGGAGATTGTGATGGTGATGACGATGAGAGGAGATTGTGATGGTGATGACAAGGAGATTGTGATGGTGATGACGAGGAGATTTTGATGGTGATGACGATGAGATTGTGATGGTGATGACGAGGAGATTGTGATGATGATGACGAGGAGATTGTGATGGTGATGACGATGAGAGGAGATTGTGATGGTGATGACAAGGAGATTGTGATGGTGATGACGAGGAGATTGTGATGGTGATGACGAGGAGATTGTGATGATGATGACGAGGAGAGTGTGATGGTGATGACGAGGAGATTGTGATGGTGATGACGAGGAGATTGTGATGGTGATGACGAGGAGATTGTGATGATGATGATGATGATGATGACGAAGAGATAGTGATGGTGATGACGAGGAGATTGTGATGGTGATGACGAGGAGATTGTGATGGTGATGACGAGGAGATTGTGATGATGATGATGACGAGGAGATTGTGATGGTGATGACGAGGAGATTGTGATGATGATGATGACGAGGAGATTGTGATGGTGATGACGAGGAGATTGTGATGATGATGACGAGGAGATTGTGATGGTGATGAGAGGAGATTGTGAAAGTTATGACAAGGAGATTGTGATTGTGATGACGAGGAGATTGTGATGGTGATTGCCGATGAGATTGTGATGGTGATGACGAGGAGATTGTGATGATGATGATGATGATGATGAGGAGATTGTGATGGTGATGACGAGGAGATTGTGGTGATGATGATGACGAGGAGATTGTGATGGTGATGACGAGGAGATTGTGATGGTGATGATGAGGAGATTGTGATGGTGATGACGAGGAGATTGTGATGGTGATGACGAGGAGATTGTGATGGTCATGACGATGAGAGGAGATTGTGATTGTGATGACAAGGAGATTGTGATGGTGATGACGAGGAGATTTTGATGGTGATGACGATGAGATTGTGATGGTGATGACGAGGAGATTGTGATGATGATGACGAGGAGATTGTGATGATGATGATGATGACGAGGAGATTGTGATGGTGATGACGAGGAGATTGTGATGGTGATGACGAGGAGATTGTGATGATGATGATGATGATGACGAGGAGATTTTGATGGTGATGACGAGGAGATTGTGATGGTGATGATGAGGAGATTGTGATGGTGATGATGAGGAGATTGTGATGGTGATGACGAGGAGATTGTGATGGTGATGACGAGCAGATTGTGATGGTGATGACGAGGAGATTGTGATGGTGATGACGAGGAGATTGTGATGATGATAATCACGAGGAGATTGTGATGGTGATGACGAGGAGATTGTGGTGATGATGATGACGAGGAGATTGTGATGGTGATGACGAGGAGATTGTGATGGTGATGATGAGGAGATTGTGATGGTGATGACGAGGAGATTGTGATGGTGATGACGAGGAGATTGTGATGGTCATGACGATGAGAGGAGATTGTGATTGTGATGACAAGGAGATTGTGATGGTGATGACGAGGAGATTTTGATGGTGATGACGATGAGATTGTGATGGTGATGACGAGGAGATTGTGATGATGATGACGAGGAGATTGTGATGGTGATGACGATGAGAGGAGATTGTGATGGTGATGACGAGGAGATTGTGATGGTGATGACGAGGAGATTGTGATGATGATGACGAGGAGAGTGTGATGGTGATGACGAGGAGATTGTGATGGTGATGACGAGGAGATTGTGATGGTGATGACGAGGAGATTGTGATGATGATGATGACGAGGAGATAGTGATGGTGATGACGAGGAGATTGTGATGGTGATGACGAGGAGATTGTGATGGTGATGACGAGGAGATTGTGATGATGATGATGACGAGGAGATTGTGATGGTGATGACGAGGAGATTGTGATGATGATGATGACGAGGAGATTGTGATTGTGATGACGAGGAGATTGTGATGGTGATGATGAGGAGATTGTGATGGTGATGACAAGGAGATTGTGATGGTGATGACGAGCAGATTGTGATGGTGATGACGAGGAGATTGTGATGATGATGACGAGGAGATTGTGATGGTGATGAGAGGAGACTGTGAAAGTTATGACAAGGAGATTGTGATTGTGATGACGAGGAGATTGTGATGGTGATGACGAGGAGATTGTGATGATGATGACGAGGAGATTGTGATGGTGATGAGAGGAGATTGTGAAAGTTATGACAAGGAGATTGTGATTGTGATGACGAGGAGATTGTGATGGTGATGACGAGCAGATTGTGATGGTGATGACGAGCAGATTGTGATGGTGATGATGAGGAGATTGTGATGGTGATGACGAGGAGATTGTGATGGTGATGACGAGGAGATTGTGATGGTGATGACGAGGAGATTGTGATGGTGATGACGAGGAGATTGTGATGGTGATGACGATGAGAGGAGATTGTGATGGTGATGACAAGGAGATTGTGATGGTGATGACGAGGAGATTTTGATGGTGATGACGATGAGATTGTGATGGTGATGATGAGGAGATTGTGATGATGATGACGAGGAGATTGTGATGGTGATGACGAGGAGATTGTGATGATGATGATGATGATGACGAGGAGATAGTGATGGTGATGACGAGGAGATTGTGATGGTGATGACGAGGAGATTGTGATGGTGATGACGAGGAGATTGTGATGATGATGATGACGAGGAGATTGTGATGGTGATGACGAGGAGATTGTGATGATGATGATGATGACGAGGAGATTGTGATGGTGATGACGAGGAGATTGTGATGATGATGACAAGGAGATTGTGATGGTGATGAGAGGAGATTGTGAAAGTTATGACAAGGAGATTGTGATTGTGATGACGAGGAGATTGTGATGGTGATGATGAGGAGATTGTGATGGTGATGACAAGGAGATTGTGATGGTGATGACGAGCAGATTGTGATGGTGATGACGAGGAGATTGTGATGATGATGACGAGGAGATTGTGATGGTGATGAGAGGAGACTGTGAAAGTTATGACAAGGAGATTGTGATTGTGATGACGAGGAGATTGTGATGGTGATGATGAGGAGATTGTGATGGTGATGACGAGGAGATTGTGATGATGATGATGACGAGGAGATTGTGATGGTGATGACGAGGAGATTGTGATGATGATGACGAGGAGATTGTGATGGTGATGAGAGGAGATTGTGAAAGTTATGACAAGGAGATTGTGATTGTGATGACGAGGAGATTGTGATGGTGATGACGAGCAGATTGTGATGGTGATGACGAGCAGATTGTGATGGTGATGACGAGGAGATTGTGATGGTGATGAAGAGGAGATTGTGGTGATGATGATGACGAGGAGATTGTGATGGTGATGACGAGGAGATTGTGATGGTGATGACGAGGAGATTGTGATGGTGATGACGAGGAGATTGTGATGGTGATGACGAGGAGATTGTGATGGTGATGACGATGAGAGGAGATTGTGATGGTGATGACAAGGAGATTGTGATGGTGATGACGAGGAGATTTTGATGGTGATGACGATGAGATTGTGATGTGATTACGATGAGATTGTGATGGTGATGACGATGAGAGGAGATTGTGATGGTGATGACGAGGAGATTGTGATGGTGATGACGAGGAGATTGTGATGGTGATGACGAGGAGATTGTGATGGTGATGACGATGAGAGGAGATTGTGATGGTGATGACAAGGAGATTGTGATGGTGATGACGAGGAGATTTTGATGGTGATGACGATGAGATTGTGATGGTGATGATGAGGAGATTGTGATGATGATGACGAGGAGATTGTGATGGTGATGACGAGGAGATTGTGATGATGATGATGATGATGACGAGGAGATAGTGATGGTGATGACGAGGAGATTGTGATGGTGATGACGAGGAGATTGTGATGGTGATGACGAGGAGATTGTGATGATGATGATGACGAGGAGATTGTGATGGTGATGACGAGGAGATTGTGATGATGATGATGATGATGATGACGAGGAGATTGTGATGGTGATGACGAGGAGATTGTGATGATGATGACGAGGAGATTGTGATGGTGATGAGAGGAGATTGTGAAAGTTATGACAAGGAGATTGTGATTGTGATGACGAGGAGATTGTGATGGTGATGATGAGGAGATTGTGATGGTGATGACAAGGAGATTGTGATGGTGATGACGAGCAGATTGTGATGGTGATGACGAGGAGATTGTGATGATGATGACGAGGAGATTGTGATGGTGATGAGAGGAGACTGTGAAAGTTATGACAAGGAGATTGTGATTGTGATGACGAGGAGATTGTGATGGTGATGATGAGGAGATTGTGATGGTGATGACGAGGAGATTGTGATGATGATGATGACGAGGAGATTGTGATGGTGATGACGAGGAGATTGTGATGATGATGACGAGGAGATTGTGATGGTGATGAGAGGAGATTGTGAAAGTTATGACAAGGAGATTGTGATTGTGATGACGAGGAGATTGTGATGGTGATGACGAGCAGATTGTGATGGTGATGACGAGCAGATTGTGATGGTGATGACGAGGAGATTGTGATGGTGATGAAGAGGAGATTGTGGTGATGATGATGACGAGGAGATTGTGATGGTGATGACGAGGAGATTGTGATGGTGATGACGAGGAGATTGTGATGGTGATGACGAGGAGATTGTGATGGTGATGACGAGGAGATTGTGATGGTGATGACGATGAGAGGAGATTGTGATGGTGATGACAAGGAGATTGTGATGGTGATGACGAGGAGATTTTGATGGTGATGACGATGAGATTGTGATGGTGATGACGAGGAGATTGTGATGATGATGACGAGGAGATTGTGATGGTGATGACGATGAGAGGAGATTGTGATGGTGATGACAAGGAGATTGTGATGGTGATGACGAGGAGATTGTGATGGTGATGACGAGGAGATTGTGATGATGATGACGAGGAGAGTGTGATGGTGATGACGAGGAGATTGTGATGGTGATGACGAGGAGATTGTGATGGTGATGACGAGGAGATTGTGATGATGATGATGATGATGACGAAGAGATAGTGATGGTGATGACGAGGAGATTGTGATGGTGATGACGAGGAGATTGTGATGGTGATGACGAGGAGATTGTGATGATGATGATGACGAGGAGATTGTGATGGTGATGACGAGGAGATTGTGATGATGATGATGACGAGGAGATTGTGATGGTGATGACGAGGAGATTGTGATGATGATGACGAGGAGATTGTGATGGTGATGAGAGGAGATTGTGAAAGTTATGACAAGGAGATTGTGATTGTGATGACGAGGAGATTGTGATGGTGATTGCCGATGAGATTGTGATGGTGATGACGAGGAGATTGTGATGATGATGATGATGATGATGATGAGGAGATTGTGATGGTGATGACGAGGAGATTGTGGTGATGATGATGACGAGGAGATTGTGATGGTGATGACGAGGAGATTGTGATGGTGATGATGAGGAGATTGTGATGGTGATGACGAGGAGATTGTGATGGTGATGACGAGGAGATTGTGATGGTCATGACGATGAGAGGAGATTGTGATTGTGATGACAAGGAGATTGTGATGGTGATGACGAGGAGATTTTGATGGTGATGACGATGAGATTGTGATGGTGATGACGAGGAGATTGTGATGATGATGACGAGGAGATTGTGATGGTGATGACGATGAGAGGAGATTGTGATGGTGATGACAAGGAGATTGTGATGGTGATGACGAGGAGATTGTGATGGTGATGACGAGGAGATTGTGATGATGATGACGAGGAGAGTGTGATGGTGATGACGAGGAGATTGTGATGGTGATGACGAGGAGATTGTGATGGTGATGACGAGGAGATTGTGATGATGATGATGACGAGGAGATAGTGATGGTGATGACGAGGAGATTGTGATGGTGATGACGAGGAGATTGTGATGGTGATGACGAGGAGATTGTGATGATGATGATGACGAGGAGATTGTGATGGTGATGACGAGGAGATTGTGATGATGATGATGACGAGGAGATTGTGATTGTGATGACGAGGAGATTGTGATGGTGATGATGAGGAGATTGTGATGGTGATGACAAGGAGATTGTGATGGTGATGACGAGCAGATTGTGATGGTGATGACGAGGAGATTGTGATGATGATGACGAGGAGATTGTGATGGTGATGAGAGGAGACTGTGAAAGTTATGACAAGGAGATTGTGATTGTGATGACGAGGAGATTGTGATGGTGATGACGAGGAGATTGTGATGATGATGACGAGGAGATTGTGATGGTGATGAGAGGAGATTGTGAAAGTTATGACAAGGAGATTGTGATTGTGATGACGAGGAGATTGTGATGGTGATGACGAGCAGATTGTGATGGTGATGACGAGCAGATTGTGATGGTGATGATGAGGAGATTGTGATGGTGATGACGAGGAGATTGTGATGGTGATGACGAGGAGATTGTGATGGTGATGACGAGGAGATTGTGATGGTGATGACGAGGAGATTGTGATGGTGATGACGATGAGAGGAGATTGTGATGGTGATGACAAGGAGATTGTGATGGTGATGACGAGGAGATTTTGATGGTGATGACGATGAGATTGTGATGGTGATGATGAGGAGATTGTGATGATGATGACGAGGAGATTGTGATGGTGATGACGAGGAGATTGTGATGATGATGATGATGATGACGAGGAGATAGTGATGGTGATGACGAGGAGATTGTGATGGTGATGACGAGGAGATTGTGATGGTGATGACGAGGAGATTGTGATGATGATGATGACGAGGAGATTGTGATGGTGATGACGAGGAGATTGTGATGATGATGATGATGACGAGGAGATTGTGATGGTGATGACGAGGAGATTGTGATGATGATGACAAGGAGATTGTGATGGTGATGAGAGGAGATTGTGAAAGTTATGACAAGGAGATTGTGATTGTGATGACGAGGAGATTGTGATGGTGATGATGAGGAGATTGTGATGGTGATGACAAGGAGATTGTGATGGTGATGACGAGCAGATTGTGATGGTGATGACGAGGAGATTGTGATGATGATGACGAGGAGATTGTGATGGTGATGAGAGGAGACTGTGAAAGTTATGACAAGGAGATTGTGATTGTGATGACGAGGAGATTGTGATGGTGATGATGAGGAGATTGTGATGGTGATGACGAGGAGATTGTGATGATGATGATGACGAGGAGATTGTGATGGTGATGACGAGGAGATTGTGATGATGATGACGAGGAGATTGTGATGGTGATGAGAGGAGATTGTGAAAGTTATGACAAGGAGATTGTGATTGTGATGACGAGGAGATTGTGATGGTGATGACGAGCAGATTGTGATGGTGATGACGAGCAGATTGTGATGGTGATGACGAGGAGATTGTGATGGTGATGAAGAGGAGATTGTGGTGATGATGATGACGAGGAGATTGTGATGGTGATGACGAGGAGATTGTGATGGTGATGACGAGGAGATTGTGATGGTGATGACGAGGAGATTGTGATGGTGATGACGAGGAGATTGTGATGGTGATGACGATGAGAGGAGATTGTGATGGTGATGACAAGGAGATTGTGATGGTGATGACGAGGAGATTTTGATGGTGATGACGATGAGATTGTGATGTGATTACGATGAGATTGTGATGGTGATGACGATGAGAGGAGATTGTGATGGTGATGACGAGGAGATTGTGATGGTGATGACGAGGAGATTGTGATGGTGATGACGAGGAGATTGTGATGGTGATGACGATGAGAGGAGATTGTGATGGTGATGACAAGGAGATTGTGATGGTGATGACGAGGAGATTTTGATGGTGATGACGATGAGATTGTGATGGTGATGATGAGGAGATTGTGATGATGATGACGAGGAGATTGTGATGGTGATGACGAGGAGTTTGTGATGATGATGATGATGATGACGAGGAGATAGTGATGGTGATGACGAGGAGATTGTGATGGTGATGACGAGGAGATTGTGATGGTGATGACGAGGAGATTGTGATGATGATGATGACGAGGAGATTGTGATGGTGATGACGAGGAGATTGTGATGATGATGATGATGATGACGAGGAGATTGTGATGGTGATGACGAGGAGATTGTGATGATGATGACGAGGAGATTGTGATGGTGATGAGAGGAGATTGTGAAAGTTATGACAAGGAGATTGTGATTGTGATGACGAGGAGATTGTGATGGTGATGATGAGGAGATTGTGATGGTGATGACAAGGAGATTGTGATGGTGATGACGAGCAGATTGTGATGGTGATGACGAGGAGATTGTGATGATGATGACGAGGAGATTGTGATGGTGATGAGAGGAGACTGTGAAAGTTATGACAAGGAGATTGTGATTGTGATGACGAGGAGATTGTGATGGTGATGATGAGGAGATTGTGATGGTGATGACGAGGAGATTGTGATGATGATGATGACGAGGAGATTGTGATGGTGATGACGAGGAGATTGTGATGATGATGACGAGGAGATTGTGATGGTGATGAGAGGAGATTGTGAAAGTTATGACAAGGAGATTGTGATTGTGATGACGAGGAGATTGTGATGGTGATGACGAGCAGATTGTGATGGTGATGACGAGCAGATTGTGATGGTGATGACGAGGAGATTGTGATGGTGATGAAGAGGAGATTGTGGTGATGATGATGACGAGGAGATTGTGATGGTGATGACGAGGAGATTGTGATGGTGATGACGAGGAGATTGTGATGGTGATGACGAGGAGATTGTGATGGTGATGACGAGGAGATTGTGATGGTGATGACGATGAGAGGAGATTGTGATGGTGATGACAAGGAGATTGTGATGGTGATGACGAGGAGATTTTGATGGTGATGACGATGAGATTGTGATGGTGATGACGAGGAGATTGTGATGATGATGACGAGGAGATTGTGATGGTGATGACGATGAGAGGAGATTGTGATGGTGATGACAAGGAGATTGTGATGGTGATGACGAGGAGATTGTGATGGTGATGACGAGGAGATTGTGATGATGATGACGAGGAGAGTGTGATGGTGATGACGAGGAGATTGTGATGGTGATGACGAGGAGATTGTGATGGTGATGACGAGGAGATTGTGATGATGATGATGATGACGAAGAGATAGTGATGGTGATGACGAGGAGATTGTGATGGTGATGACGAGGAGATTGTGATGGTGATGACGAGGAGATTGTGATGATGATGATGACGAGGAGATTGTGATGGTGATGACGAGGAGATTGTGATGATGATGATGACGAGGAGATTGTGATGGTGATGACGAGGAGATTGTGATGATGATGACGAGGAGATTGTGATGGTGATGAGAGGAGATTGTGAAAGTTATGACAAGGAGATTGTGATTGTGATGACGAGGAGATTGTGATGGTGATTGCCGATGAGATTGTGATGGTGATGACGAGGAGATTGTGATGATGATGATGATGATGAGGAGATTGTGATGGTGATGACGATGAGAGGAGATTGTGATGGTGATGACAAGGAGATTGTGATGGTGATGACGAGGAGATTGTGATGGTGATGACGAGGAGATTGTGATGATAATGACGAGGAGAGTGTGATGGTGATGACGAGGAGATTGTGATGGTGATGACGAGGAGATTGTGATGGTGATGATGATGAGAGGTGATTGTGATGGTGATGACGAGGAGATTGTGATGATGATGATGATGAGGAGAGTGTGATGGTGATGACGAGGAGATTGCGATGGTGATGACGAGGAGATTGTGATGATGATGATGACGAGAAGATTGTGATGGTGATGACGAGGAGATTGTGATGATGATGATGATGATGACGAGGAGATTGTGATGGTGATGACGAGGAGATTGTGATGGTGATGATGAGGAGATTGTGATGGTGATGACGATGAGATTGTGATGGTGATGACGAGGAGATTGTGATGATGACGAGGAGATTGTGATGGTGATGACGATGAGAGGAGATTGTGATGGTGATGACAAGAAGATTGTGATGGTGATGACGAGGAGATTGTGATGGTGATGACGATGAGATTGTGATGGTGATGACGAGGAGATTGTGATGATGATGACGAGGAGATTGTGATGGTGATGACGATGAGAGGAGATTGTGATGGTGATGACAAGGAGATTGTGATGGTGATGACGAGGAGATTGTGATGGTGATGACGAGGAGATTGTGATGATGATGACTAGGAGAGTGTAATGGTGATGACGAGGAGATTGTGATGGTGATGACGAGGAGATTGTGATGGTGATGACGAGGAGATTGTGATGATGATGATGACGAGGAGATTGTGATGGTGATGACGAGGAGATTGTGATGGTGATGACGAGGAGATTGTGATGGTGATGACGAGGAGATTGTGATGATGATGATGACGAGGAGATTGTGATGGTGATGACGAGGAGATTGTGATGATGATGACGAGGAGATTTTGATGGTGATGACGAGGAGATTGTGATGGTGATGATGAGGAGATTGTGATGGTGATGACGATGAGATTGTGATGGTGATGACGAGGAGATTGTGATGATGATGACGAGGATATTGTGATGGTGATGACGATGAGAGGAGATTGTGAAAGTGATGACAAGGAGATTGTGATGGTGATGACGAGGAGATTGTGATGGTGATGACGAGGAGATTGTGATGGTGATGACGAGGAGATTGTGATGGTGATGACGAGGAAAGGAGATTGTGATGGTGATGACGAGGAGATTGTGATGGTGATGACGAGGAGATTGTGATGGTGATGACGAGGAGATTGTGATGGTGATGACGAGGAGTTTGTGATGATGATGACGAGGAGAGTGTGATGGTGATGACGAGGAGATTATGATAGTGATGACGATGAGAGGAGATTGTGATGGTGATGACGAGGAGATTGTGATGATGATGATGATGATGACGAGGAGATTGTGATGGTGATGACGAGGAGATTGTGATGGTGATGATGAGGAGATTGTGATGGTGATGACGAGGAGATTGTGATGATGATGATGACGAGGAGATTGTGATGGTGATGACGAGGAGATTGTGATGGTGATGACGAGGAGATTGTGATGGTGATGACGAGGAGATTGTGATGGTGATGACGAGGAGATTGTGATAGTGATGACGAGGAGATTATGACAGTGATGACGAGGAGATTGTGATGCTGATGACGAGGAGATTGTGATGGTGATGACGAGGAGATTGTGATGGTGATGACGAGGAGATTGTGATGGTGATGACGAGGAGATTGTGATGGTGATGACGAGTAGATTGTGATGGTGATGAGGAGATTGTGATGGTGATGACGAGGAGATTGTGATGATGATGACGAGGAGATTGTGATGGTGATGACGATGAGAGGAGATTGTGATGGTGATGACAAGGAGATTTTGATGCTGATGACGATGAGATTGTGATGGTGATGACGAGGAGATTGTGATGATGATGACGAGGAGATTGTGATGATGATGACGATGAGAGGAGATTGTGATGGTGTTGACGAGGAGATTGTGATGGTGATGACGAGGAGATTGTGATGATGATAATGACGAGGAGATTGTGATGGTGATGACGAGGAGATTGTGATGGTGATGACGAGGAAATTGTGATGATGATGATGACGAGGAGATTGTGATGGTGATGACGAGGAGATTGGGATGGTGATGACGAGGAGATTGTGATGGTGATGACGAGGAAATTGTGATAGTGATGATGAGGAGATTGTGATGGTGATGACGAGGAGATATTGATGGTGATGACGATGAGATTGTGATGGTGATGACGAGGAGACTGTGATGGTGATGACGAGGAGATTGTTATGGTGATGACGAGGAGATTGTGATGGTAATGACGATGAGATTGTGATGGTGATGACGAGGAGATTGTGATGGTTATGACGATGAGAGGAGATTGTGATGGTGATGACAAGGATATTGTGATGGTGGTGACGATGAGATTGTGATGGTGATGACGAGGAGATTGTGATGATGATGACGAGGAGATTGTGATGATGATGATGACGAGGAGATTGTGATGGTGATGACGAGGAGATTGTGATGGTGATGACGAGGAAATTGTGATGGTGATGATGATGACGAGGAGATTGTGAGGGTGATGACGCGGAGATTGTGATGGTGATGACGATGACATTGTGATGGTGATGACGAGGGAGATTGTGATGATGATGACGAGGAGATTGTGTTAGTGATGACGATGAGAGGAGATTGTGATGATGATGACAAGGAGATTGTGATGGTGATGACGAGGAGATTGTGATGGTGATGACGAGAAGATTGTGATGATGATGACGAGGAGATTGTGATGGTGATGACGAGGAGATTGTGGTGGTGATGACGAGAAGATTGTGATGGTGATGACGATGAGAGGTGATTGTGATGGTGATGACGATGAGATTGTGATGATGATGATGATGACGAGGAGATTGTGATGGTGATGACGAGGAGATTCTGATGGTGATGACGAGGAGATTGTGATGGTGATGACGAGGAGATTGTGATGGTGATGACGAGGAGATTGTGATGGTGATGACGAGGAAAGGAGATTGTGATGGTGATGACGAGGAGATTGTGATGGTGATGACGAGGAGATTGTGATGGTGATGACGAGGAGATTGTGATGGTGATGACGAGGAGAGGAGATTGTGATGGTGATGACGAGGAGATTGTGATGGTGATGGCGACGAGATTGTGATGGTGATGACGAGGAGATTGTGATGGTGATGACGATGACGAGGAGATTGTGATGGTGATGACGAGGAGAGGAGATATGTGATGGTGATGACGAGGAGATTGTGATGGTGATGACGATGACAGTAGATTGTGATGGTTATGACGAGGAAATTGTGATGGTGATGACGAGGAGATTGTGATGGTGATGACGAGGAGATTGTGATGGTGATTACGAGGAGAGGAGATTGTGATAGTGATGACGAGGAGATTGTGATGGTGATGACGAGGAGATTGTGATGGTGATGACAAGGAGATTGTGATGGTGATGAGAAGATTGTGATGGTGATGACGAGGAGATTGGTGATGGTGATGACGAGGAGAGAAGATTGTGATGGTGATGACAAGGAGATTGTGATGGTGATCACGAGGAGATTGTGATGGTGATGACGAGGAGATTGTGATGGTGATGAGGAGGAGATTGTGATGGTGATGACGAGGAGATTGTGATGGTGATGACGAGGAGATTGTGATGGTGATGATGATGACGAGGAGATTGTGATGGTGATGACGAGGAGATGATATTGTGATGGTGATGACGAGGAGATTGTGATGACAATGACAGGAGATTGTGATGGTGATGACGAGGAGATTGTGATGATGACGAGGAGATTGTGATGGTGATGACGATGAGAGGAGATTGTGATGGTGATGACAAGGAGATTGTGATGGTGATGACGAGGAGATTGTGATGGTGATGACGATGAGATTGTGATGGTGATGACGGAGGAGATTGTGATGATGACGAGGAGATTGTGATGGTGATGACGATGAGAGGAGATTGTGATGGTGATGACAAGGAGATTGTGATGGTGATGACGAGGAGATTGTGATGGTGATGACGAAGAGATTGTGATGATGATGACGAGGAGAGTGTGATGGTGATGACGAGGAGATTGTGATGGTGATGACGAGGAGATTGTGATGGTGATGATGAGCAGATTGTGATGATGATGATGACGAGGAGATTGTGATGGTGATGACTAGGAGATTGTGATGGTGATGACGAGGAGATTGTGATGGTGATGACGAGGAGATTGTGATGATGATGACGAGGAGATTGTGATGGTGATGACGAGGAGATTGTGATGGTGATGATGAGGAGATTGTGATGGTGATGACGATGAGATTGTGATGGTGATGACGAGGAGATTGTGATGATGATGACGAGGAGATTGTGATGGTGATGACGATGAGAGGAGATTGTGAAAGTGATGACAAGGAGATTGTGATGGTGATGACGAGGAGATTGTGATGGTGATGACGAGGAGATTGTGATGGTGATGACGAGGAGATTGTGATGGTGATGACGAGGAAAGGAGATTGTGATGGTGATGACGAAAAGATTGTGATTGTGATGACGAGGAGATTGTGATGGTGATGACGAGGAGATTGTGATGGTGATGACGAGGAGATTGTGATGATGATAATGACGAGGAGATTGCGATGGTGATGACGAGGAGATTGTGGTGATGATGATGACGAGGAGATTGTGATGGTGATGACGAGGAGATTGTGATGGTGATGATGAGGAGATTGTGATGGTGATGACGAGGAGATTGTGATGATGATGACGAGGAGATTGTGATGGTGATGACGATGAGAGGAGATTGTGATGGTGATGACAAGGAGATTGTGATGGTGATGACGAGGAGATTTTGATGGTGATGACGATGAGATTGTGATGGTGATGACGAGGAGATTGTGATGATGATGACGAGGAGATTGTGATGGTGATGACGATGAGAGGAGATTGTGATGGTGATGACAAGGAGATTGTGATGGTGATGACGAGGAGATTGTGATGGTGATGACGAGGAGATTGTGATGATGATGACGAGGAGAGTGTGATGGTGATGACGAGGAGATTGTGATGGTGATGACGAGGAGATTGTGATGGTGATGACGAGGAGATTGTGATGATGATGATGACGAGGAGATAGTGATGGTGATGACGAGGAGATTGTGATGGTGATGACGAGGAGATTGTGATGGTGATGACGAGGAGATTGTGATGATGATGATGACGAGGAGATTGTGATGGTGATGACGAGGAGATTGTGATGATGATGATGACGAGGAGATTGTGATGGTGATGACGAGGAGATTGTGATGATGATGACGAGGAGATTGTGATGGTGATGAGAGGAGATTGTGAAAGTTATGACAAGGAGATTGTGATTGTGATGATGAGGAGATTGTGATGGTGATTGCCGATGAGATTGTGATGGTGATGACGAGGAGATTGTGATGATGATGACGAGGAGATTGTGATGGTGATGACGATGAGAGGAGATTGTGATGGTGATGACAAGGAGATTGTGATGGTGATGACGAGGAGATTGTGATGGTGATGACGAGGAGATTGTGATGATAATGACGAGGAGAGTGTGATGGTGATGACGAGGAGATTGTGATGGTGATGACGAGGAGATTGTGATGGTGATGATGATGAGAGGTGATTGTGATGGTGATGACGAGGAGATTGTGATGATGATGATGATGATGATGAGGAGAGTGTGATGGTGATGACGAGGAGATTGCGATGGTGATGACGAGGAGATTGTGATGATGATGATGACGAGGAGATTGTGATGGTGATGACGAGGAGATTGTGATGATGATGATGATGATGACGAGGAGATCGTGATGGTGATGACGAGGAGATTGTGATGGTGATGATGAGGAGATTGTGATGGTGATGACGATGAGATTGTGATAGTGATGACGAGGAGATTGTGATGATGGCGAGGAGATTGTGATGGTGATGACGATGAGAGGAGATTGTGATGGTGATGACAAGAAGATTGTGATGGTGATGACGAGGAGATTGTGATGGTGATGACGATGAGATTGTGATGGTGATGACGAGGAGATTGTGATGATGATGACGAGGAGATTGTGATGGTGATGACGATGAGAGGAGATTGTGATGGTGATGACAAGGAGATTGTGATGGTGATGACGAGGAGATTGTGATGGTGATGACGAGGAGATTGTGATGATGATGACTAGGAGAGTGTAATGGTGATGACGAGGAGATTGTGATGGTGATGACGAGGAGATTGTGATGGTGATGACGAGGAGATTGTGATGATGATAATGACGAGGAGATTGTGATGGTGATGACGAGGAGATTGTGATGGTGATGACGAGGAGATTGTGATGGTGATGACGAGGAGATTGTGATGATGATGATGACGAGGAGATTGTGATGGTGATGACGAGGAGATTGTGATGATGATGACGAGGAGATTGTGATGGTGATGACGAGGAGATTGTGATGGTGATGATGAGGAGATTGTGATGGTGATGACGATGAGATTGTGATGGTGATGACGAGGAGATTGTGATGATGATGACGAGGAGATTGTGATGGTGATGACGATGAGAGGAGATTGTGAAAGTGATGACAAGGAGATTGTGATGGTGATGACGAGGAGATTGTGATGGTGATGACGAGGAGATTGTGATGGTGATGACGAGGAGATTGTGATGGTGATGACGAGGAAAGGAGATTGTGATGGTGATGACGAGGAGATTGTGATGGTGATGACGAGGAGATTGTGATGGTGATGACGAGGAGATTGTGATGGTGATGACGAGGAGTTTTTGATGATGATGACGAGGAGAGTGTGATGGTGATGACGAGGAGATTGTGATGGTGATGACGAGGAGATTGTGATAGTGATGACGATGAGAGGAGATTGTGATGGTGATGACGAGGAGATTGTGATGATGATGATGATGATGATAACGAGGAGATTGTGATGGTGATGATGAGGAGATTGTGATGGTGATGATGAGGAGATTGTGATGGTGATGACGAGGAGATTGTGATGATGATGATGACGAGGAGATTGTGATGGTGATGACGAGGAGATTGTGATGGTGATAACGAGGAGATTGTGATGGTGATGACGAGGAGATTGTGATGGTGATGACGAGGAGATTGTGATAGTGATGACGAGGAGATTATAACAGTGATGACGAGGAGATTGTGATGCTGATGATGAGGAGATTGTGATGGTGATGACGAGGAGATTGTGATGGTGATGACGAGGAGATTGTGATGGTGATGACGAGGAGATTGTGATGGTGATGACGAGTAGATTGTGATGGTGATGAGAAGATTGTGATGGTGATGACGAGGAGATTGTGATGATGATGACGAGGAGATTGTGATGGTGATGACGATGAGAGGACATTGTGATGGTGATGACGAGGAGATTTTGATGGTGATGACGATGAGATTGTGATGGTGATGACGAGGAGATTGTGATGATGATGACGAGGAGATTGTGATGATGATGACGATGAGAGGAGATTGTGATGGTGATGACGAGGAGATTGTGATGGTGATGACGAGGAGATTGTGATGATGATAATGACGAGGAGATTGTGATGGTGATGACGAGGAGATTGTGATGGTGATGACGAGGAAATTGTGATGATGATGACGAGGAGATTGTGATGGTGATGACGAGGAGATTGGGATGGTGATGACGAGTAGATTGTGATGATGATGACGAGGAGATTGTGATGATGATGATGATGATGACGAGGAGATTATGATGGTGATGACGAGGAGATTGTGACGGTGATGACAAGGAGATTGTAATGGTGATGACGAGGAGATTGTGATGATGATGATGATGACGAGGAGATTGTGATGGTGATGACGAGGAAATTGTGATAGTGATGATGAGGAGATTGTGATGGTGATGACGAGGAGATATTGATGGTGATGACGATGAGATTGTGATGGTGATGACGAGGAGACTGTGATGGTGATGATGAGGAGATTGTTATGGTGATGACGAGGAGATTGTGATGGTAATGACGATGAGATTGTGATGGTGATGACGAGGAGATTGTGATGGTTATGACGATGAGAGGAGATTGTGATGGTGATGACAAGGATATTGTGATGGTGGTGACGATGAGATTGTGATGGTGATGACGAGGAGATTGTGATGATGATGACGAGGAGATTGTGATGATGATGATGACGAGGAGATTGTGATGGTGATGACGAGGAGATTGTGATGGTGATGACGAGGAGATTGTGATGGTGATGATGATGACGAGGAGATTGTGAGGGTGATGACGAGGAGATTGTGATGGTGATGACGATGACATTGTGATGGTGATGACGAGGAGATTGTGATGATGATGACGAGGAGATTGTGTTAGTGATGACGATGAGAGGAGATTGTGATGATGATGACAAGGAGATTGTGATGGTGATGACGAGGAGATTGTGATGGTGATGACGAGAAGATTGTGATGATGATGATGACGAGGAGATTGTGATGGTGATGACGAGGAGATTGTGATGGTGATGACGAGAAGATTGTGATGGTGATGACGATGAGAGGTGATTGTGATGGTGATGACGATGAGATTGTGATGATGATGATGATGATGACGAGGAGATTGTGATGGTGATGACGAGGAGATTCTGATGGTGATGACGAGGAGATTGTGATGGTGATGACGAGGAGATTGTGATGGTGATGACGAGGAGATTGTGATGGTGATGACGAGGAAAGGAGATTGTGATGGTGATGACGAGGAGATTGTGATGGTGATGACGAGGAGATTGTGATGGTGATGACGAGGAGATTGTGATGGTGATGACGAGGAGAGGAGATTGTGATGGTGATGACGAGGAGATTGTGATGGTGATGGCGACGAGATTGTGATGGTGATGACGAGGAGATTGTGATGGTGATGACGATGACGAGGAGATTGTGATGGTGATGACGAGGAGAGGAGATATGTGATGGTGATGACGAGGAGATTGTGATGGTGATGACGATGACAGTAGATTGTGATGGTGATGATGAGGAGATTGTGATGGTGATGACGAGGAGATTGTGATGGTGATGACGAGGAGATTGTGATGGTGATTACGAGGAGAGGAGATTGTGATAGTGATGACGAGGAGATTGTGATGGTGATGACGAGGAGATTGTGATGGTGATGACGAGGAGATTGTGATGGTGATGACGAGGAGATTGTGATGATGATGACGAGGAGATTGTGATGGTGATGACAAGGAGATTGTGATGGTGATGATGAGGAGATTGTGATGGTGATGACGATGTGATTGTGATGGTGATGACGAGGAGATTGTGATGATGATGATGACGAGGAGATTGTGATGGTGATGACGATGAGAGGAGATTGTGAAAGTGATGACAAGGAGATTGTGATGGTGATGACGAGGAGATTGTGATGGTGATGACGAGGAGATTGTGATGGTGATGACGAGGAGATTGTGATGGTGATGACGAGGAAAGGAGATTGTGATGGTGATGACGAGGAGATTGTGATGGTGATGACGAGGAGATTGTGATGGTGATGATGAGGAGATTGTGATGGTGATGACGAGGAGATTGTGATGGTGATGATGAGGAGTTTGTGATGATGATGACGAGGAGAGTGTGATGGTGATGACGAGGAGATTGTGATGGTGATGACGAGGAGATTGTGATGGTGATGACGATGAGAGGAGATTGTGATGGTGATGACGAGGAGATTGTGATGATGATGATGACGAGGAGATTGTGATGGTGATGACGAGGAGATTGTGATGGTGATCATGAGGAGATTGTGATGGTGATGACGAGGAGATTGTGATGATGATGATGATTATGATGACGAGGAGACTGTGATGGTGATGAAGAGGAGATTGTGATGGTGATGACGAGGAGATTGTGATGGTGATGACGAGGAGATTGTGATGGTGATGATGAGGAGATTGTGATAGTGATGACGAGGAGATTATGACAGTGATGACGAGGAGATTGTGATGGTGATGACGAGGAGGATTGTGATGGTGACGACGAGGAGATTGTGATGCTGATGACGAGGAGATTGTGATGGTGATGACGAGGAGATTGTGATGGTGATGACGAGGAGATTGTGATGGTGATGACGAAGAGATTGTGATGGTGATGACGAGGAGATTGTGATGGTGATGAGGAGATTGTGATGGTGATGACGAGGAGATTGTGATGATGATGACGAGGAGATTGTGATGGTGGTGACGATGAGAGGAGATTGTGATGGTGATGACAAGGAGATGTTGATGGTGATGACGATGAGATTGTGATGGTGATGACGAGGAGATTGTGATGATGATGACGAGGAGATTGTGATGATGATGACGATGAGAGGAGACTGTGATGGTGATGACGAGGAGATTGTGATGGTGATGACGAGGAGATTGTGATGATGATAATGACGAGGAGATTGTGATGGTGATGACGAGGAGATTGTGATGGTGATGACGAGGAGATTGTGATGATGATGATGATGACAGTAGATTGTGATGGTGATGACGAGGAGATTGGGATGGTGATGACGAGGAGATTGTGATGGTGATGACGAGGAGATTGTGATGATGATGATGATGACGAGGAGATTATGATGGTGATGACGAGGAGATTGTGACGGTGATGACGAGGAGATTGTAATGGTGATGACGAGGAGATTGTGATGATGATGATGATGATGATGACGAGGAGATTGTGATGGTGATGACGAGGAAATTGTGATAGTGATGATGAGGAGATTGTGATGGTGATGAGGAGGAGATTGTGATGGTGATGACGAGGAGATTGTGATGGTGATGACGAGGAGACTGTGATGGTGATGATGAGGAGATTGTGGTGGTGATGAGGAGGAGATTGTGATGATGATGACGAGGAGATTGTGATAGTGATGACGAGGAGATTGTGATGGTGATGACGAGGAGATTGTGATGGTAATGACGATGAGATTGTGATGGTGATGACGAGGAGATTGTGATGGTTATGACGATGAGAGGAGATTGTGATGGTGATGACAAGGATATTGTGATGGTGGTGACGATGAGATTGTGATGGTGATGACGAGGAGATTGTGATGATGATGACGAGGAGATTGTGATGATGATGATGATGACGAGGAGATTGTGATGGTGATGACGAGGAGATTGTGATGGTGATGACGAGGAGATTGTGATGGTGATGATGATGACGAGGAGATTGTGATGGTGATGACGAGGAGATTGTGATGGTGATGACGATGAGATTGTGATGGTGATGACGAGGAGATTGTGTTAGTGATGACGAGGAGATTGTGTTAGTGATGACGATGAGAGGAGATTGTGATGATGATGACAAGGAGATTGTGATGGTGATGACGAGGAGATTGTGATGGTGATGACGAGGCGATTGTGATGATGATGACGAGGAGATTGTGATGGTGATGACGAGGAGATTGTGATTTTGATGACGAGAAGATTGTGATGGTGATGACGATGAGAGGTGATTGTGATGGTGATGACGATGAGATTGTGATGATGATGATGATGACGAGGAGATTGTGATGGTGATGACGAGGAGATTCTGATGGTGATGACGAGGAGATTTTGATGGTGATGACGAGGAGATTGTGATGGTGATGACGAGGAGATTGTGATGGTGATGACGTGGAAAGGAGATTGTGATGGTGATGACGAGGAGATTGTGATGGTGATGATGAGGAGATTGTGATGGTGATGACGAGGAGATTGTGATGGTGATGACGAGGAGAGGAGATTTGTGATGGTGATGACGAGGAGATTGTGATGGTGATGGCGACGAGATTGTGATGGTGATGACGAGGAGATTGTGATGGTGATGACGATGACGAGGAGATTGTGATGGTGATGACGAGGAGAGGAGATATGTGATGGTGATGACGAGGAGATTGTGATGGTGATGACGATGACAGTAGATTGTGATGGTGATGACGAGGAGATTGTGATGGTGATGACGAGGAGATTGTGATGGTGATGACTAGGAGATTGTGATGGTGATTACGAGGAGAGGAGATTGTGATAGTGATGACGAGGAGATTGTGATGGTGATGACGAGGAGATTGTGATGGTGATGACAAGGAGATTGTGATGGTGATGACGAGGATATTGTGATGGTGATGACGAGGAGGTTGTCATGATGATGAGAGGAGATTGTGATGGTGATGAGGAGATTGTGATGGTGATGACGAGGAGATTGTGATGGTGATGACGAGGAGAGGAGATTGTGATGGTGATGACAAGGAGATTGTGATGGTGATCACGAGGAGATTGTGATGGTGATGACGAGGAGATTGTGATGGTGATGACGAGGAGATTGTGATGGTGATGATGAGGAGATTGTGATGGTGATGACGAGGAGATTGTGATGGTGATGACGAGGAGATTGTGATGGCGATGACGAGGAGATGATATTGTGATGGTGATGACGAGGAGATTGTGATGACGATGACAGGAGATTGTGATGGTGATGACGAGAAGATTGTGATGGTGATGATGCGGAGATTGTGATGGTGATGACGAGGAGATTGTGATGACGATGACAGGAGATTGTGATGGTGATGACAAGGAGATTGTGATGGTGATGACGAGGAGATTGTGATGGTGATGACGAGGAGATTGTGATGATGATGATGACGAGGAGATTATGATGGTGATGACGAGGAGATTGTGATGATGATGAGAGGAGATTGTGATGGTGATGATGAGGAGAGGAGATTGTGATGGTGATGACAAGGAGATTGTGATGGTGATGACGAGGAGATTGTGATGACGAGGAGATTGTGATGGTGATGACGAGGAGATTGTGATGGTGATGACGAAGAGATCGTGATGGTGATGACGAGGAGATTGTGATGGTGATGACGAAGAGATTGTGATGGTGATGACGATGAGAGGAAATTGTGATGGTGATGACGAGGAGATTGTGATGATGATGATGATGATGAGGAGGAGATTGTGATGGTGATGACGAGGAGATTGTGATGGTGATGATGATGAGAGGAGATTGTGATGTGATGACGAGGAGATCGTGATGGTGATGATGAGGAGATTGTGATTGTGATGACGAGGAGGTTGTCATGATGATGAGAGGAGATTGTGATGGTGATGAGGAGATTGTGATGGTGATGACGAGGAGATTGTGATGGTGATGACGAGGAGAGGAGATTGTGATGGTGATGACAAGGAGATTGTGATGGTGATCACGAGGAGATTGTGATGATGAGGAGATTGTGATGGTGATGACGAGGAGATTGTGATGGTGATGACGAGCAGATTGTGATGGTGATGACGAGGAGATTGTGATGGTGATGACGATGACGAGGAGATTGTGATGGCGATGACGAGGAGATGATATTGTGATGGTGATGACGAGGAGATTGTGATGACGATGACAGGAGATTGTGATGGTGATGACGAGGAGATTGTGATGGTGATGATGAGGAGATTGTGATGGTGATGACGAGGAGATTGTGATGACGATGACAGGAGATTGTGATGGTGATGACAAGGAGATTGTGATGGTGATGACGAGGAGATTGTGATGGTGATGACGAGGAGATTGTGATGATGATGATGATGACGAGGAGATTATGATGGTGATGACGAGGAGATTGTGATGATGATGAGAGGAGATTGTGATGGTGATGATGAGGAGAGGAGATTGTGATGGTGATGACAAGGAGATTGTGATGGTGATGACGAGGAGATTGTGATGACGAGGAGATTGTGATGGTGATGACGAGGAGATTGTGATGGTGATGACGAAGAGATTGTGATGGTGATGACGACGAGATTGTGATGGTGATGACGAAGAGATTGTGATGGTGATGACGATGAGAGGAGATTGTGATGGTGATGACGAGGAGATTGTGATGATGATGATGATGATGATGATGAGGAGGAGATTGTGATGGTGATGACGAGGAGATTGTGATGGTGATGATGATGAGAGGAGATTGTGATGTGATGACGAGGAGATCGTGATGGTGATGACGAGGAGATTGTGATTGTGATGACGAGGAGAGGAGATTGGGATGGTGATGATGATGAGATTGTGATGGTGATGACGTGGAGATTGTGATAGTGATGACGAGGAGATTGTGATGGTGATGACGAGGAGATTGGGATGGTGATGACGAGGAGATTGTGATGGTGATGACGAGGAGATTGTGATGGTGATGACGAGGAGATTGTGATGGTGATGATGATGACAGGAGATTGTGATGGTGATGGTGAGGAGATTGTGATGGTGATGACGAGGAGATTGTGATGGTGATGACGAGGAGATTGTGATGGTGATGACGAGGAGATTGTGATGGTGTTGACGAGGAGATTGTGATGACGATGACGAGGAGATTCTGATGACGATGACGAGGAGATTGTGATGGTGATGACGTTGAGATTGTGATGGTGATGACGAGAAGAGAGTGTGATGGTGATGACGAGGAGATTGTGATGGTGATGACGAGGAGATTGTGATGGTGATGATGAGGAGATTGTGATGGTGATGACGAGGAGACTGTGATGGTGATGACGAGGATATTGTGATGGTGATTACGAGGAGATTGTGATGGTGATGACGATGACGAGGAGATTGTGATGGTGATCACGAGGAGATTGTGATGGTGATGGTGATGACGAGGAGATTGTGATGGTGATCACGAGGAGATTGTGATCACGAGGAGATTGTGATGATGATGACGAGGAGATTATGATGGTGGTGACGAGGAGATTGTGATGATGATGAGAGGAGATTGTGATGGTGATGAGGAGGAGATTGTGATGGTGATGACGAGGAGATTGTGATGGTGATGACGAGGAGATTGTGATGGTGATGACGATGAGATTGTGATGTGATTACGATGAGATTGTGATGGTGATGACGATGAGAGGAGATTGTGATGGTGATGACGAGGAGATTGTGATGGTGATGACGAGGAGATTGTGATGGTGATGACGAGGAGATTGTGATGGTGATGACGAGGAGAGGAGATTGTGATGGTGATGACGAGGAGATTGTGATGGTGATGGCGACGAGATTGTGATGGTGATGACGAGGAGATTGTGATGGTGATGACGATGACGAGGAGATTGTGATGGTGATGACGAGGAGAGGAGATATGTGATGGTGATGACGAGGAGATTGTGATGGTGATGACGATGACAGTAGATTGTGATGGTGATGACGAGGAGATTGTGATGGTGATGACGAGGAGATTGTGATGGTGATGACTAGGAGATTGTGATGGTGATTACGAGGAGAGGAGATTGTGATAGTGATGACGAGGAGATTGTGATGGTGATGACGAGGAGATTGTGATGGTGATGACAAGGAGATTGTGATGGTGATGACGAGGAAATTGTGATGGTGATGACGAGGAGGTTGTCATGATGATGAGAGGAGATTGTGATCGTGATGAGGAGATTGTGATGGTGATGACGAGGAGATTGTGATGGTGATGACGAGGAGAGGAGATTGTGATGGTGATGACAAGGAGATTGTGATGGTGATCACGAGGAGATTGTGATGGTGATGACGAGGAGATTGCGATGGTGATGACGAGGAGATTGTGATGGTGATGACGAGGAGATTGTGATGGTGATGACGAGGAGATTGTGATGGTGATGACGATGACGAGGAGATTGTGATGGCGATGACGAGGAGATGATATTGTGATGGTGATGACGAGGAGATTGTGATGACGATGACAGGAGATTGTGATGGTGATGACGAGGAGATTGTGATGGTGATGATGAGGAGATTGTGATGGTGATGACGAGGAGATTGTGATGACGATGACAGGAGATTGTGATGGTGATGACAAGGAGATTGTGATGGTGATGACGAGGAGATTGTGATGGTGATGACGAGGAGATTGTGATGGTGATGACGATGAGAGGAGATTGTGATGGTGATGACGAGGAGATTGTGATGATGATGATGAGGAGGAGATTGTGATGGTGATGACGAGGAGATTGTGATGGTGATGATGATGAGAGGAGATTGTGATGTGATGACGAGGAGATTGTGATGGTGATGACGAGGAGATTGTGATTGTGATGACGAGGAGAGGAGATTGGGATGGTGATGATGATGAGATTGTGATGGTGATGACGTGGAGATTGTGATAGTGATGACGAGGAGATTGTGATGGTGATGATGAGGAGATTGTGATGGTGATGACGAGGAGATTGGGATGGTGATGACGAGGAGATTGTGATGGTGATGACGAGGAGATTGTGATGGTGATGACGAGGAGATTGTGATGGTGATGATGATGACAGGAGATTGTGATGGTGATGGCGAGGAGATTGTGATGGTGATGACGAGGAGATTGTGATGGTGATGACGAGGAGATTGTGATGGTGATGACGAGGAGATTGTGATGGTGTTGACGAGGAGATTGTGATGACGATGACGAGGAGATTGTGATGACGATGACGAGGAGATTGTGATGGTGATGACGTTGAGATTGTGATGGTGATGACGAGGAGATTGTGATGGTGATGACGAGGAGATTGTGATGGTGATGACGAGGAGATTGTGATGGTGATGATGAGGAGATTGTGATGGTGATGACGAGGAGATTGTGATGGTGATGACGAGGAAATTGTGATGGTGATGACGAAGATATTGTGATAGTGATTACGAGGAGATTGTGATGGTGATGACGATGACGAGGAGATTGTGATGGTGATCACGAGGAGATTGTGATGGTGATGGTGATGACGAGGAGATTGTGATGGTGATCACGGGGAGATTGTGATCACGAGGAGATTGTGATGATGATGACGAGGAGATTATGATGGTGGTGACGAGGAGATTGTGATGATGATGAGAGGAGATTGTGATGGTGATGACGAGGAGATTGTGATGGTGATGACGAGGAGATTGTGATGGTGATGACGAGGAGATTGTGATGGTGATGACGATGAGATTGTGATGTGATTACGATGAGATTGTGATGGTGATGACGATGAGAGGAGATTGTGATGGTGATGACGAGGAGATTGTGATGGTGATGACGAGGAGATTGTGATGGTGATGACGAGGAGATTGTGATGGTGATGACCAGGAGATTGTGATGGTGATGACAATGAGAGCAGATTGTGATGGTGATGACTAGGATATTGTGATGGTGATGAGGAGATTGTGATGGTGATGACGAGGAGATTGTGATGGTGATGACGAGGAGATTGTGATGGTGATGACGAGGAGATTGTGATGGTGATGACGAGGAGATTGTGATGGTGATGATGATGAGAGGAGATTGTGATGTGATGACGAGGAGATTGTGATGGTGATGACGTGGAGATTGTGATTGTGATGACGAGGAGAGGAGATTGTGATCGTGATGATGATGAGATTCTGATGGTGATGACGTGGAGATTGTGATGGTGATGACGAGGAGAATGTGATGGTGATGACCAGGAGATTATGATGGTGATGACGAGGAGATTGTGATGGTGATGACGAGGAGATTGTGATGGTGATGACGAGGAGATTGTGATGGTGATGACGAGGAGATTGTGATGGTGATGACGAGGAGATTGTGATGGTGATGATGATGAGAGGAGATTGTGATGTGATGACGAGGAGATTGTGATGGTGATGACGAGGAGATTGTGATTGTGATGACGAGGAGAGGAGATTGGGATGGTGATGATGATGAGATTGTGATGGTGATGACGTGGAGATTGTGATAGTGATGACGAGGAGATTGTGATGGTGATGATGAGGAGATTGTGATGGTGATGACGAGGAGATTGGGATGGTGATGACGAGGAGATTGTGATGGTGATGACGAGGAGATTGTGATGGTGATGACGAGGAGATTGTGATGGTGATGATGATGACAGGAGATTGTGATGGTGATGGCGAGGAGATTGTGATGGTGATGACGAGGAGATTGTGATGGTGATGACGAGGAGATTGTGATGGTGATGACGAGGAGATTGTGATGGTGTTGACGAGGAGATTGTGATGACGATGACGAGGAGATTGTGATGACGATGACGAGGAGATTGTGATGGTGATGACGTTGAGATTGTGATGGTGATGACGAGGAGATTGTGATGGTGATGACGAGGAGATTGTGATGGTGATGACGAGGAGATTGTGATGGTGATGATGAGGAGATTGTGATGGTGATGACGAGGAGATTGTGATGGTGATGACGAGGAAATTGTGATGGTGATGACGAAGATATTGTGATAGTGATTACGAGGAGATTGTGATGGTGATGACGATGACGAGGAGATTGTGATGGTGATCACGAGGAGATTGTGATGGTGATGGTGATGACGAGGAGATTGTGATGGTGATCACGGGGAGATTGTGATCACGAGGAGATTGTGATGATGATGACGAGGAGATTATGATGGTGGTGACGAGGAGATTGTGATGATGATGAGAGGAGATTGTGATGGTGATGACGAGGAGATTGTGATGGTGATGACGAGGAGATTGTGATGGTGATGACGAGGAGATTGTGATGGTGATGACGATGAGATTGTGATGTGATTACGATGAGATTGTGATGGTGATGACGATGAGAGGAGATTGTGATGGTGATGACGAGGAGATTGTGATGGTGATGACGAGGAGATTGTGATGGTGATGACGAGGAGATTGTGATGGTGATGACCAGGAGATTGTGATGGTGATGACAATGAGAGCAGATTGTGATGGTGATGACTAGGATATTGTGATGGTGATGAGGAGATTGTGATGGTGATGACGAGGAGATTGTGATGGTGATGACGAGGAGATTGTGATGGTGATGACGAGGAGATTGTGATGGTGATGACGAGGAGATTGTGATGGTGATGATGATGAGAGGAGATTGTGATGTGATGACGAGGAGATTGTGATGGTGATGACGTGGAGATTGTGATTGTGATGACGAGGAGAGGAGATTGTGATCGTGATGATGATGAGATTCTGATGGTGATGACGTGGAGATTGTGATGGTGATGACGAGGAGAATGTGATGGTGATGACCAGGAGATTATGATGGTGATGACGAGGAGATTGTGATGGTGATGACGAGGAGATTGTAATGGTGATCACGAGGAGATTTTGATCACGAGGAGATTGTGATGATGATGACGAGGAGATTATGATGGTGGTGACGAGGAGATTGTGATGATGATGAGAGGAGATTGTGATGGTGATGACGAGGAGATTGTGATGACAAGGAGATTGTGATGGTGATGACGAGGAGATTGTGATGGTGATGACGATGAGATTGTGATGTGATTACGATGACATTGTGATGGTGATGACGATGAGAGGAGATTGTGATGGTGATGACGAGGAGATTGTGATGGTGATGACGAGGAGATTGTGATGGTGATGACGAGGAGATTGTGATGGTGATGACGAGGAGACTGTGATGGTGATGACGAGGATATTGTGATGGTGATTACGAGGAGATTGTGATGGTGATGACGATGACGAGGAGATTGTGATGGTGATCACGAGGAGATTGTGATGGTGATGGTGATGACGAGGAGATTGTGATGGTGATCACGAGGAGATTGTGATCACGAGGAGATTGTGATGATGATGACGAGGAGATTATGATGGTGGTGACGAGGAGATTGTGATGATGATGAGTGGAGATTGTGATGGTGATGAGGAGGAGATTGTGATGGTGATGACGAGGAGATTGTGATGGTGATGACGAGGAGATTGTGATGGTGATGACGATGAGATTGTGATGTGATTACGATGAGATTGTGATGGTGATGACGAGGGAGAGGAGATTGTGATGGTGATGACGAGGAGATTGTGATGGTGATGGCGACGAGATTGTGATGGTGATGACGAGGAGATTGTGATGGTGATGACGATGACGAGGAGATTGTGATGGTGATGACGAGGAGAGGAGATATGTGATGGTGATGACGAGGAGATTGTGATGGTGATGACGATTACAGTAGATTGTGATGGTGATGACGAGGAGATTGTGATGGTGATGACGAGGAGATTGTGATGGTGATGACTAGGAGATTGTGATGGTGATTACGAGGAGAGGAGATTGTGATAGTGATGACGAGGAGATTGTGATGGTGATGACGAGGAGATTGTGATGGTGATGACAAGGAGATTGTGATGGTGATGACGAAGAAATTGTGATGGTGATGACGAGGAGGTTGTCATGATGATGAGAGGAGATTGTGATGGTGATGAGGAGATTGTGATGGTGATGACGAGGAGATTGTGATGGTGATGACGAGGAGAGGAGATTGTGATGGTGATGACAAGGAGATTGTGATGGTGATCACGAGGAGATTGTGATGGTGATGACGAGGAGATTGCGATGGTGATGACGAGGAGATTGTGATGGTGATGACGAGGAGATTGTGATGGTGATGACGAGGAGATTGTGATGGTGATGACGATGACGAGGAGATTGTGATGGCGATGACGAGGAGATGATATTGTGATGGTGATGACGAGGAGATTGTGATGACGATGACAGGAGATTGTGATGGTGATGACGAGGAGATTGTGATGGTGATGATGAGGAGATTGTGATGGTGATGACGAGGAGATTGTGATGACGATGACAGGAGATTGTGATGGTGATGACAAGGAGATTGTGATGGTGATGACGAGGAGATTGTGATGGTGATGACGAGGAGATTGTGATGGTGATGACGATGAGAGGAGATTGTGATGGTGATGACGAGGAGATTGTGATGATGATGATGAGGAGGAGATTGTGATGGTGATGACGAGGAGATTGTGATGGTGATGATGATGAGAGGAGATTGTGATGTGATGACGAGGAGATTGTGATGGTGATGACGAGGAGATTGTGATTGTGATGACGAGGAGAGGAGATTGTGATGGTGATGACGAGGAGATTGTGATGGTGATGACGAGGAGATTGTGATGGTGATGACGAGGAGATTGTGATGGTGATGACGATGAGATTGTGATGTGATTACGATGACATTGTGATGGTGATGACGATGAGAGGAGATTGTGATGGTGATGACGAGGAGATTGTGATGGTGATGACGAGGAGATTGTGATGGTGATGACGAGGAGATTGTGATGGTGATGACGAGGAGACTGTGATGGTGATGACGAGGATATTGTGATGGTGATTACGAGGAGATTGTGATGGTGATGACGATGACGAGGAGATTGTGATGGTGATCACGAGGAGATTGTGATGGTGATGACGAGGAGATTGTGATGGTGATCACGAGGAGATTGTGATCACGAGGAGATTGTGATGATGATGACGAGGAGATTATGATGGTGGTGACGAGGAGATTGTGATGATGATGAGAGGAGATTGTGATGGTGATGAGGAGGAGATTGTGATGGTGATGACGAGGAGATTGTGATGGTGATGACGAGGAGATTGTGATGGTGATGACGATGAGATTGTGATGTGATTACGATGAGATTGTGATGGTGATGACGAGGAGAGGAGATTGTGATGGTGATGACGAGGAGATTGTGATGGTGATGGCGATGAGATTGTGATGGTGATGACGAGGAGATTGTGATGGTGATGACGATGACGAGGAGATTGTGATGGTGATGACGAGGAGAGGAGATATGTGATGGTGATGACGAGGAGATTGTGATGGTGATGACGATTACAGTAGATTGTGATGGTGATGACGAGGAGATTGTGATGGTGATGACGAGGAGATTGTGATGGTGATGACTAGGAGATTGTGATGGTGATTACGAGGAGAGGAGATTGTGATAGTGATGACGAGGAGATTGTGATGGTGATGACGAGGAGATTGTGATGGTGATGACAAGGAGATTGTGATGGTGATGACGAAGAAATTGTGATGGTGATGACGAGGAGGTTGTCATGATGATGAGAGGAGATTGTGATGGTGATGAGGAGATTGTGATGGTGATGACGAGGAGATTGTGATGGTGATGACGAGGAGAGGAGATTGTGATGGTGATGACAAGGAGATTGTGATGGTGATCACGAGGAGATTGTGATGGTGATGACGAGGAGATTGCGATGGTGATGACGAGGAGATTGTGATGGTGATGACGAGGAGATTGTGATGGTGATGACGAGGAGATTGTGATGGTGATGACGAGGAGATTGTGATGACGATGACAGGAGATTGTGATGGTGATGACAAGGAGATTGTGATGGTGATGACGAGGAGATTGTGATGGTGATGACGAGGAGATTGTGATGGTGATGACGATGAGAGGAGATTGTGATGGTGATGACGAGGAGATTGTGATGATGATGATGAGGAGGAGATTGTGATGGTGATGACGAGGAGATTGTGATGGTGATGATGATGAGAGGAGATTGTGATGTGATGACGAGGAGATTGTGATGGTGATGACGAGGAGATTGTGATTGTGATGACGAGGAGAGGAGATTGGGATGGTGATGATGATGAGATTGTGATGGTGATGACGAGGAGATTGTGATTGTGATGACGAGGAGAGGAGATTGGGATGGTGATGATGATGAGATTGTGATGGTGATGACGTGGAGATTGTGATAGTGATGACGAGGAGATTGTGATGGTGATAATGAGGAGATTGTGATGGTGATGACGAGGAGATTGGGATGGTGATGACGAGGAGATTGTGATGGTGATGACGAGGAGATTGTGATGGTGATGACGAGGAGATTGTGATGGTGATGATGATGACAGGAGATTGTGATGGTGATGGCGAGGAGATTGTGATGGTGATGACGAGGAGATTGTGATGGTGATGACGAGGAGATTGTGATGGTGATGACGAGGAGATTGTGATGGTGTTGACGAGGAGATTGTGATGACGATGACGAGGAGATTGTGATGACGATGACGAGGAGATTGTGATGGTGATGACGTTGAGATTGTGATGGTGATGACGAGGAGATTGTGATGGTGATGACGAGGAGATTGTGATGGTGATGACGAGGATATTGTGATGGTGATGACGAGGAGATTGTGATGGTGATGACGAGGAAATTGTGATGGTGATGACGAAGATATTGTGATAGTGATTACGAGGAGATTGTGATGGTGATGACGATGACGAGGAGATTGTGATGGTGATCACGAGGAGATTGTGATGGTGATGGTGATGACGAGGAGATTGTGATGGTGATCACGGGGAGATTGTGATCACGAGGAGATTGTGATGATGATGACGAGGAGATTATGATGGTGGTGACGAGGAGATTGTGATGATGATGAGAGGAGATTGTGATGGTGATGACGAGGAGATTGTGATGGTGATGACGAGGAGATTGTGATGGTGATGACGAGGAGATTGTGATGGTGATGACGATGAGATTGTGATGTGATTACGATGAGATTGTGATGGTGATGACGATGAGAGGAGATTGTGATGGTGATGACGAGGAGATTGTGATGGTGATGACGAGGAGATTGTGATGGTGATGACGAGGAGATTGTGATGGTGATGACCAGGAGATTGTGATGGTGATGACAATGAGAGCAGATTGTGATGGTGATGACTAGGATATTGTGATGGTGATGAGGAGATTGTGATGGTGATGACGAGGAGATTGTGATGTTGATGATGAGGAGATTGTGATGGTGATGACGATGAGATTGTGATGGTGATGACGAGGAGATTGTGATGGTGATGACGAGGAGATTGTGATGGTGATGACGAGGAGATTGTGATGGTGATGACCAGGAGATTATGATGGTGATGACGAGGAGATTGTGATGGTGATGACGAGGAGATTGTGATGGTGATCACGAGGAGATTTTGATCACGAGGAGATTGTGATGATGATGACGAGGAGATTATGATGGTGGTGACGAGGAGATTGTGATGATGATGAGAGGAGATTGTGATGGTGATGACGAGGAGATTGTGATGACAAGGAGATTGTGATGGTGATGACGAGGAGATTGTGATGGTGATGACGATGAGATTGTGATGTGATTACGATGACATTGTGATGGTGATGACGATGAGAGGAGATTGTGATGGTGATGACGAGGAGATTGTGATGGTGATGACGAGGAGATTGTGATGGTGATGACGAGGAGATTGTGATGGTGATGACGAAGAGATTGTGATGGTGATGACGAGGAGATTGTGATGGTGATGACGAAGAGATTGTGATGGTGATGACGATGAGAGGAGATTGTGATGGTGATGACGAGGAGATTGTGATGGTGATGATGATGAGAGGAGATTGTGATGTGATGACGAGGAGATTGTGATGGTGATGTCGAGGAGATTGTGATTGTGATGACGAGGAGAGGAGATTGGGATGGTGATGATGATGAGATTGTGATGGTGATGACGTGGAGATTGTGATAGTGATGACGAGGAGATTGTGATGGTGATAATGAGGAGATTGTGATGGTGATGACGAGGAGATTGGGATGGTGATGACGAGGAGATTGTGATGGTGATGACGAGGAGATTGTGATGGTGATGACGAGGAGATTGTGATGGTGATGATGATGACAGGAGATTGTGATGGTGATGGCGAGGAGATTGTGATGGTGATGACGAGGAGATTGTGATGGTGATGACGAGGAGATTGTGATGGTGATGACGAGGAGATTGTGATGGTGTTGACGAGGAGATTGTGATGACGATGACGAGGAGATTGGGATGACGATGACGAGGAGATTGTGATGGTGATGACGTTGAGATTGTGATGGTGATGACGAGGAGATTGTGATGGTGATGACGAGGACATTGTGATGGTGATGACGAAGAGATTGTGATGGTGATGATGAGGAGATTGTGATGGTGATGACGAGGAGATTGTGATGGTGATGACGAGGAGATTGTGATGGTGATGACGAAGATATTGTGATAGTGATTATGAGGAGATTGTGATGGTGATGACGATGACGAGGAGATTGTGATGGTGATCACGAGGAGATTGTGATGGTGATGGTGATGACGAGGAGATTGTGATGGTGATCACGGGGAGATTGTGATCACGAGGAGATTGTGATGATGATGACGAGGAGATTATGATGGTGGTGACGAGGAGATTGTGATGATGATGAGAGGAGATTGTGATGGTGATGACGAGGAGATTGTGATGGTGATGACGAGGAGATTGTGATGGTGATGACGAGGAGATTGTGATGGTGATGACGATGAGATTGTGATGTGATTACGATGAGATTGTGATGGTGATGACGATGAGAGGAGATTGTGATGGTGATGACGAGGAGATTGTGATGGTGATGACGAGGAGATTGTGATGGTGATGACGAGGAGATTGTGATGGTGATGACCAGGAGATTGTGATGGTGATGACGAGGAGATTGTGATGGTGATGACGAGGAGATTGTGATGGTGATGACGAAGATATTGTGATAGTGATTACGAGGAGATTGTGATGGTGATGACGATGACGAGGAGATTGTGATGGTGATCACGAGGAGATTGTGATGGTGATGGTGATGACGAGGAGATTGTGATGGTGATCACGGGGAGATTGTGATCACGAGGAGATTGTGATGATGATGACGAGGAGATTATGATGGTGGTGACGAGGAGATTGTGATGATGATGAGAGGAGATTGTGATGGTGATGACGAGGAGATTGTGATGGTGATGACGAGGAGATTGTGATGGTGATGACGAGGAGATTGTGATGGTGATGACGATGAGATTGTGATGTGATTACGATGAGATTGTGATGGTGATGACGATGAGAGGAGATTGTGATGGTGATGACGAGGAGATTGTGATGGTGATGACGAGGAGATTGTGATGGTGATGACGAGGAGATTGTGATGGTGATGACCAGGAGATTGTGATGGTGATGACGATGAGAGCAGATTGTGATGGTGATGACTAGGATATTGTGATGGTGATGAGGAGATTGTGATGGTGATGACGAGGAGATTGTGATGGTGATGATGAGGAGATTGTGATGGTGATGACGATGAGATTGTGATGGTGATGACGAGGAGATTGTGATGGTGATGACGAGGAGATTGTGATGGTGATGACGAGGAGATTGTGATGGTGATGAGAGGAGATTGTGATGTGATGACGAGGAGATTGTGATGGTGATGACGTGGAGATTGTGATTGTGATGACGAGGAGAGGAGATTGTGATCGTGATGATGATGAGATTCTGATGGTGATGACGTGGAGATTGTGATGGTGATGACGAGGAGAATGTGATGGTGATGACCAGGAGATTGTGATGGTGATGACGAGGAGATTGTGATGGTGATGACGAGGAGATTGTGATGGTGATGACGAGGAGATTGTGATGGTGATGACGAGGAGATTGTGATGGTGATGACGAGGAGATTGTGATGACGAGGAGATTGTGATGACGATGACGAGGAGATTGTGATGACGATGACGAGGAGATTGTGATGGCGATGACGTTGAGATTGTGATTTTGATGACGAGGAGATTGTGATGCTGATGACGAGGAGATTGTGATGGTGATGACGAGGAGATTGTGATGGTGATGACGAGGAGATTGCGATGGTGATGACGAGGAGATTGTGATGGTGATGACGAGGAGATTGTGATGGTGATGACGAGGAGATTGTGATGGTGATGACGAGGAGATTGTGATGGTGATGACGAGGAGATTGTGATGGTGATGACGATGACAGGAGATTGTGATGGTGATGACCAGGAGATTGTGATGGTGATGACGAGGAAATTGTGATGGTAATGATGAGGAGATTGTGATGGTGATGACGAGGAGATTGTTATGGTGATGACGATGACAGGAGATTGTGATGGTGATGACGAGGAGATGATGAAGGATAGTGACTTGGAGATGATGATGTTGATGATGCTGAGAAGGAGTTAAGGATGATGTTAACGATGTTGAGGAGACGAGTTTATTATGATGTTTGTGATGATGCTGATCATGATGGTTATGTTCATCATGATGGGGAGAGGAGTTGATGTTGGTGATGTTGGTGATGTTGGTGATGATGGTGATTGGGAGAGGAGTTGATGTTGGTGATGTTGGTGGTGATGTTGGTGGTGATGTTGTTGGCAATGGTGGTGATGGGGAGATGAGTTGATGTTGGTGATATTGGTGATGGTGGAGATCGTGGTGATGGGGTGATGTTGGTGGTGATGTTGGTGGTGATGGCGATGGGGAGAGGAGTTGATGTTGTTGATGTTGGTGGCAATGGTGGCTATGGTGGTGATGGGGTAATGTTGGTGGTGATGGCGATGGGGAGAGGAGTTGATGTTCGTGATGTTGGTGATGTTGGTGGTGATGTTGGTGATGTTGTTGGCGATGGTGGTGATGGGGAGAAGAGTTGATGTTGGTGATGTTGGTGATGGTGGAGATCGTTGTGATGTTGTTGGCGATGGTGTTGATGGGGAGAGGAGTTGATGTTGGTGATGGTGATGTTGGTGGTGATGTTGGTGGTGATGTTGGTGGTGATGTTGGTGGTGATGTTGGTGGTGATGTTGTTGGCAATGGTGGTGATGGGGAGATGAGTTGATGTTGGTGATGTTGGTGATGGTGGAGGTCGTGGTGATGGGGTGATGTTGGTGGTGATGTTGGTGGTGATGGCGATGGGAAGAGGAGTTGATGTTGGTGATGTTGGTGGCGATGGTGGCGATGGTGGTGATGGGGAGAGGCGTTGATGTTGGTGATGTTGGTGATGGTGGAGATCGTGGTGATGGGGTGATGTTGGTGGTGATGTTGGTGGTGATGGCGATGGGGAGAGGAGTTGATGTTGTTGATGTTGGTGGCAATGGTGGCTATGGTGGTGATGGGGTAATGTTGGTGGTGATGGCGATGGGGAGAGGAGTTGATGTTGGTGATGTTGGTGATGTTGGTGGTGATGTTGGTGATGTTGTTGGCGATGGTGGTGATGGGGAGAGGAGTTGATGTTGGTGATGTTGGTGATGGTGGAGATCGTTGTGATGTTGTTGGCGATGGTGTTGATGGGGAGAGGAGTTGATGTTGGTGATGGTGGTGGTGATGTTGGTGGTGATGTTGGTGGTGATGTTGGTGGTGATGTTGGTGGTGATGTTGTTGGCAATGGTGGTGATGGGGAGATGAGTTGATGTTGGTGATGTTGGTGATGGTGGAGGTCGTGGTGATGGGGTGATGTTGGTGGTGATGTTGGTGGTGATGGCGATGGGAAGAGGAGTTGATGTTGGTGATGTTGGTGGCGATGGTGGCGATGGTGGTGATGGGGAGAGGCGTTGATGTTGGTGATGTTGGTGATGGTGGAGATCGTGGTGATGGGGTGATGTTGGTGGTGATGTTGGTGGTGATGGCGATGGGGAGAGGAGTTGATGTTGTTGATGTTGGTGGCAATGGTGGCTATGGTGGTGATGGGGTAATGTTGGTGGTGATGGCGATGGGGAGAGGAGTTGATGTTGGTGATGTTGGTGATGTTGGTGGTGATGTTGGTGATGTTGTTGGCGATGGTGGTGATGGGGAGAGGAGTTGATGTTGGTGATGTTGGTGATGTTGGTGATGGTGGAGATCGTTGTGATGTTGTTGGCGATGGTGTTGATGGGGAGAGGAGTTGATGTTGGTGATGGTGGTGGTGATGTTGGTGGTGATGTTGGTGGTGATGTTGGTGGTGATGTTGGTGGTGATGTTGTTGGCAATGGTGGTGATGGGGAGATGAGTTGATGTTGGTGATGTTGGTGATGGTGGAGGTCGTGGTGATGGGGTGATGTTGGTGGTGATGTTGGTGGTGATGGCGATGGGAAGAGGAGTTGATGTTGGTGATGTTGGTGGCGATGGTGGCGATGGTGGTGATGGGGAGAGGCGTTGATGTTGGTGATGTTGGTGATGGTGGAGATCGTGGTGATGGGGTGATGTTGGTAGTGATGGCGATGGGGAGAGGAGTTGATGTTGGTGATGTTGGTGATGTTGGTGATGTTGGTGGTGATGTTGGTGATGTTGTTGGCGATGGTGGTGAAGGGGAGAGGAGTTGATGTTGGTGATGTTGGTGATGGTGGTGATCGTGGTGATGTTGTTGGCGATGGTGTTGATGGGGAGAGGAGTTGATGGTGGTGATGTTGGTGATGGTGGAGATCGTGGTGATGGGGTGATGGTGGTGATGTTGGTGGTTATGGCGATGGGGAGAAGAGTTGATGGTGGTGATGTTGGTAATGTTTGGTGATGTTGGTGATGTTGTTGGCGATGGTGGTGATGGGGAGAGGAGTTGATGTTGGTGATGTTGGTGATGGTGGAGATCGTGGTGATGGTGGTGATGTTGGTGGTGATGGCGATGGGGAGAGGAGTTGATGTTGGTGATGTTGGTGGTGATGTTGGTGATGTTGTTGGCGATGGTAATGATGGGGAGAGGAGTTGATGTTGGTGATGTTGGTGATGGTGGAGATCGTGATGGTGGTGATGTTGGTGGTGATGGCGATGGGGAGAGGAGTTGATGGTGGTGATGTTGGGGGTGATGTTGGTGATGTTGGTAGTGATGTTAGTGGTGATGTGGGTGGTGATGGGGTGATGTTGGTGATATTGGTGATGTTGGTGATGATGTGGGTAGTGACGGTAGTAATGGTGGTAGTGATGGGGAGGTCGTGGTGATGTTGGTAGTGATGTTGGTAATGTGGGTAGTGATGGTGGTGATGTTGGTGGTGATGTTGGTGATGATGTGGGTAGTGATGGTAGTGATGGTGGTGGTGATGGGGAGGTCGTGGTGATGTTGGTGATGTTGGTGATGATGTTGGTGGTGATGTTGGTGATGTTGGTAGTGATGTTAGTGATGGTGGTGGTGATGGGGTGATGTTGGTGATGTTGGTGATGATGTTGGTGGTGATGTTGGTGATGTGGGTAGTGATATTGGTGGTGTTGTTGGTAGTGATGTTGGTAGTGATGGGGAGGTTGTGGTGATGTTGGTGATGATGTTGCTAGTGATGTTGGTGATGTTGGTAGTGATGGGGAGGTCGTGGTGATGTTGGTGGTGATGTTGGTGATGTGGGTAGTGATGTTGGTGGTGATGTTGGTGGTGATGTTGGTAGTGATGTTGGTGATGATGTTGATAGTGATGGTAGTGATGTGGGTAGTGATGGGGAGGTCGTGGTGATGTTGGTAGTGATGTTGGTAGTGATGTGGGTAGTGATGGTAGTGATGTTGGTAGTGATGGTAGTGATATGAGGAGTGATGGTAATGATGGTGGTAGTGATGGGGTGAAGTTGGTGATGTTGGTAGTGATGGGGTGATGTTGGTAGTGATGTTGGTAGTGATGTTGGTAGTGATGGGGTGATGTTGGTGATGTTGGTGGTGATGGGGTGATGTTGGTGATGTTGGTAGTGATGGGGTGATGTTGGTAATGTTGGTAGTGATGGTGGTGGTGAGGGGGAGGTCGTGGTGATGTTGGTGGTGATCTTAATAGTAAGGTTGGTGATGTGGGTGGTGATGTTGGTGGTGATGGGGAGGTCGTGGTGATGTTGGTGGTGATGGTGGTAGTGATGGTCGTGATGTTGGTGATGTTGGTGGTGATGTTGGTGGTGATGGGGAGGTCGTGGTGATTTTAGTGGTGATGTTGGTGATGGTGGTGATGATGGTAGTGATGTTGGTGATGGGGGTAGTGATGGTAGTGATGTGGGTGGTGATGGGGAGGTCGTGGTGATGTTGGTGATGTTGGTGATGTTGGTAGTGATTGATGTAAGTGATGATGTTGGTGATGATGTGAGTAGTGATGGTAGTGATGTTGGTAGTGATGTTGGTAGTGATGTGGGTGGTGATGGGGAGGGCGTGGTGATGTTGGTAGTGATGTTGGTGGTGATGTGGGTGGTGAGGGGTGATGTGGGTGGTGATGTTGGTGAAGTTGGTAGTGATGTTGGTAGTGATGTTGGTGATGGTGGTAGTGATGTGGGTGGTGATGTTGGTAGTGATGATGTTGGTGATGGTGGTAGTGATGGGGAGGTCGTGGTGATGTTGGTGGTGATGTGGGTGGTGATGTTGGTGGTGATGTTGGTAGTGATGTTGGTAGTGATGCTGGTAGTGATGGTGGTAGTGATGGGGAGGTCGTGGTGATGTTGGTAGTGATGTTGGTAGTGATGTGGGTAGTGATGTTGGTAGTGATGTTGGTAGTGATGTTGGTAGTGATGTTGGTAGTGATGTTGGTAGTGATGGTGGTAGTGATGGGGAGGTCGTGGTGATGTTGGTGATGTGGGTAGTGATGTTGGTAGTGATGTTGGTAGTGATGTTGGTAGTGATGTTAGTGATGATGTTAGTAGTGATGTTGGTAGTGATGTTGGTAGTGATGGGGAGGTCGTGGTGATGTTGGTAGTGATGTGGGTAGTGATGTGGGTAGTGATGGTAGTGATGTTGGTGGTGATGTTGGTAGTGATGTTGGTGGTGATGTTGGTAGTGATGGTAGTGATGTTGGTAGTGATGTGGGTAGTGATGGTAGTGATGTTGGTAGTGATGTTGGTAGTGATGTTGGTAGTGATGTTGGTAGTGATGGTAGTGATGTTGGTAGTGATGTGGGTAGTGATGTTGGTAGTGATGTTGGTAGTGATGTTGGTAGTGATGGTAGTGATGTTGGTAGTGATGTTGGTAGTGATGTGGTTAGTGATGTTGGTAGTGATGTTGGTAGTGATGTGGGTAGTGATGTGGGTAGTGATGATGTGGGTAGTGATGTTGGTAGTGATGTTGGTAGTGATGTGGGTAGTGTTGGTAGTGATGTTGGTAGTGATGTTGGTAGTGATGTTGGTGATGATGTTGGTGGTGATGTTGGTGGTGATGTTGGTGGTGATGTTGGTAGTGATGTTGGTAGTGATGTTGGTGGTGATGTTGGTAGTGATGGTAGTGATGGTAGTGATGATGTTAGTGGTGATGTTAGTGATGATGTTGGTAGTGATGTTAGTGTTGATGTTGGTGGTGATGGGGAGGTCGTGTTCGCGATTGGGGCTCCGGTGGCCTCGTGTCAATTCCCGTCTCTAAGGGCAGCGGCGCCCGAGCGGAGCGCGCACACAGACAGACATACACACATACACACACATACACACATACATACACACACACACACATACACACACACATACACACATACATACATACACACACACATACACACACACATACACACACACATACACACACACATACACACACACACACATACACACACATACACACACACATACACACACATACACACACACATACACACACACATACACACACACATACACACACACATACATACACACACATACATACACACACACACATACACACACACATATACACACAACAACAACAACAACAACAACCGCCATTCGCCACTAAGTGGCGGTGACGTCACCACGACGCTTGTGCCAGGCTATGTGCACCCTGAGGCCACGTGAAGTGTCGAACGCCCGCTGGCAGGAGGTCATGGGGCAGACCCAGGGACTGGCTGATGCACCACCTGTGCCCCCTACTGTGCCAATCTGCTGTGCTTTAGCCACCCGGCGCTCCGCTCGTTGTTCTGAGTGTCGCTCCTCCGCCCTCCGTTGTTGTTGGAGGGCGATTGCCTCCAACTGCCCAGTAGCATCCTTCACGAGCCTCCTCCACAGAGGCCGATCTTGACACCGCTGGTACCAGTCATCGGCAAGTCCACTCAGCTCCACGTCCTCCTGTACCACATCACTCCATCTCTTCTCTAGCCCGTGCCGCGCCCGCTTAGCCCCCTCGATCCGGCCAAACAAAAGCTGTTTAGGCATGCGGTGGCTGGGCATGCGGGCTACATGACCCAGCCATCGCAGCCTTGCCTGCCGGAGGAGCTCACCAATGATAGGACCGTATCCAGATCTTTCAAGGATTTGTGAGCTCCTCACACAATCCAGTCTGGTTAAACCCAGGATGGATCGTAGGCAGGCCATCCTAAATGTTTCTAACCGGCGAAGATGTTCCATTAGGGGGGTCCACGTTTCGCAAGCGTAGAGAAGGAGGGAATGACCGTGGCCGAGAAGACCTGAAGCTTAGTGCGGAGCGACAGACCAGGTAGCTTCCACACAGCGTTACGCAACCGATGAAAAGATATTGCCGCTCGACTGATTCGGAGTGAGACCTCTGCTGTTAAACTGGAGCCAGTCATAAGCACACTGCCCAGGTATGGTAAACTCTCCACAACTGCTCCATCACCAATTGGGAGTTGTGGGGGTGGAGTGTCCGATGGTACAAAATACCCAGGCAGGTGCTTAGTTTTGGTGGGGCTGATGGTAAGACCCCGCCTCTTAGTGGCAAGGTTCAACTCTTCCTCTGAGTGAGCAGCAGTCACCAGATCACCAGCATACATAACGTGGTTGACCAATAGGGAATCATCCCTCGACCGCACACGGGCATCGATCAGCTTCCCATTCTATCTGTTCCACATGGAAAATTCCCGTACCATATAAATACACAGAGACCCTCCGTACAGACTGTTGGGGCGAGTGCTGTTAGCGAGCACCTATGAAGGCCGGCACGGCACACGAGGGGGTGGGTGGCCAGCACCACGCCCGACCGCCTTTGTCTCCCTTAGTAGCCATATTTACACACCGCACCAGGTACTCATTTGAGGCTGAGTCGACCTAGGGGGAGGGACAGGACCGGTTCAGATAATCGTCTCTGGTGTTAGCGGGAATCGAACTCGGGTTCCTGGCTCGGCAGCACGCATGCATATGTATGAACTTCTTTCGCACCGTACGTATCCAACCGTGCTAATACACACATCACTTACACAAACACACACGTCATTTAAATGCACACGTATCACTTACACACATATCACGCGTATCACTTACACACACACACGTATTCTTTACAAATACACAATCATTCCACACACGTATCACTTAACACACCGAGATGCGTAAACCATAACCCACACTAATTCACGCATCACACACTAAAAACACGTGGATCACTTACATACACATCGCTCTCTATCGCGAACACTCTCTCACGTGAACACTCTCTATCGCGAACACTCTCATGTGAACACTCTATCGCGAACACTCTCTCATGTGAACACTCTCTCATGTGAACACTCTCTATCGCGAACATTCTCTCATGTGAACACTCTCTATCGCGAACACTCTCTCATGCGAACACTCTCTCATGCGAACACTCTCTCATGTGAACACTCTCTCATGTGAACACTCTCTATCGCGAACACTCTCTATCGCGAACATTCTCTCATGTGAACACTCTCTATCGCGAACACTCTCTCATGCGAACACTCTTTCATGTGAACACTCTCTATCGCGAACACTCTCTCATGCGAACACTCTTTCATGTGAAAACTCTCTATCGCGAACACTCTCTCACGTGAACACTCTCTATCGCGAACACTCTCATGTGAACACTCTCATGTGAACACTCTATCGCGAACACTCTCTCATGTGAACACTCTCTCATGTGAACACTCTCTATCGCGAACATTCTCTCATGTGAACACTCTCTATCGCGAACACTCTCTCATGCGAACACTCTCTCATGTGAACACTCTCTCATGTGAACACTCTCTATCGCGAACACTCTCTATCGCGAACACTCTCTCATGTGAACACTCTCTATCGCGAACACTCTCTCATGCGAACACTCTCTCATGTGAAAACTCTCTATCGCGAACACTCTCTCATGTGAACACTCTCTCATGTGAACACTCTCTATCGCGAACACTCTCTCATGCGAACACTCTCTATCGCGAACACTCTCTCATGTGAACACTCTCTCATGTGAACACTCTCTCATGTGAACACTCTCTATCGCGAACACTCTCTCATGCGAACACTCTCTCATGCGAACACTCTTTCATGTGAAAACTCTCTATCGCGAACACTCTCTCATGTGAACACTCTCTCATGTGAACACTCTCTATCGCGAACACTCTCTATCGCGAACACTCTCTCATGTGAACACTCTATCGCGAACACTCTCTCATGTGAACACTCTCTCATGTGAACACTCTCTCATGTGAACACTCTCTCATGTGAACACTCTCTCATGTGAACACTCTCTCATGTGAACACTCTCTCATGTGAACACTCTCTATCGCGAACACTCTCTATCGCGAACACTCTCTATCGCGAACACTCTCTATCGCGAACACTCTCTCATGTGAACACTCTATCGCGAACACTCTCTATCGCGAACACTCTCTATCGCGAACACTCTCTCATGTGAACACTCTATCGCGAACACTCTCTATCGCGAACACTCTCTCACCTCTCTGTTGCAGCACTCGAGCCGCTGTTGCGGAGTTCACGGATGCGCATTGATCGAGAGTGGAGGGAGAGAGAGGAGAGAGTTGGGGAGGGGGAGAGTGGGGGAGTGGGAGGGGAGAGTGGGGGAGGGGGAGAGTGGGGGAGAGGGAGGGGAGAGTGGGGGAGAGGGAGGGGAGAGTCGAGGGAGAGAGGGGGAGAGGAGAGTGGGGGGAGGGAGAGAGGGGGGAGTGGGGGGGAGAGGGGGGAGTGGGGGAGGGGGAGAGAGGGGGAGGGAGGGGAGAGTGGAGAGAGAGGGAGGGGGAGAGGAGAGTGGGGGGGAGGTGGGGGGGAGTTGGGAGGAGTGGAGGGTGGGGGGAGGGTGGAGAGGTGGGAGGAGTGGAGGGTGGGGGGAGTGGAGGGTGGGGGAGGGTGGAGAGGTGGGGGGAGTGGAGGGTGGGGGGAGGTTGGAGAGGTGGGGGGAGTGGGTAGGATGGTGGTGGAGAGGATTGGAGTGGTTGATAGTTGGGACTTGGCAGGGGCAGGAAAGTGACACAGGTGAATGTCACAGGTGAAGTGATACAGGTGAAGTGTCACAGGTGAAGTGACACAGGCGAAGTGACAGGTGAAGTGTCACAGGTGAAGTGACGCAGGTGAAGTGATACAGGTGAAGTGACACAGGTGAAGTGTCACAGGTGAATGTCACAGGTGAAGTGATACAGGTGAAGTGTCACAGGTGAAGTGACACAGGCGAAGTGACAGGTGAAGTGTCACAGGTGAAGTGACGCAGGTGAAGTGTCACAGGTGAAGGTGACACAGGTGAAGTGTCACAGGTGAAGTGACACAGGTGAAGGTGACACAGGTGAAGTGACACAGGTGAAGTGACACAGGTGAAGTGACAGGTGAAGTTTCACAGGTGACACAGGTGAAGTGTCACAGGTGAAGGTGACAGCTGAATGTGACACAGGTGAAGTGACGCAGGTGAAGTGGCACAGGCGAAGTGACAGGTGAAGTGTCACAGGTGAAGTGACGCAGGTGAAGTGTCACAGGTGAAGGTGACACAGGTGAAGTGTCACAGGTGAAGTGACAGGTGAAGTTTCATAGGTTAAGTGTCACAGGTGAAGTGTCACAGGTGAAGTGTCACAGGTGATGTGACACAGGTGATGTGTGATAGGTGAAGTGACACAGCTGAAGGTGACACAGGTGACACAGGTGAAGTGTCACAGGTGAAGTGACGCAGGTGAAGTGGCACAGGTGAAGTGACGCAGGTGAAGTGTCACAGGTGAAGGTGACACAGGTGAAGTTTCACAGGTGAAGGTGACACAGGTGAAGTGTCACAGGTGACGTTTGACAGGTGAAGTGTCACAGGTGAAGTGTCACAGGTGAAGTGTCACAGGTGAAGGTGACACAGGTGAAGTGTCACAGGTGAAGTGTCACAGGTGAAGGTGACACAGGTGAAGGTGACACAGGTGAAGTGTCACAGGTGAAGTGACAGGTGAAGTGTCACAGGTGAAGTGACAAAGGTGAAGTGACGCAGGTGAAGTGTCACAGGTGAAGTGTCACAGATGAAGTGACGCAGGTGAAGTGGCACAGGTGAAGTGACAGGTGAAGTTTCACAGGTGAAGTGTCACAGGTGAAGTGACGCAGGTGAAGTGGCACAGGTGAAGGTGACACAGGTGAAGTGTCACAGGTGAAGTGTCGTAATTGAGCTGACACAGGTGAAGTAACAGGTGAGGTGACACAGCTGAAGGTGACACACAGGTGAATTGACAGGTGAAGTGACACAGCTGGAGGTGACACACAGGTGAAGTGTCACAGGTGAAGTAAAACAGGTGAAGTGATGCAGGTGAAGTGTCACAGGTGAAGTGTGACAGGTGAAGTGACACAGGTGAAGTGTCACAGGTGAAGTGTCACAGGTGAAGGTGACACAGCTGAAGTGACAAAGGTGAAGGTGACACAGGTGAAGTGTCATAGTTGAAGTGACACAGGTGAAGTGACAGGTGAAGTGACGCAGGTGAAGTGACACAGGTGAAGTGACACAGGTGAAGTGTCACAGGTGAAGTGACACAGATGAAGTGCCACAGGTGAAGGTGACACAGGTGAAGTGTCACAGGTGAAGTGACACAGGTGAAGTGACACAGCTGAAGGTGACACAGGTGAAGTGACACAGCTGAAGGTGACACAGGTGAAGGTGACACAGGTGAAGTGTCACAGGTGAAGTGTCGTAATTGAGCTGACACAGGTGAAGTAACAGGTGAGGTGACACAGCTGAAGGTGACACACAGGTGAATTGACAGGTGAAGTGACACAGCTGGAGGTGACACACAGGTGAAGTGTCACAGGTGAAGTAAAACAGGTGAAGTGATGCAGGTGAAGTGTCACAGGTGAAGTGTGACAGGTGAAGTGTCACAGGTGAAGTGTCACAGGTGAAATGACACAGGTGAAGGTGACACAGGTGACGTGTGACAGGTGAAGGTGACACAGGTGAAGTGACACAGGTGAAGTGTCACAGGTGAAGGTGACACAGATGACGTGTGACAGATGAAGTAACACAGGTGAAGTGACACAGGTGAAGTGTCACAGGTGAAGGTGACACAGCTGAAGTGACAAAGGTGAAGGTGACACAGGTGAAGTGTCGTAGTTGAAGTGACACAGGTCAAGTGACAGCTGAAGTGACGCAGGTGAAGTGACACAGGTGAAGTGACACAGGTGAAGTGTCACAGGTGAAGGTGACACAGGTGAAGTGTCACAGGTGAAGTGACACAGATGAAGTGCCACAGGTGAAGGTGACACAGGTGAAGTGTCACAGGTGAAGTGACACAGGTGAAGTGACACAGCTGAAGGTGACACAGGTGAAGTGACACAGCTGAAGGTGACACAGGTGAAGTGACACAGGTGAAATGACACAGGTGAAGTGTCACAGGTGTTAAAAAGAGATTAGCATGTTAACGGAAGATTATCATGTTAATGGAAGATTAGCATGTAAACGGAAGATTAGCATGGTAATGTGAAAATTTGCATGTTAAATGCAAGATTAGTATGTCAGAGAGATTAACACGTGAAAGAGAGACTAGCATGTTAGTGAGAGACTAGCATGTTAATGAGAGATTAGCATGTTAATGAGAGATTAGCATGTTCATGGGAGATCACAGAGCAGCAAACCAAGGGGTCGCCGTGCGAAGTGACTGTGTTAGTGTGAACCCTGTAAAACCGCAAGTTTGAAATGGGCGTAAAGCACAACTAACATCGGAAGGTGGTACCATGGGAACATCATAGCCAATATTGACTGGTTGATAACGTCCTTTCAATGATTACTCAGTTTTTACCCATCTTCTCGGTGCAAATTGTGTCTGTGTCTATATATATGGATGGCTTCATGAACAAATCTCTGAAGGTAGCCGCTAGGTTTGCCGAGTACCTCCGTCTTGGAAAAATCAAGTTCGTGTGAGCCCACAGTGTTAAAACAATGATCAGCAATGACAGAGGTATTGATCCTACCGTGTTTCAGATCTGCCTTGCGTTCACGAACGCAGTCCGAGACATGTCGCTTAGTTTCCCCAATGTATTGTATGTCAGGAATCGCATCCTTTACAGATGGGATTAAATCACGGATTTTGTGTACTGTATTGAAACTAACCTGGATCTTGTGTTTGCTCATGATTTTGGAAATCTTTTTGGTAACCCCTGCTATGTATGGTAAAGTGATGGTTTTGGTTGGCTCCTCAGAAGGTTGTCTCCGCATGGCTGGGGAGACAGCTTTGCGGATTGTACGGTCCGAGTATCCGTTCATCCTGAGGGCTTGGTGTACGTGCTCCAGCTCACTGGCTAGGTGGTGCTGGTAGGAGATGCTACGGGCCCTATGGTGTAGTGTTTTGATGAGGGAATTCTTCTGGGCTGGATGGTGGTGGGAGTCAGGCTTCAGAAAGGCATCCGTGTCGGTGGCTTTCCTGTAGACCGAATGTCCCAACGAGCCATCAGGTCTCTTCTCGATCAAAACATCCAGGAATGGTAGCTTGCCATCCTTTTCCACTTCCATGGTGAATTTGATAGACGGGTGTATGGAATTGATGCGGTTGAGAAATTGGTTCAGTGCAGCAGGCCATGTGGCCAGATGACGAACGTGTCATCTACGTATCTCTTCCACAAGGAAGGACGTAGGGTGGATGTCTGGATGGCATCTGTATTCCGGTTCAATGGCTAGGTGATGACGGTCGGAAATACATCGAGTTCTGTGGTGGAGAGTTTTGATGAGTTCGCCTTGGAAGCTAACTCCCCTTTTCCTGAAGACGACCGCTTGTGTTGCGATCGAAACGTCGTAGTTTCTTGTTATTTTCTTTGAACCTATCTACGTGACTTTACCGAAAGACCCAAGAATATGAATTCCTGCAGTCACGAAAGCTTTAAGTCGAGACAGGGGGGGGGGTATCTTCCCCGTCGCCTCAGGCCCCCCTATCTCCACCCCTCCTCTCCGTTGGCCCCTCTCGGAACACTCCCCAGACACGTAACACGACTCAACACTCGGCACCGTCACCACTCACCACTCGGCACCGTCACCACTCACCACTCGGCACCGTCACCACTCACCACTCGGCACCGTCACCACTCACCACTCGGCACCGTCACCACTCACCACCCGGCACCGTCACCACCCGGCACCGTCACCAGACACTCGGCACCGTCACCACTCACCACTCGGCACCGTCACCACTCACCACTCGGCACCGTCACCACCCGACACCGTCACCACCCGGTACCGTCACCACTCACCACACGACACCGTCACCACACGGCACCGTCACCACTCACCACTCGGCACCGTCACCACCCGACACCGTCACCACACGGCACCGTCACCACTCACCACCCGGTACCGTCACCACTCACCACCCGGTACCATCACCACTCGGCACCGTCACCACTCACCACACGGCACCGTCACCACCCGTTACCGTCACCACTCACCACTCGGTTGAACCCAATGCCGGTCATCCACCACTCCCGCGACCTCCGATTAGCACGGTTGGCTACGTACGGTGCGAAAGAAGTTCAACATACATATGGTCACCTGACCCCTCACCACTTAGACACCATCCCTCACCAGACACCTCACCACTTGGGAGACACTCACCATGACACACGACCCTCCCGTACCTCCACACACATCACCCACCACTCACCAGATACTAGCCTCACCATTCACACACTCACCAGACAAATTGGCAAACTTCTTTCGCACCGTACGTAGCCAACCGTGCTGTGTTGAACTTCTTTCGCACCGTACGTAGCCAACATTACACCTCCACACCACTTGCGTACACCACGACGCGGTTTTACTGCACGATACGGTTTTACTACACTACACCACCAAACTACACCCTCACCTGCTCACTCCACCATCGAAATCATCCTCCCCCCTTCTCTCATTCCTCCTTCACTCATTCATTTTTTACCTCGATCATTCCACCAATTCACTCAATCCTTTCGCGTATCCGGCACTCATTCTCACGTAGGAAGTCTTCCCTCATTCGGTGACTCATCCCTCTCGTTCACTCAATCGTCCCACCTTCTTCCCTTATTTGGGGGCTTTAGATTGGAACCATACTTGAGAAATGTGGAGTTGTGTAAAGTGTTTAAGCCGCACATATACACATGCAACAGCTGCTATTCGACACCAGTGATGGTGACTTCACCACAGCGCTTGTGGCAGGCTCGGTGCGCTGAGACCACGTGAAGTGTCGAAGGCTCGCTGCCAGGTGACAGGAGAGACCCAGGTGCCACAGGTTGACCGAGATGACTGGCAGACGCATCAGCTGTGCTCCCCACTGTGCCAATCCGCCCAGTGTTCCCCTCGTTCTTGTGTCACTCCTCTGCCCTCTGCTGTTTGTGGAGGGCGACTGCCTCCAACTGCCCGGTAGAGTCCATCACGAACCTCCTCCTAAAAGGCCAATCTTGACCACCGCTGGTACTGAGCTCCGCTGGTACTGAGCTCCGGCAAGTCCACTCCGCTTCACATCCTCCCTGCTTCAGCGGTGACTGGGCATGTGGGCTACATAACCCAGCAAACGTAGCCTTGCCTGCCGGAGGAGCTCACTGATGGTAATGTGTCCCAGATCTTTCAAGAAATTGTGAGCTCCTCATAGAATCCAGCCTGGTTAAACCCAGGATGGATCGCAGGCAGGCCAGCGAGAATGTTTCTAACCGGCATAGATGTTCCATAGGGGGGGGGGTCCACATTTATTTCGCAAAGGAAGGGCATGACTTTTGCTGAGAATACCCGAAGCTTCGTGTGGAGCAACAGACCAGGCAGCTTCCACACAGCATTATGCAGCCGATCCAAATGTCGCCCGACTGATTTGCAGTAAGACATCTGCTGTAAAACCAGAGCTGGTCATAAGCAAACTGCCCAGGTATGGAAAACTCTCCACTCTCTCCACAACTGCCCCATCACCAATGGGGAGTTGAGGGGGTGGAGTGTTTGATGGCACAAAACACCCAAGCAGGTGTGCTTAGTTTTTGTGGAGCTGATGGTAAGACCCCACCTCTTAGTGACACGCTCCAGGTTCAGCAGCAGTGCCTTAAATGTCTTCTCTGAGTGAGCAGCTGATTTTGTACGTTTGCCCACTGACAATGAAATGATCAGTCTATAATTTTAATGGTAGGTTTATTTGAACAGAATAACAAAAATCCAGAAAAACGCATGTCAAAAATGTTATAAATTGATTTGCATTTTAATTATGGAAATAAGTATTTGACCCCCTCTTAATCAGAAAAATTTCTGGCTCCCAGGTGTCTTTTATACAGGTAACGAGCTGAGATTAGGAGCACACTCTTAAAGGGAGTGCTCCTAATCTCAGGTGATTACCTGTATAAAGGACACCTGTCCACAGAAGCAATCAGATTCCAAACTCTCCACCATGGCCGAGACCAAAGAGCTCTCCAAGGATGTCAGGGACAAGATTGTAGACCTACACAAGGCTGGAATGGGCTACAAGACCATTGCCAAGCAGCTTGGTGAGAAGGTGACAACAGTTGGCGCGATTATTCGCAAATGGAAGAAACACAAACGAACTGTCAATCTCCCTCGGCCTGGGGCTCCATGCAAGATCTCACCTCGTGAAGTTGCAATGATCATGAGAACGGTGAGGAATCAGCCCAGAACTACACGGGAGGATCTTGTCAATGATCTTAAGGCAGCTGGGACCATAGTAACCAAGAAAACAATTGGTAACACACTACGCCGTGAAGGACTGAAATCCTGCAGCGCCCGCAAGGTCCCCCTGTTCAAGAAAGCACATATACATGCCCGTCTGAAGTTTGCCAATGAACATCTGAATGATTCAGAAGACAACTGGGTGAAAATGGAGCTCTTTGGCATAAACTCAACTCGCCGTGTTTGGAGGAGGAATGCTGTCTATGACCCCAAGAACACCATCCCCACCGTCAAACATGGAGGTGGAAACATTATGCTTTGGGGGTGTTTTTCTGCTAAGGGGACAGGACAACTTCACCGCATCAAAGGGACGATGGAAGGGGCCATGTACCGTCAAATCTTGGGTGAGAACCTCCTTCCCTCAGCCAGGGCATTGAAAATGGGTCGTGGATGGGTATTCCAGCTTGACAATGACCCAAAACACACGGCCAAGGCAACAAAGGAGTGGCTCAAGAAGAAGCACATTAAGGTCCTGGAGTGGCCTAGCCAGTCAAACCTGGTGGCCAACTACAAGAAACGTCTGACCTCTGTGATTGCCAACAAGGGTTTTGCCACCAAGTACTAAGTCATGTTTTGCAGATGGGTCAAATACTTATTTCCCTCACTAAAATGCAAATCAATTTATAACATTTTGACATGCGTTTTTCTGGATTTTGTTGTTATTCTGTCTCTCACTGTTCAAATAAACCTACCATTAAAATTATAGACTGATCATTTCTTTGTCAGTGGGCAAACATACAAAATCAGCAGGGGATCAAATACGTTTTCCCCCACTGTACCCAGGAGTCTTAAAGGGAGCCATCCCATTTTCGATGGTTGAATAGGGAGCCATCTCATTTTCGATCCCTTGACCAGGTACGGTCAAGAGATGGAAATTCCTCCGGTAAAGCCGTGGAAAGATTTTCGAACTTGGTGGTCGAAGGTGATGTCAAATAATGTGGGAGCCAGAGGACATGTCACACCACAAGGTGAAGAGGGAATGGCTCCGACTCCCGGCCATGCAGCTTTCCCGGGCCTGCCAACCATCATGAAGGGCATTAATGATTGTGAGCAGAATCAGGGACTCCGAGAGCAAGCCTACTGATGGTATCATAGGCCTTGACCAGGTCAATAAAGCAGAGATGTAGGTCCTGTTGGATTTCTGCACACCTCTGCTGAGCAGACGGACAGAGAATATGGCATCCGTGCAGGACCGGCATTGGGGCTCCGCAAGCCTCTCCTCGGTGTGCCTGCCAAGGCGATGTGGAATAAGCCTTGCCAGGACCTTTCCCGGCACACTGAGGGGGACCACCAGGGCATCCTACTAATCCTGCGGAACCCATCCTGTGGCCCAGATAGTAGTGATGTTATGCAAGGCAGCCTGCACACAGACGCCACCATCCCTCAGAATTTCACTCAGAGATCAGCTCTGCCCGGGGCTTTTCCTGGTCTCTAACTCCGGATCGTCATTCATATTTCCTCAACTTGTGGCACCTCAGCCGGCCACTCACAGCGGGTGAGGGAGAGGGGGGGCTACTTTTGCCAACATTTGAGGCACGGCAGCTCCAGTAGGGTCATCCTCACCTTGCCCCATGATGTTGTCGGGGCTGACGGAATTCCCCTGCCCCAAGACCTCAGAAAAGCTCAGCAAACTTGCAGACCTGTTCCTGGGAGTCACGGATGACGGTCCACGTTGCCCTTAAGGACGGCGATAGGCGAGACGCTGCAAGTGACTTTTTTCGACAGAATCAAAGAGTGGCGCGTTATCGCGGGCTACTCAGGCGGATTCCTTCTCCTCGGCAACCCCGCACCCACCGCTCATCCTTGCCGCATTCCAGACGGCTGTGGAAGCGCGTCTAAAAGCGCACGCGAAGCAAGCGACCGTCGTTGGCCCGACGGCCAGCCAAGAGCCGCTGCCCTATTTCACTCTGCCAGACGTTGCCATTGCAGCAGCAGGAGACGCAGCGCGCGCGTGTGTGCGTGTGTGTGCGTGAGCACCCTCGCGCGCACACACGCACGCGTTGGCTCACGTGAACAGCCACGCGTGCGTCGGCTGTGAGAGGGTTCCATTCATTCTCCCTCCGTTTTGCTCCAGTGACGAACTTCTCCCGTGCGTTGCTGTTGTATTCTTTCGTTTCGCGAGCGAGCTCACTCCTGCCAGTGAGAGTCTCCTGGTCTCTTGAGCTCTCAACTGGTCAAACAAAATAAACCTGGGATCTGCAACCACAGCCCTGTTGCCCGCCTACAAAGCGATAGTCGCGGTGGCGTTCCTTAAGAAACACCGCGTTATGGGAAAAACGGCGTCAATAGATAATGTATCATAGGGTAAATAATCTAGAATGTAGGGTGGTAAAGCGGAGTTCGCGATGACGCGTGAGATCCGTATGCAGGCCGGACAAACACCGAGGTTCGTGGGTAGCACGTCGAAGCATCCAGCAGCATCCCCACTGCCTTGTGCCATGCTATGCTGAGGCAGCCGTACAACCTCTTATTCCTACTCGCGTGCGAGTTCCGTTCACTCGATCGCGTCAGATCCAATTCGCATCGGCGTTAAATTAAAACAAACGTGTTCCCTAATAGTCATCGCGTGATATCCAATTCGCGTTGTGAAAACTACGCAGCGTTATGGAACAGACTTGTACGTTCCATGTATTCCCAGTTCCCTCCCTGATCAGTTTAACACGCAGCGAGGCTTTGCGGACCAATATTATCCACGAGGTTTTTTGGTTTAGATCATGCAAATAAGCCGTCAAACCCGCCACCACCCGAAACAGCCAATGAGTCAAGTTCGTCACGTAAACAAAACGTGCCAATTCGTTACTAGCGGAGCACACCGCAGGATTTCTGTTTGGAAGATTCCTCTGGCTGTCGACCGATGAGGCTGGTTGTTGTAATTGCCGGTGAAACGTCACGGGACTCAAATGGTAAATGTTGTAGTGGGTTTACTCTCCAACACCACCGGTGTGCTCAACCTGCAACCGAGTGGCACGTTTCGTTTACGTGACAAGCCTTTAGGATTTGGCTGTGCTGGGTGGTGGCGGGTTTGACGACACAACATTTGTGTTCACGCGATCCCTCCCGCGATGTAAACATTCGCCCAATGCTCCGCGTGCAAACAAACGCGACGCAGAGACACCCTCAACTTCCACTGACCGCCTTGTTTCAACGTCCACGTGTCTGCATTGTACAATAGAATGGACAGCACAAGAGTGTCACGTGACGGGAAACTTTCTCTATGATGCACCACAATGTTAAAAAAAGAAAGGTTGGAGGGGTGGGGGATCACGGGTGGGGGCGGTCTGCGACACCTTGGGCAGCGCTGGCGCTCACGTCTCCGCTTCTCTACGATGGAGCGGGGCGGGGGGAGGGGCTCCCTGAACAAGAGCGAGTCGCTTGTACGAGCGGCCGTCACCACCGTGCGACCCCGTTACTTCGTTCACCTCCTCCCCCCCCCCCCACCAGCACCTCCGATTAGCATGGTCGGCCACGTACGGTGGCGCGAAAGAAGTCCAGCGCACGTACGCTGGAGCGCACGGCTTCAACGTCCTGATCATTCTTCCTGCGGTACCCAGAGCCCTCAAGGAGCGCACACACACGCGCGTACACACGCACACACACGTACACACACACGCACGTACATACACACACACACGTACATACAGACACACACGCGCGCACACACACGCACACACACGCACACACGCGCGTACACACACACGTACACACGCACGTACATACACACACACGTACATACACACACACACGTACATACACACACGCACACACACGTACACACACGCACGTACACACACGCACATACACACACTCACACATGCACACACGCGCGTACACACATACCGCCCGCGCGCGTCCACCCAAACCGATATTGTGCTAACGCCCACACACCCAAGTAGTATTATATTTACACGACCCCCAGGGCTGCCCGCGGCCACCCCCGTGCCAGCCGTCACGCCCCAACGGCGGCTCCAGGGGCAGCGAGGGCGGCTCCTCCATCTCGCCGCCTCCCCAGCCGCCCCCCGCCCAGACGAGGCGGCGGGCGGCACGCCGTGAAGAAGCCACCGCGGGGGGGGGGGGGGCTCTAGCACGCGCAGCCGCCCTCGGTGGACACGTGCTCCTTGGGCTTCTCCAGGTTGATGTCGATCACTGTGCGGGGTGGGTCGCGGGGTCAAGGAAGGTCGCCGCGGCTCAAAGGCAAAGGTCGCAGGCCCCCCCAGCTCGTGCACGCACGCCACCGTCGTGGGAACCCGTGAAAGCCCGGCAGGGGCGGCCTGCTAGCCTCAGTGTCCGCGTGTGTCCTCAGTGTGTCCTAAGTGTGTCCTCAGTGTGTCCTAAGTGTGTCCTAAGTGTGTCCGCGCGTGTCCGCGCGTGTCCGCGCGTGTCCTAAGTGTGTCCTAAGTGTGTCCTCAGTGTGTCCTAAGTGTGTCCTAAGTGTGTCCTAAGTGTGTCCTAAGTGTGTCCGCGTGTGTCCTAAGTGTGTCCTCAGTGTGTCCTAAGTGTGTCCTAAGTGTGTCCTAAGTGTGTCCTAAGTGTGTCCTAAGTGTGTCCTAAGTGTGTCCTCAGTGTGTCCTAAGTGTGTCCTAAGTGTGTCCTAAGTGTGTCCTAAGTGTGTCCGCACGTGTCCGCACGTGTCCGCGCGTGTCCGCGCGTGCATTCAACTTCTTTCGCACCGCCGTACGTTGCCGACTGTGCGCATCGGAGGTGAAATGAGTTGGTCAATCTTCAGATGACTGAGGAGCGAACATCTCCCAGCGGCACCCTAATATCGGGCGCCAGCGTGGCTAGATGTTGACTACCTCGCCTGGCGTGCAGGAGGTCGTGGGTTCGATCCCAACCCCCACGCCTGCTGCTGCTGCTGTGTATTTGGAATCTGCGTCTCTCATCATCATCATCACAGTGGCTAGGAGATGTTGACTACCTCGCCTGGCGTGCAGGAGGTCGTGGGTTCGATCCCAACCCCCACGCCTGCTGCTGCTGTGTATTTGGAGTCTGCGTGTTCTCCCCATAGCCGCGTGGATTTTTCTCCACGTCCTCCGGCTTTTGCCTCCATATTTAGAATCAACATCAGCACGCGTTTAACATGATTTGGCTGCTGTACGTTTCCACGCGATAAGCCACTTCGTTTGCAGCCGGCTCACTTCTGCAAAAGAGCAATACAGCTCAATGGGAGCCTTTACCCGGTAAAATTATAATAGTTTAATAGTTATAATAGTTTAATAATGGGAGACGGATGTAAGGGAGACGCAGATAAGAGGGAGACAGATTAGAGGGAGGCGTGCAAAAATGTAGAGAGCGGGTAGAGAGAGCGAGGAGAGAGCGGGTAGAGAGAGAGAGAGCGGGTAGGGAGAGCGGGTAGAGAGAGCGGGTAGAGAGAGAGAGAGCGGGTAGGGAGAGCGGGTAGGGAGAGCGGGTAGGGAGAGCGGGTAGAGAGAGCGAGGAGAGAGAGCGGGTAGAGAGAGCGGGTAGAGAGAGCGGGTAGAGAGAGCGGGTAGAGAGAGCGGGTAGGGAGAGCGGGTAGAGACAGCGGGTAGAGAGAGCGGGTAGGGAGAGCGGGTAGAGAGAGCGGGTAGAGAGAGCGGGTAGAGAGAGCGGGTAGGGAGAGCGGGTACGGAGAGCGGGTAGAGAGAGCGGGTAGAGAGAGCGGGTAGAGAGAGCGGGTAGGGAGAGCGGGTAGAGAGAGCGGGTAGAGAGAGCGGGTAGGGAGAGCGGGTAGAGAGAGCGGGTAGGGAGAGCGGGTAGGGAGAGCGGGTAGAGAGAGCGAGGAGAGAGAGCGGGTAGAGAGAGCGGGTAGAGAGAGCGGGTAGAGAGAGCGAGTAGGGAGAGCGGGTAGAGAGAGCGGGTAGAGAGAGCAAGTAGAGAGAGCGGGTAGAGAGAGCGAGTAGGGAGAGCGGGTAGGGAGAGCGGGGAGAGAGAGAGAGCGGGTAGAGAGAGCGAGTAGAGAGAGCGGGTAGAGACAGCGGGGAGAGAGAGCGGGGAGAGAGAGAGAGTGGGTAGAGAGAGCGGGTAGAGAGAGCGATTAGGGAGAGCGGGTAGGGAGAGCGGGTAGAGAGAGTGGGTAGAGAGAGCGGGTAGAGATAGTGGGTAGAGAGAGAGCGGGTAGGGAGAGCGGGTAGGGAGAGCAGGTAGAGAGAGCGGGTAGGGAGAGCGGGTAGGGAGAGCGGGTAGGGAGAGCGGGTAGAGAGAGTGGGTAGAGAGAGTGGGTAGAGAGAGCGGGTAGAGAGAGCGGGTAGAGAGAGTGGGTAGGGAGAGAGCGAGTAGAGAGAGCGGGAAGAGAGAGCGGGTAGAGAGAGCGGTAGAGAGAGCGGGTAGGAGAGCGGGTAGGGAGAGTGGGTAGAGAGAGTGGGTAGAGAGAGCGGGTAGAGAGAGAGAGTGGGTAGAGAGAGCGGGTAGAGAGAGCGGGTAGGGAGAGCGGGTAGGGAGAGCGGGTAGAGAGAGCGGGGAGAGAGAGAGAGTGGGTAGAGAGAGCGGGTAGAGAGAGCGATTAGGGAGAGCGGGTAGGGAAAGCGGGTAGAGAGAGAGAGCGGTAGGAAGAGAGGGTAGAGAGAGAGGGTAGGGAGAGCGGGTAGGGAGAGCGGGTAGGGAGAGCGGGTAGAGAGAGAGGGTAGGGAGAGCGGGTAGGGAGAGCGGGTAGGGAGAGCGGGTAGGGAGAGCGGGGAGAGAGAGCGGGTAGAGAGAGCGGGTAGGGAGAGCGGGTAGGGAGAGCGGGTAGAGAGAGCGGGTAGGGAGAGCGGGTAGGGAGAGCGGGTAGGGAGAGCGGGGAGAGAGAGCGGGTAGAGAGAGCGGGGAGAGAGAGCGGGGAGAGAGAGAGAGTGGGTAGAGAGCGGGTAGAGAGAGCGGGTAGGGAGAGCGGGTAGGGAGAGCGGGTAGGGAGAGCGGGTAGGGAGAGTGGGGAGAGAGAGCGGGTAGGGAGAGCGGGGAGAGAGAGCGGGTAGAGAGAGCGGGTAGGGAGAGCGGGTAGAGAGAGAGAGCGGTAGGAAGAGAGGGTAGAGAGAGAGGGTAGGGAGAGCGGGTAGGGAGAGCGGGTAGGGAGAGCGGGTAGGGAGAGCGGGTAGAGAGAGAGGGTAGGGAGAGCGGGTAGGGAGAGCGGGTAGGGAGAGCGGGTAGGGAGAGCGGGGAGAGAGAGCGGGTAGAGAGAGCGGGTAGGGAGAGCGGGTAGGGAGAGCGGGTAGAGAGAGCGGGTAGGGAGAGCGGGTAGGGAGAGCGGGTAGGGAGAGCGGGGAGAGAGAGCGGGTAGAGAGAGCGGGGAGAGAGAGCGGGGAGAGAGAGAGAGTGGGTAGAGAGCGGGTAGAGAGAGCGGGTAGGGAGAGCGGGTAGGGAGAGCGGGTAGGGAGAGCGGGTAGGGAGAGCGGGTAGGGAGAGTGGGGAGAGAGAGCGGGTAGGGAGAGCGGGGAGAGAGAGCGGGTAGAGAGAGCGGGTAGAGAGAGTGGGTAGGGAGAGCGGTAGAGAAAGCGAGGATGGGCTGAGGGTGGCACGGTGCCAACGCAGGCGAGGCGGTGGGGGCGGCATCAAGGATACTGTCCTCCTTGCTTCTCTCCGGAGAGGCATCCATGCCTGGGAGTGCGGCCGCCACGCGCCGGAAGAGCTGCGGAGGGACGCGGCGGTTGTGAGGCGGTGGCATCGCAAACTTGGTGGACGGCGACATGGCACCCGAGTCGGTGGCACGGGCAGTTTTAAAGTAACAAATTTGAACTTGTCAGCAACCGGCGGTGCCTTAAAGTAACAAGGTATAAAATCGGCAACGTATCTGGGGCAACGTCACTTCTTGGCAGCGCACACACGTGCTCTCACACACACATGCACACACACACACGTGCACACACACACACACGTGCACACACACACACACACGTGCACACACACGTGCACACACACGTGCACACACACACACGTGCACACACACACACGTGCACACACACACACACACGTGCACACACACACACGTGCACACACACACATGCACACACACACGTGCACACACACACACACACGTGAGCTCACACACACGCGTGCACACACACACACACACGTCCACACACACACACGTGCACACACACACACACGTGCACACACACACACGTGAGCTCACACACATGCATACACACCAAGCGCACGCACACACGGGCACGCACACACGGGCAAGCACACACGCAAGCACACGCAGACACACGCAGACACACGCGCCCACACTCACGTGCACAAATACGTGCACGCACACACGCAGACACGCACACACGCAGACACGCACACACGGCAGAGGGGCGGAGTGACACACGAGAAGCATGGACGGTGGCTGTGATCTCTGCCCCCGGGCCGGCGCTGCATGGGACAAAGCACGGGGTGCCTGCCGCTTGCGCTACGCTACACCCTACCACTACCACTAGACTACCACTACCACTAGACTACCACTAGACTACCACTACCGCTAGACTACCACTACCACTAGACTACCACTAGACTACCACTACCGCTAGACTACCACTACCGCTAGACTACCACTACCGCTAGACTACCACTAGACTACCACTACCAGTAGACTACCACTAGACTACCACTACCACTAGACTACAACTAGACTACCACTAGACTACCACTACTGCTAGACTACCACTAGACTACCACTACCACGAGACTACCACTACCACTAGACTACCACTAGACTACCACTACTGCTAGACTACCACTAGACTACCACTACCACTAGACTACCACTAGACTACCACTAGACTACCACTACTGCTAGACTACCACTAGACTACCACTACCACTAGACTACCACTACCACTAGACTACCACTAGACTACCACTACCACTAGACTACCACTACCACTAGACTACCACTACCGCTAGACTACCACTACCACTAGACTACCGCTAGACTACCACTACCACTAGACTACCACTACCGCTAGACTACAATTACACACAACCACTACACTATCACTACATCACACTATACTACCACTACACTACTACATTACACCCACTATACTACCGCTACACTACACACTACACAATGGCTACACTACCACTACATTACACACACTACACTACCGCTACATTACACTACCACTACACTACATGTTATCGCTACATTACACTACCACTAAACTACACACTACAATACCGCTACATTACACTACCACTAAACTACACACTATAATACCGCTACATTACACTACCACTAAACTACACACTACAATACTGCTATATTACACTACACTACCACTAAACTACACTACACACTACACTATATACTACACACTACACTACCACTACACACTACAATTTTGCTACACTACACACTACATATTACACTACACACAATACCACGACATTACACTACATACTACACACCCACTACACACTACAATTCTGCTACACTACACACTACATATTACACTACACAACACGCTTCAATACCGCTACATTACACTACCACTAAACTACATACTACACTACATACTACACCACACTACATACTACACTACGCTACACACTACATACTACACTACACTACATACTACACTACATTACATACTACACTACATACTACACTACACACTACATACTACACTACATACTACACTACATTACACGCTACACTACATACTACACTACATACTACACTACACTACATACTACACTACACGCTACACTACATACTACACTACACTATACACTACATACTACACTACATACTACACTACACACTACACTACATACTACACTACATACTACACTACACACTACATACTACACTACATACTACACTACACTACACACTACATACTACACTACACGCTACACTACATACTACACTACATACTACACTACATACTACACTACACTACACACTACATACTACACTACACGCTACACTACATACTACACTATACACTACATACTACACTACATACTACACTACATACTACACTACACTACATACTACACTACACTATACACTACATACTCCACTACCGCTCCCGCTACTCTGCGCCAATCGTCGCGCTGCCGTCACTCCGCCGGCTTTTGTCCGTGCAGCGGCTGGGCGTCTACCCGTGCCGGGGGCCGGGAGGTGCGCACCTGCTTGACGTTGTAGCCGGCCTTGGCGCTGGTCTCGATGAACATCACGTTCAGCTCCTTGGCCTTTCGCTCGCCTTCGTCGATGGACACCTGTCTGTGGGGGGCACGGGGGGAGAGTTCACGGGGGGAGAGGTCACGGGGAGAGTTCAGGGGAGAGTTCACAGGGAGAGCTCACAGGGGGAGAGTTCACAAGGAGAGCTCACAGGGAGAGCTCACGGGGGGAGAGTTCACAGGGGGAGAGGTCATGGGGGGAGAGTTCACGGGGAGAGTTCAGGGGAGAGTTCACAGGGAGAGTTCACAGGGGGAGAGTTCACAAAGAGAGCTCACAGGGAGAGCTCACGGGGGGAGAGTTCACAGGGGGAGAGGTCATGGGGGGAGAGTTCACGGGGAGAGTTCACGGGGAGAGTTCACAGGGGGAGAGTTCACAGGGAGAGAGTTCACAGGGAGAGCTCACAGGGAAAACTCACAGGGGGAGAGTTCACGGGGGGAGAGTTCACGGGGGGAGAGTTCAGGGGAGAGTTCACGGGGAGAGGTCACGCGGGGAGAGTTCAGGGGAGAGTTCAGGGGAGAGCTCACAGGGGGAGAGCTCACAGGGGGAGAGCTCACAGGGAGAGTTCACGGGGAGAGGTCACGGGGGGAGAGTTCACAGGGGGAGAGTTCACGAGGAGAGTTCACGGGGAGAGAGTTCACAGGGGGAGAGTTCACGGGGAGAGAGTTCACAGGGGAAGAGTTCACAGGGGGAGAGTTCACAGGGGGAGAGTTCACAGGGGGAGAGTTCAGGGGAGAGTTCACGGGGAGAGGTCACAGGGGGAGAGTTCACGGGGAGAGGTCACGGGGAGAGTTCAGGGGAGAGTTCACGGGGAGAGAGTTCACAGGGGGAGAGTTCACGGGGGGAGAGTTCAGGGGAGAGTTCACGGGGAGAGGTCACAGGGAGAGTTCACAGGGGGAGAGCTCACGGGGAGAGTTCACAGGGGGAGAGTTCACAGGGGGAGAGTTCACAGGGGGAGAGTTCACAGGGGGAGAGGTCACGGGGGGAGAGTTCACGGGGGGAGAGTTCACAGGGAGAGTTCACAGGGGGAGAGTTCACGGGGAGAGCTCACAGGGGGAGAGTTCACAGGGGGAGAGTTCACAGGGGGAGAGTTCACAGGGAGAGTTCACAGGGGGAGAGTTCACGGGGAGAGTTCACAGGGGGAGAGCTTACAGGGAGAGCTCACAGAGAGAGTTCATGGGGAGAGGTCACGAGGAGAGTTCACAGGGGGAGAGTTCACGGGGAGAGTTCACAGGGGGAGAGTTCACGGGGGGAGAGTTCACGGGGAGAGCTCACGGGGGGAGAGCTCACAGGGAGAGTTCACGGGGAGAGAGTTCACAGGGGGAGAGTTCACGGGGAGAGAGTTCACAGGGGGAGAGTTCATGGGGGGAGAGTTCACGGGGGGAGTTCACGGGGGGAGAGTTCACAGGGGGAGGGTTCACAGGGGGAGAGGTCACGGGGGGAGAGTTCACGGGGAGAGTTCAGGGGAGAGTTCACGGGGAGAGTTCACAGGGGGAGAGTTCACGGGGAGAGCTCACAGGGGGAGAGTTCACAGGGGGAGAGCTCACAGGGGGAGAGCTCACAGGGGGAGAGCTCACAGGGGGAGAGCTCACAGGGGGAGAGTTCACAGGGGGAGAGGTCACGGGGGGAGAGTTCACAGGGGGAGAGTTCACGGGGGGAGAGTTCATGGGGGGAGAGTTCACAGGGGGAGAGGGAGAGTATATATCCTTGTGTCCGTGTTGTCTGGGAGGCGGTGGCACAGCAGTAAGCACGCCGTGTCCTTGAACCCAGCAACTCGAGTTCCGATTCCCGCTCATGACCAATAACCGTGGGCGTCCCCTCGGTCGATTCGGCCTCAAGCGAGTTCCTGGTGCGCCGTGTGAACATGGCTACCGGGGAGACAAAGGCCACCCCCTCGCGTGCTGTGTTGGCCTTCGCAGGTGCTACTCGCTAATAGCGCTCACCCCAACGGTCTGTTACCGGCTCTACGGGGGATCTTCTGCGTCCGAAGGGCGAAGCGGTGGCTCAGCGGTCAGCGTGCCGCGCCACGAACCCGATGGCCCGGGTTCGATTCCCCGCTCGAGGCCGCAAACAAGGCCCGAACCGGCCGTGGGTCTCCCCGCCCAGGTCGACGCGGGGCGTAAACATCAGCGCTCAGGACGCGGCCGGCCACGGCGCTGGCCGCTCGCCAACCACGCTGGTTCCCCAGGCGCTCGCTCCGGAGGTGAGGGGGGGGGCCGGCGGATCACGTCGAGAATTTGCCAAACCCCCACTTTGGGGGCCGCGGAGGCAACGGGGGCAGGAAAGCGGCGAGCGAGCGAGGTCGTCGACCCACGCGGGAGCGGCCGCTCTCCGCCTCCTCCGCTCTCGGCGACCGTGACCGGGCCCCGAGCCGGGCGGGAGTCCTCGGCGGAGGTTTTGCCGGCCGGTGTGGCGTGCGCGGGCGTGGTGGGTCGGTGCCAACCTCTTGTCCGCCAAGTCGGTCTTGTTCCCCACCAGCATGATGATGACGTCGCTGCCTCGCTCGGTCCGCACGTCGTCGATCCACTTTGACGTCTGCTGGAATGAGTTGACGTCTGCGCGTACGCACGCACGCACAAACAAACAAAGATCCCCCGCATAGCCTTAACAGGCTATTGGGGCAAGTGCTCTTTTCGCGAGCGGCACCTACGAAGGCCGGGAATGGGTATGAAGGGGGGTGGCCGGGTAACACACACACTACATACACACTACACACACACTACACACACACACTACACACACTACACACATACACTACACACACTACACACACACACTACACACACTACACACACACACACTACACATACTACACACACACACTACACACACACTACACACACACACTACACACACAGACTACACACACACACACAACACACACACACACACTACACACACACACTACACACACACACTACACACACAGACTACACACATACACTACACACATACACTACACACACACTACACACACACTACACACACTACACTACACACACTACACACACTACACACACACACTACACACACACTACACACATTACACACACTACACACACACTACACACACACTACACACACACACTACACACACAACACAAACAGCTATAACACACACAAACACAACCGCCATTTGGCGGTGACGTCACCACGACGCTTGTGCCAGGCTATGTGCACCTTGAGGCCACGTGAAGTGTCGAACGCCCACTGGCAGGAGGTCACGGGGCAGACCCAGGTGCCATAAGTCAACCTACTCAGACGACTGAGACGACTGGCTGATGCACCACCTGTGCCCCCTACTGTGCCAACTTGCTGTGCCCTAGCCACCCGGCGCTCCGCTCGTTGTTGTGAGCGTCGCTCCTCCGCCCTCCGTTGTTGTTGAAGGGCGACTACCTCCAACTGCCGGAGGAGCAGCAGCATCTCCAACTCCTCCTCTGAATGAGCAGCTATTATCAAATCATCAGCATACATAACGTAGTTGAGCAATAGGGAGCCATCCCTTGACCGCACCCGGGCATCGATCAGCCTCCCATTATATCTGTACCATATGGAGATTGCCCCGGTACAGCTATTGAAGGCTTCACGAACTACGTGGTTAAAATAGATGTTAAATAATGTGGGAGCCAGAGGACATCCCTGTCGCACCCCAAGGTGTACAGGGAATGGCTCTGACTCCCGGCCACGTAGTTTTACCCGGGCCCGCTCACTATCATGAAGGTCCTTAATGATCGTGAGCAGAGGGTCAGGTACTCCGAAAGCACGAAGAACAACCCAGAGCCCAGGCCTACTGATGGTATCATAGGCCTTGATCGGGTCAATAAAGCAGAGATGCAGGTCTTGCTGGAATTCCCTACACCTCTGCTGTAGCAGATGGACAGAAAATATGGCATCTGTGCAGGACCGCCCTTTCCTGAAACCGCATTGGGGCTCCGCAAAGCCTCTCCTCAGAGTGCCTGGCAAGGCGATGTTGAATAATCCTTGCCAGGACCTTTCCCGGCACACTGAGGAGTGAGATGCCCCTGTAGTTGTTACAGTCTGTGCGGTCCCCCTTCTTAAAGAGGGGGACCACCAGGGCATCCTTCCAATCCTGCGGAACCCGTCCAGTGGTCCGGACTGTTGTTATGATGTCATATAGGGCAGTCTGTGCACAAACGCCACCCTCCCTCAGCATTTCGCTTGGGAGATCATCTCTGCCCGCTGCCTTTCCTGGTCTCAGACTCCGGATCGCCCTCAGTACTTCCTCAAAAGATGGCACTTCAGCCAGCCACTCACAGGGGGTGACTTCCTCCAATATTAGAGGCGCCGCAGCCTCAGCAGGGTCATCCTCACTTTGTGCCACGATATTTTCTTGGCTGAGGGATTTTCCCTCCCCCTGGACCTCACAGAAATGCTCAGCAAATCTGCAAACCTGTTCCTGGGGGACGGAGATTGGATCACTGTTTTTTCCCCTAATGATGGTAATAGGTGTGGCGCTGCAGGTTACTTTTTTATGGAGTTAAATAGAGATTTATGATCGTGGGCTACTGAGGCAGACTCCATCTCCTCAGCAACCCGCGACCACCACCCATCCTTGCAGCGCCTCACGGCTCTCCGAACCTCCGAGCGAAGGCTGGGGTAAGCCTCCTCATTCTCTGACGTGGGATTCTGTAGCCGATGACAGTGGGCCTGTCGTTTTTCCTCAACCATCCTGAACACCTCCTCTGTCAGCCAGGGTCTCTGGGGAGGTCTGGACCGCGTACCCAAAGCAGCCATTGCAGCTGCATAAGTCACACTACACACTACACACACACACTACACACAAACATATAACACACTACACACACACTACACACACACACTACACATTACACACACCACATACACACACTACACACAAATATATAACACACTACACACACTACACACACATAAATATATAACACACATACAACACACACAGATATATAACACACATACAACACACACACAGAGGTATAACACACACACACAGATATAACACACAAAACATAGATATAACACACACACAACACACAAATATAACACGCAACATTGCACACACACACACGCAACATTACACACAACACACTGCACACACACAACACACTGCACACACACAACACACTGCACACACACAACACTGCACAGATACACACAACACTGCACACACAACACATACAACACACACGTATATAACACACACTGAACATATCACACACCCCACACACATATATAACACAGAACTGCACACACACTGCACAATTACAACACACAGATAGTAACACACAGCATACACACTCAACAAACACAGATCTAACACACAATCACAAAGATAGATATAACACACACAACAAACACACACAGATACAACAGACACAACACACATAGATACAACACACACAACACACACAGATACAACACACACAACACACAACACACACAGACACAACACACACACAGATACAACAGATACAACACACACAGACACAACACACACAACACACACAGATACAACACACAACACACACAGACACAACACACACAGACACAACACACACAGACACAACACACACAACACACACAGATACAACACACACAGACACAACACACACAGATACAACACACACAGACACAACACACACAGATACAACACACACAGATACAACACACACACAGATACAACACACACAACACACACAGACACAACACAGACACAACACACACAGATACAACACACACAGATACAACACACACACAGATACAACACACACAGACACAACACACACAGATACAACACACACAGACACAACACACACAGATACAACACACACAGATACAACACACACACAGATACAACACACACAACACACACAGACACAACACACACAGACACAACACACACAACACACACAGATACAACACACACAGATACAACACACACACAGATACAACACACACAACACACACAGACACAACACACACAGACACAACACACACAACACACACAACACACACAGATACAACACACACACAGATACAACACACACAACACACACAGATACAACACACACAGACACAACACACACAGATACAACACACACAGATACAACACACACACAGATACAACACACACAACACACACAGACACAACACACACAACACACACAGATACAACACACACAACACACACAGACACAACACACACAACACACACAGACACAACACACAACACACACAGACACAACACACAACACACACAGACACAACACACACAACACACACAGATACAACACACACAGATACAACACACACACAGATACAACACACACACAGATACAACACACACAACACACACAGACACAACACACACAGACACAACACACACAACACACACAGACACAACACACACAACACACACAGATACAACACACACAACACACACAGACACAACACACACAGACACAACACACACAGACACAACACACACAACACACACAGACACAACACACACAACACACACAGACACAACACACACAACACACACAGACACAACACACACAACACACACAGACACAACACACACAACACACACGATCATTCGGGTGAAGAGACCCTGACTCGCACGGACGTCTGGAAGCCAGCCCCGTGTTCATGCTCAGGTGATGGTAGTGGGGGGGGGGTGTGGCTGGGGTGCTGCTTGCTACAGGTTCCAACGGCCCCCTACGGCCCCCTACGGCCCCCCACCCCCCCAGGGCACCCCCACCCCCCGCGAAAGAGAGAGGGAGGCGCGTTACTCACTGGTGACGTCGTAGACTACGACCGCCACAGTGGAGTCGCGGATGTAGCTGGGGATGAGGCTACGGAACCTCTCCTGCCCAGCCGTGTCCCACAGCTGTAGGCGCACCTGGCCGGGGGAAGGAGGCGATGGTGGGGGGATGGGGGGAAGGAGGCGCGGGAGGAGGAGGAGGAGGAGGGAGCGGGGAGGCCCTAGGAGTGGTGGGGGTGAGGGGGGCGATGGTGGGGGCAGCGGTGGCTCCCCCCGGGGCGACAGGAGCGGCGGCGTGCGGTGGGCAGCAGAGAGACGACAGGCAGGACGGGGCCACGCGCACGCACAGGCATACAGACACACACACATGCATACAGACACACACACACAGGCATACAGACACACACACAGGCATACAGACACACACACAGGCATACAGACACACACACAGGCATACAGACACACGCACAGGCATACAGACACACGCACGATCGGAGAAGAGGATGTGGGGTGAGATGCAGAGTGAGTGAGATGTTGGAGTGAGATGTGGGAGTGAGTGCGTAAGACGTGGAGTGAGTGCGTAAGACGTGGAGTGAATGAGAGGTGGAGTGAGTGAAAGGTGGAGTGAGTGAGTAAGACGTGGAGTGAGAGGTGGAGTGAGTGAGAGGTGGAGTGAGTGAGAGGTGGAGTGAGTGAGAGGTGGAGTGAGAGGTGGAGTGAGTGAGAGGTGGAGTTAGTAAGACGTGGAGTGTGTGAGAGGTGGAGTGAGTGAGAGGTGGAGTGAGTGAAAGGTGGAGTGAGTGAGTAAGATGTGGAGTGAGAGGTGGAGTGAGTGAGAGGTGGAGTGAGTGAGAGGTGGAGTGAGAGGTGGAGTGAGTGAGAGGTGGAGTTAGTAAGACGTGGAGTGTGTGAGAGGTGGAGTGAGTGAGAGGTGGAGTGAGTGAAAGGTGGAGTGAGTGAGTAAGACGTGGAGTGAGAGGTGGAGTGAGTGAGAGGTGGAGTTAGTGAGTAAGACGTGGAGTGTGTGAGAGGTGGAGTGAGTGGGATGCAGAGTGAGTGAGAGGTGGAGTGAGTGAGAGGTGGAGTGAATGACACGTGGGGTGAGATGCAGAGTGAGTGAGACGTGAGGTTAGTGAGACGTGGAGTGGAGTGAGATGCCGCCATACAAATGCACACACGGGCAGAGGCAACACATAGCCGGGAAGTGCCACAGCACACACACTCAGTGCGTGCACGCACCCAGAGAGCCATCACACACAGACGGAGCAAACAGGAGTAGGTGAGTAGAGGGAAGGAGGAGGAGGAAGAGAAGCGGCTGTCAGTGTATGGGCGTACTCGTGATGTCGTAGACCACCACGGCGGCAGCCGAGTCGCGGATGTAGCTGGGGATGAGGCTGCGGAAGCGCTCCTGGCCGGCCGTGTCCCAGAGCTGCAGCCTGATCTAGAGTGCAGCACGACAACACGGTACACGTCCAGTACGACAACACGGTACACGTCCAGTACGACAACACGGTACACGTGCAGTACGACAACACGGTACACGTCCAGTACGACAACACGGTACACGTCCAGTACGACACGGTACACATCCAGTACGACAACACGGTACACGTGCAGTACGACAACACGGTACACGTCCAGTACGACAACACGGTACACGTCCAGTACGACAACACGGTACACGTCCAGTACGACAACACGGTACACGTCCAGTACGACAACACGGTACACGTCCAGTACGACAACACGGTACACGTCCAGTACGACAACACGGTACACGTCCAGTACGACAACACGGTACACGTCCAGTACGACAACACGGTACACGTCCAGTACGACGACACGGTACACGTGCAGTACGACAACACAGTACACGTCCAGTACGACAACACGGTACACGTCCAGTACAACAACACGGTACACGTGCAGTACGACAACACGGTACACGTGCAGTACGACAACACGGTACACGTGCAGTACGACAACACGGTACACGTGCAGTACGACAACACGGTACACGTGCAGTACGACAACACGGTACACGTCCAGTACGACACGGTACACGCCCAGTACGACAACACAGTACACATCCAGTACGACACGGTACACGTCCAGTACGACAACACGGTACACGTGCAGTACGACAACACGGTACACGTCCAGTACGACAACACGGTACACGTGCAGTACGACAACACGGTACACGTCCAGTACGACAACACGGTACACGTGCAGTACAACAACACGGTACACGTCCAGTACGACAACACGGTACACGTGCAGTACGACAACACGGTACACGTGCAGTACGACAACACGGTACACGTCCAGTACGACAACACGGTACACGTCCAGTACGACAACACGGTACACGTCCAGTACGACAACACGGTACACGTCCAGTACAACAACACGGTACACGTCCAGTACGACAACACGGTACACGCCCCGTACGACAACACGGTACACGTCCAGTACGACACGGTACACGTGCAGTACAACACGGTACACGTGCAGCACGACAACACGGTACACGTGCAGTACGACAACACGGTACACGTGCAGTACGACACGGTACACGTCCAGTACGACAACACGGTACACATGCAGTACGACAACACGGTACATGTCCAGTACGACAACACGGTACACGTCCAGTACGACAACACGGTACACGTCCAGTACGACACGGTACACGTGCAGTACAACAACACGGTACACGTCCAGTACGACAACACGGTACACGTGCAGTACAACAACACGGTACACGTGCAGTACGACAACACGGTACACGTGCAGTACGACAACACGGTACATGCGCAGTACAACAACACGGTACACGTCCAGTACGACAACACGGTACACGTCCAGTACGACAACACGGTACACGTCCAGTACGACAACACGGTACATGTGCAGTACGACAACACAGTACACGTGCAGTACGACAACACGGTACACGTGCAGTACGACAACACGGTACACGTGCAGTACGACAACACAGTACACGTCCAGTACGACAACACGGTACACGTCCAGTACGACAACACGGTACACGTGCAGTACAACAACACGGTACACGTCCAGTACGACAACACGGTACACGTGCAGTACGACAACACGGTACACGTGCAGTACAACAACACGGTACACGTGCAGTACGACAACACGGTACACGTGCAGTACGACAACACGGTACACGTCCAGTACAACAACACGGTACACGTCCAGTACAACAACACGGTACACGTGCAGTACGACAACACCGTACACGTCCAGTACGACAACACGGTACACGTCCAGTACAACAACACGGTACATGTGCAGTACGACACGGTACACGTCCAGTACGACAACACGGTACACGTCCAGTACGACAACACGGTACACGTCCAGTACAACACGGTACACGTGCAGTACGACAACACGGTACACGTGCAGTACGACAACACGGTACACGTCCAGTACGACAACACGGTACACGTCCAGTACGGCAACACGGTACACGCCCGGTACGACAACACGGTACACGCACGGCATTCACACGGTACGATGACACGGTACGGATGATTGGGGCAAGTGCTGTTAGCGAGCAGCATCTACAAAGGCAGGCACGATACATGAGGGGGTGGGTGGCCAGCACCACGTCCGGCTGCCTTTGTCTCCTTCATGGTGATGTTTACTACACATTTGAGGCCGGGTCGACCTAGCCAGCCTTACTCAACGCTCGCACACAAACACAGCGCGCAACTTTACATAAACGATTCCACAATTTAACTTGTATTCCAGGCACGCCACTCGTGGGCGCCCCGTCTCAGGGAACGGGGCCTGCGGATGCGCACACCGCGGAACTACCTCTGAAACCCCTTCACGCGACGTCCATTCCACGCAGTGGCTGTGAGGGGGGGACGGCTCAACTCTGCCCACTGCCCCGCAGGAGAGCAATCACCACGCGGTGGTGGAGGAGGAGGAGGGGGGCAGAAGGAAAGAGGAGACATTAGCAGAGAGAACACTTAAGAAGAAGAGGAGGAGGCCACTCACTGTGCGGTCCTCCAGGTACATCGTCTTGGACAGGAAGTCGATGCCGATGGTCGCCTGCAGGCACAGGGAGAGAGAAGCGGCGGAGAGAAGTCGACCCACGGGAGGGCCGCGACCGCTCACGTCGCAACGTACGCACGGCCACTACAGGTGCACGTGCCTGCGTCGCTACAAGCCTGCGTGCGCGTGTCACTGCTAGTCCGTGTGCCTGCGTCGCTACAAGCCTGCGTGCGCGTGCCGCTACGAGCCCGCAGGCGTGCGCGCGCGTCGATGAGCACGCTTGTGCGCGTCGCTGAGAGCGTGCTGCGTGGCACTACGAGCGTGGAGTGTGTGTCACTGCGAGTCCGTGTGCGTGCGTCGCTACGAGCGTGTGTCACGGTGAGTCCGTGTGTGTGCGTCGCTACGAGCGTGGAGCGTGTGTCACTGCGAGTCCGTGTGCGTGTGTCGCTACGAGAGTGGAGCGTGTGTCACTGCGAGTCCGTGTGCGTGTGTCGCTACGAGAGTGGAGCGTGTGTCACTGCGAGTCCGTGTGCGTGTGTCGCTACGAGAGTGGAGCGTGTGTCACTGCGAGTCCGTGTGCGTGCGTCGCTACGAGCGTGGAGCGTGTGTCCAGCGACGCCCGGGGCCCTGAGCTTCGCTTAACGAGCCGTCCCATTCCGAGGGATTCTCTGGGTGTAATACTTTTAACGGATACAATTCCAAATCCTCTACATCTTCCCTCCCCCTGCTCCACTTGGGAATTTCCTCCGATCATCTCTCTCCCCCAAAGCTCGTGTAACAACGATGGCCGCGTTTGATTCAAGAAGCGTGCTACACTCTTGACCTATCACGAATCTTGTGTTAAACGCAAGATTCGTGTGCTAAATGCAACACGGCCTCCCCATGTCTCCACCGCACAGAGCCTCCCCTAGGCTTGGCAGAGTTACAGTTGCCACCAGTCCCGGCATTGGCATCTGTGTTTGGGGTGGCAGGAAGTGATTTGTACCGAGGTGTGGCGGGGCGCTCGCTGGTGGGACCCTCGCCGGTGGGACCCTAACCGACGGGGCCCTCGCCGGTGGGACCCTAACCGACAGGACCCTCCCCAGCGGAGCGCGCTGTTTAACAAGCGCTCATTTGACAACGGAGCCCAGCGGAAGGCGAGCAGGCCCCTCTGAGGGCCGGCTTCGTGAATAATGGAGGACGCTGTCAACACAGCACTGCGGGAGGCCTCAATAATTCACGAGCGCCACACGGAGGCGGGCGGGGGAAGAGACGCACGGGAGAGAGATCAAGGGCTCTCTTCGTTATTTTAAGTTGCAGCTTCAGTGAGCCTCAAGACTCTTTTTCAAGAGTCCTTGCCATGGTTTTCGCAGTAGGGAGGCGATGTTGCTGCTGCTGCTGTGTGATCCCAAATTGAGTATCCACAATAAGAAGTTTTATTTGTGGGTGTTAGATCGCACGAATACAAGTGTCGTGTTGCTTAACCCGCCGCCGCTGCCGCCCGACACAGCCAACTAGTTAAGGGTTTGTGACCTCAACAAAACGTCCCAATTAGTTACTTGTTTCAGCACACTGGTTGTGTGTTGGAGAGTGAACCCACAACATTTACAATTAGTAATTAATGGAAAAATAAGCTACTAGCTCAGTGGGCGTTACCTGGTCAGATAAACATAGTTTAGTTTCGTTTGTCTATATTTTGATAATGATTTGTTTACCTTTGCTATACTTGGCACTCCTATCGTGTTTTTGTCCTGTTTGTTGTTGTAACGTTCTGACTCCGTGCCCCCACTGCACATCTGTGGAAAATAGCTTTACAGCTCATCAGATTCCTCCTGCAGTCTAAATAAATATTCTGATTCTGAAAGCGGAAGTACCCGCACTATACTCCCTGAACCACGCATGCCACCGCCTGTCCAACTGACCGTGGCGCTGCGTCCATTCACACGGCGGATTCAATAAACTTGCTTCCTTGTATCAACAGCCGCACCAGGCGATGGAGTTGAATCGGCGACCGTGAATTGTAAGTCCAGTGTGCCAACGACTACACCACTGTGGCAGCCTCCCTCTCTAAACTAAATTATTTTTCATTTTTCCAGGTAAAGCCCACTGAGTTATATCGCTCTTTTTCAGAAGTGACCTGGCTAGCCCAACCAAGTGGCTTATCACGTGGAAATGTATAGCAGCCAAATAAATACTCGAAACGCATGTTTGTAAATGTGGAGGGAAAAGCCACACGGCCACGGGGAAAACTCGCAAACTCCAAATATACAGCAAGCGTCAGGGTCGGGATCGATCCCACGACCTTCTGTATACCAGGCGAGGTAGTTAACATCTCACCACCGTGGCACCCACCTGGTACGTGTTGTCGAAGCTGTCGTACATGAACCTCGTGATGAGTGAGGTCTTGCCAACTGCAGAACAAAAACAAAGATACGCACACACACACACGGGGTTAGGCTATGGCGCGGCACTATTAGCCCTGGTCTAGAGGGCTGGGCTACGTGGCTGGATAATCAGCCACAGCTACAGAATTGGACTAGAGACTGGGCCATAGGGCTGGGCTACAGCTCTATAGTGCTGGATATAAATCGGTGCTGCGGGTAGGGTTGGACTATGGTACTGTTCTATAGGGCTCAAATACAGAGCCAAGCTCCAGGGCTTGGCGAGTCTGGGGTACTGGGGTAGGTAGGGCTATGACACCGAGCTATAGGACTGGGCTGCTATAGGACTATGCTATAGGCCGAGGTCTTGGACTTTGTTACAAATATGTCTGGGCTCTAGGCCCAAGGCAGGGCTGTGGATCTCACCGCTCTGCTCGCCCAGGAACACGAGCTTGAACTTCCTCAAGGGATTTCCGAAGTCACTGCCGCCTGCCATAGCACCTGGGGACAGAGACAGGGTCACTCACACACCTGCAGCACACACTCACAGATCTGCAGCACACACTCACAGAGCTGCACCACACACTCACAGAGCTGCACCACACACACAGAGCTGCACCACACACTCACAGAGCTGCACCACACACACACACAGAGCTGCACCACACACTCACAGACCTGCAGCACACACAGAGCTGCACCACACACTCACAGAGCTGCACCACACACTCACGGAGCTGCACCACACACTCACAGACCTGCAGCACATACTCACAGAGCTGCACCACACACACACAGAGCTGCACCACACACTCAGAGCTGCACCACACACTCACAGAGCTGCACCACACACACACAGAGCTGCACCACACACACACAGAGCTGCACCACACACACACAGAGCTGCACCACACACTCACGGAGCTGCACCACACACCCGCAGAGCTGCACCACACACTCACAGAGCTGCACCACACACTCACAGAGCTGCACCACACACACTCAGAGCTGCACCACACACTCACAGACCTGCAGCACACACACACAGAGCTGCACCACACATTCACAGAGCTGCACCACACACTCACAGAGCTGCACCACACACACACAGAGCTGCACCACACACACACGGAGCTGCACCACACACTCACAGAGCTGCACCACACACACACAGAGCTGCACCACACACACACAGAGCTGCACCACACACACAGAGCTGCACCACACACACACAGAGCTGCACCACACACACACAGAGCTGCACCACACACACACAGAGCTGCACCACACACTCACAGAGCTGCACCACACAGACACAGAGCTGCACCACACACACACAGAGCTGCACCACACACACACAGAGCTGCACCACACACTCACGGAGCTGCACCACACACACACAGAGCTGCACCACACACACAGAGCTGCACCACACACACAGAGCTGCACCACTCACGCACAGAGCTGCACGACACACACACAGAGCTGCACCACACACTCACAGAGCTGCACCACACACTCACAGAGCTGCACCACACACACACAGAGCTGCACCACACACACACAGAGCTGCACCACACACACACAGAGCTGCACCACACACTCACAGAGCTGCACCACACACTCACAGAGCTGCACCACACACACACAGAGCTGCACCACACACTCACAGAGCTGCACCACACACTCACAGAGCTGCACAACACACACACAGAGCTGCACCACACACTCACAGAGCTGCACCACACACTCACAGAGCTGCACCACACACACACAGAGCTGCACCACACACACACAGAGCTGCACCACACACACACAGAGCTGCACCACACACACACAGAGCTGCACCACACACACACAGAGCTGCACCACACACTCACAGAGCTGCACCACACACACACAGAGCTGCACCACACACACACAGAGCTGCACCACACACTCACAGAGCTGCACCACACACTCACAGAGCTGCACCACACACACACAGAGCTGCACAACACACTCACGGAGCTGCACCACACACACAGAGAGCTGCACCACACTCACAGAGCTGCACCACAGAGTTGCACCACAAACTCCCAAAGCTGCACCATACACACTCACAGAGCTGCACCACACACACACGGAGCTGCACCACACATTCACAGAGCTGCACCACACACTCACAGAGCTGCACCACACACACACAGAGCTGCACCACACACACACACACACAGAGCTGCACCACACACACACAGAGCTGCAGGCACATACAGTATCTATATTACATACACCAATAGATTAGCATTATACTGATATACCTGCAATAGATTTCTAGTATATGTTGTACAGTAGTAGTGGTAATGCACACTTTAACAGATACTAATATTCACCAGCAGAGTTGTATGGTACTGCAGTACAAGCAGAGCTTTAATAAAGCTCTATTAAGCACTATAGACATATATTGATCACTAGAGCTGTATTAACCACTACGGCTGTACTCTATTAGGTGGCTACTGATCACTATGTATTGATCACTATTGAGCTATATTGATGAATCGAGTACTACTTTGTACACCAGTATACGTGTACGCTACACTCACGTGACTATCATGATTATATTGATCCCTAGATATCACGCTAGACCTCTAGCAATCACTATAGACCTGTATCGATCACTCGAGATCACTACAAATCGAGTTGGACTCGACACTAACACGCTTCTTCTATCAATCACTCCAGTAGATGGATATCGACCATTCTCGACCCCTACTGATCACCCTATATCAATATCGATCACTCTAGACAGTTACTGATCACTCTAGACCTCTATCGATCACTGTATATTCCTGATCACTCGAAATCTCTGCTGATCACTCTAGATCTCTATCGATCACTCTAGAGATCTAACGATCACTCGAGAGCTCTATCGATCACTCTGGACGCCTGTAGACCACTCTAGACCTCTATCGATCACTGTATATTCCTGATCACTCGAAATCTCTGCTGATCACTCTAGATCTGTATCGATCACTCTAGATCTCTAACGATCACTCTAGGGATCTATCGATCACTCGAGAGCTCTATCGATCACTATATATCCCTGCTGATCGCTCTAGATCTCTATAGATCACTCTGGACGCCTGTAGACCACTCTAGACCTCTATCGATCACTCTAGATCTCTATAGATCATTCAGGATCCCTGCTGATCACTCTGGACGCCCTTCGATCACTCTAGATCCCTGCTCATCACTGCGGATGCCTGTCGATCACTCTCGATCAATGTCGATCACTCTCGATCAATATCGATCACTCTCGATCGCTCGCGATCACCACAGGGGAGTTGGCCTTGAGTCTGCTTGATGGAGCTGCCGCCGCGCCACGTCCAGCCGCACACTGCGCATGCGCGCCCGCCCCGCCGCGTGACGTCACCGCGCAGACGCGCCGAGACATTGCGTCATCGCTGTCCGCGCGAGTTTGCCCGCCCCGGACGGATGACGTCACCGCGTGTTTACCCCTCCCCCCGTGTGTGCCGATGGGCACGTCAGAGCGAGAATGTTTATTGAGACCGCAGGGGGAATCCGTTGAGGGGCCGTCCATAAATGACGTCACGCACCTAGGGGGGTCAGACATTTGTGACGATGTGTGACGAGAGGGGGGGTGAGAAATGTGACGTCACATAAAAATGCGCAACTTTAAATAAATATAGCCAACACGTTCTACTTAAATAAATAGACTTTTTAATAAATGTTTTCTCCTACAACATCAGAGTGCAGCGCCACATTAAATACGCACTACAATGACAATAGTTTAAAGCGATTTGAAGCATATTCTTAGTTTTTTCGGTAAAGTCACGTTGAAGGGAAACAATACGGTCCGAGACATGGCGTTTGGTTTCTCCAATGTAACTACTCCACAGAGGCAACTTAGTTAATAAATAAATGCGCCGTTTAAAAATAAATTTATGCAAACCAACACACCTGAAGATGACCGTTTGAGTTATGGTCGAAACGTCGTGAGAATTTTTTATTGTTTTATATATATTTTATTATTTTGTTGTTTCCCTTCAACGTGACTTTACCTAAAAAACTAAGAATATGAATTACTGCAGTCACGAAAGCTTTAAATCAAAATTCGATTTGAAGCATGCTTATTTTAAAAATGGAAATATGGTTTTGGGGTGGGGGGGGGCAGAGCTTTGTGACGTCATACTTGAAGGGGGGGGTCTGACTTTTTGTGACGTCGTGTGACGAGCGGTGGGGGGGGGGGTCAAAAATCGTCCAAAATCGCGTGACGTCATTTATGGACGGCCCCCATGCAGGAGGATCAGGGGTTCGATCCCGATCCCGACCCTGACGCCTGCTGCTGCTGCTGCTGTAGATTTGGAGTCTGCGTCTCTCTCATCATCAAGGTGGTGAGATATATATTCTTGGTTCTTTCGGTAAAGTCACGTTGAAGGGAAAACAATAAAATAATAAAATATATATAAAACAATAAAATTCTCACGACGTTTCGACTGCAACACAAGCAGTCATCATCAGGTGTGAAAACCAACGGCAAGAACATTTGAAAGAAGTGGTGGTTTGTATTTATTTTTAAACGTTAGCACCACGGAGAGTGATTTGACAGTTTGTTTAAAAGGACGAGTCCATCTATGTTCGGAAAAGAGGAGGGGGGAGACGAAAATAATGGATGCGGTCTGAAAGCCACCATAAGCGTGAACAATCAATTAAGACCCGAAATGGTTTATCAAATCCTTCCAATGATTGCTAAGCCAGAATCCATCTTCTCGGTTGAAATTGTCTCTGTGTTTGTATATGTGGATAGCCTCGTGAACGAATCTCTCATGGTAGCCGGTTGGTTTGCAAAGAACCTCTGTCTTGGACAAGTCAATGTCATGTGAGCCTACTGAATTATAACAGTGATCTGCCACGGCCGAGGTGTTGGTCCTACCGTGTTTAAGGTCTGCTTTGTGTTCACGAATGCGGTCCGAGACATGGCGTTTGGTTTCTCCAATGTAACTACTACCACAGAGGCAACTTAGTTTGTAGACGCCAGGGTACTGTATGTCCGGAATCACATCTTTTACAGACGGAACCAGATCACGGATTTTATGTAATGTGTTGAAACGGACCTGGATCTTGTGTTTATTCAAGATTTTGGAGATCTTTTGTGTGATCCCCGCAATGTAGGGTAAAGTGATGGTTTTTAAAGGCTCCTCAAGAGGGTCCTTCTTCATGGTTTGAGTGATAGCTTTGCGGATTGTATAGTCGGAGTAACCATTAGCCTTAAGAGCTTGGTGTACATGCTTGAGTTCACTGGCTATGTGTTCCTGGTCGTATATGCATTGGGCTCTATGGTGCAGAGTCTTGATGAGATAATTATTCCGTGATGGATGGTGGTGGGAATTCGGTTTCAGGTAAGCATCCGTATGGGTAGCTTTCCTGTAGACATAGTGGCTCATTGAACCATCAGGTCTCTTTTTTATTAGGACATCCAAAAAAAGGTAGCTTGCCATCTATTTCGACTTCCATGGTAAATCTGATGGCTGGGTGTATAGAATTGAGGTGGTCGAAGAATTGGTCTAGAGCAGGCCGGCCATGTGGCCAGATCCACGTACCTCTTCCATAAGGTTGGGCGCAGAGTGGCAGTCTGGATGGCGTCAGTCTCAAATTTCTCCATGAAAATGTTGGCTATAACCGGAGATAGGGGGGAGCCCATTGGGGTGCCCTCAGTTTGTTTGTAGAAAGTTCCATTCCAAGTGAAGTATGTATTGGTTCAGCAGTGTCTCACCAGGGGGGGTACCTCAGTGTTTAGTCCTTGATGAACCATATTTTATTATTTGATTGTTTTCCCTTCAACGTGACTTTACCGAAAGAACCAAGAATGTGAATCACTGCAGTCACGAAAGCTTTAAATCAAAATTTAAGGTGGTGAGACGTTAACTACCTCGCCTGGTGTGCAGGAGGTTGGGGGTTCGATCCCGACCCTGACGCCTGCTGCTGTATATTTGGAGTCTGCGTCTCTCTCATCATCAAGGTGGTGAGATGTTAACTACCTCGCCTGGTGTGCAGGAGGTCGGGGGTTCGATCCCGACCCTGACGCCTGCTGCTGGATATTTGGAGTCTGCGTCTCTCTCAGCATCAAGGTGGTGAGATGTTAACTACCTCGCCTGGTGTGCAGGAGGTCGGGGGTTCGATCCCGACCCTGACGCCTGCTGCTGCTGCTGGATATTTGGAGTCTGCGTCTCTCTCAGCATCAAGGTGGTGAGATGTTAACTACCTCGCCTGGTGTGCAGGAGGTCGGGGGTTCGATCCCGACCCTGACGCCTGCTGCCGCTGCTGGATATTTGGAGTCTGCGTCTCTCTCTCTCTCCCCGTGGTCGCCTGGATTTGTTTCCCTCCGGTTTCCCCTCCACATTGAGAAACGTGCACTGAGATTATTTCGATTACTTTGCTGCTACAAATATCCAAATGATGGTGCCACTTTGTTGAGCTGTCATTTGTGATCGCCAGGTCGCTTGTGAAAAATAACTTAACACCTCAGTGGGCGTTTGTCTGGTAGGATGGGGGTAGTTTAGTGTTGTATGTGTTTGTGTTTGAGTGATGTGTCTGGTAGGATGGGGGTAGTTTAGTGTTGTATTTGTAATTGTGTTTGAGTGATGTGTCTGGTAGGATGGGGGTAGTTTAGTGTTGTATTTGTGTTTGAGTGATGTGTCTGGTAGGATGGGGGTAGTTTAGTGCTGTATGTATTTGTGTTTGGGTGATGTGTCTGGTAGGATGGGGGTAGTTTAGTGTTGTATGTGTTTGTGTTTGAGTGATATGTCTGGTAGGATGGGGGTAGTTTAGTGTTGTATTTGTGTTTGAGTGATGTGTCTGGTAGGATGGGGGTAGTTTAGTGTTGCATTTGTGTTTGAGTGATGTGTCTGGTGGGATGGGGGTAGTTTAGTGTTGTGTTTGGGTGATGTGTCTGGTAGGATGGGGGTAGTTTAGTGTTGTATTTGTGTTTGAGTGATGTGTCTGGTAGGATGGGGTAGTTTAGTGTTGTGTTTGTGTTTGGGTGATGTGTCTGGTAGGATGGGGGTAGTTTAGTGTTGTATGTGTTTGTGTTTGAGTGATGTGTCTGGTAGGATGGGGGTAGTTTAGTGTTGTATTTGTGTTTGGGTGATGTGTTTACCTTCCTTATACTTTGTATTGTTTGTTGTAACGTTCTGACCCCGTGCCTCCTTACTGGACATCTATGAAAAAGCGCTTTATAGCTCATCAGATTCCCCCAGTATAAATAAATATTTTGATTCTGAATTTTAAAAAAACACGATAGGAATACAAAGTATAGGAAACCTAAACAAATCATTACAAAAATACAAATGCAACGAAAACGTTATAGTATTTTTATTTTATTTTACCAACCAATGCCCACTGAGCGATTCGCCACAAATGATAGCTCAACGAAGTGGCTCATCAAGTGGAAATGTATAGCGCAAAAGAATGTAATCTAAATGGTTACCATGGTGGTGGTGGCTGAGGAGCGGTGGTGCTGCGGTTAGCGCGCTGCCTGACGAACCCGACAACCCGAGTTCGATTCCCATTCACGGCCAACTACCAGTGACGATGATCTGAACAGGTCCAGTCGAGGAGTACCCGGTGCGATGTGTAAAGGAGACAAAGGCAGCAGGGTGGAGTGTTGGCCACCACTCCCTCGTGTGTCGTGCCGGCCTTCGTAGGTGCTCGCTAACTACCAGGGGCGGAGCCACATGGGGGGCTGGGGGGGGGCTCAGCCCCCCTGAAATTTTGGGAAAGTCGGTAATCGGGATAACCCGATATCCAGCTGCTGCAAAATGCTGCAGGCTGCCACCTTGTGTGCTGCCCTGCAGGCTGCCACCTCGTGCTGCCCTGCAGGCTGCCACCTTGTGCTGCCACCTTGTGTGCTGCCCTGCAGGCTGCCACCTTGCGTGCTGCCCTGCAGGCTGCCACCTTGTGTTGCCTTGCAGGCTGCCACCTTGTGTGCTGCCCTGCAGGCTGCCACCTCGTGCTGCCCTGCAGGCTGCCACCTCGTGCTGCCCTGCAGGCTGCCACCTTGTGTGCTGCCCTGCAGGCTGCCACCTTGTGCTGCCCTGCAGGCTGCCACCTTGTGCTGCCCTGCAGGCTGCCACCTTGTGCTGCCACCTTGTGTGCTGCCCTGCAGGCTACTTGAGCGGCAGCCTTTCGAACTTATCGAACTTATTAGCCACATCAGCGGCTCCGACCTATTAATAAACTCCGCGTTCAAATCCAATAAAATGTGTTTTATACATTTGTGGCACCCATTGGAAAACATAAACACTGGATATCTCAGAATATTGAAGTCAGCCCCCCCAGAGTCAAAATCCTGGCTCCGCCCCTGCTAACAACCCACATGCCCAAGCAGCTTCTGTTTGGCCGGATAGAGACATAGATGGAGCTGATGCTGCATTAAACAGGGCTGGGGAACGTCCGGCCCGCGGGCCTCATATGGCCCGCGGGCCGTACGAGGCCTCTGGCCCTGCCAAGGCAACCACAGGCGGGACTCGAAATTCAATAAATCTAGAAGAGCAAACCTGGAAAAGCAGTTGCGAGTAGCAGCAACATCGTCAATAGCCAGCTAACATCATCACAGGCCTCGCCAAAGAGAAGCAGTTCCAGCCATCGCATTAGGGGCGAGTTAATGAAATGTTTTACCAAATATAACGGGCTGATTTTTAAGTTGATCATTTTGTATGGCCCTCGAATGATGTTTTATATAAATATCCAAATGGCCCTTGGCAGAAAAAAGGTTCCCCACCCCTGTGTCCAGGATGACGTGGAGCTGAGTGGACTTGCCGATGAGCGGTAGCAGCAGTGTCAAGATGGGCCTCGTTCCTGAGCAGTTGGAGGCCGTCGTCCTTGAACGAACCGGAGAGGAGCGACGCTCACAACAATGAGCGGAGCGCCGGGTGGATAAAACGCAGTAAGTTCGCACAGTAGGGGGCATAGCTGGTGCATCTGCCAGTCATCTCAGCCAGTCAATCCATGGCACCAGGGTCTGTCCTATCAGCAACGAGCCTTCGACACTTCACGTGGCCTTAAAGTGCACCTAGCCTGGCACTGAGTGGTGAATGGCGACTGTGCTGTATGGGAGCGGTGGCGCAGCGGTTTGCTCGCTGCCCTAAACAAAACCGGCCACCAGAGTTGGATTCCCGCTCACGGCCAACGTGAGTGACGAATACCCACGGACTCAGCCTGGTGCGCCGTGCGGACACGAGCAGCAAGCCGTCCACGCGTGGCGTGACCGCCCCTGGGTGGGGGACAGCGACTGCTGAGATGACAGTAGGAGCAGAGCTGTGGCTAGTGTGGAGATTGGGGTGCTGATGTTGTGTGTGCGTTGTGCCCAGCCAACCGTGTGAGTCTATGGGTCTCTATGTGAGTCTATGTGTCTCGATGTGAGTCTATGGGTCTCTATGCTAGTCTATGGGTCTAGATGTGAGTCTATGGGTCTCTATGCTAGTCTATGGGTCTCTATGTGAGTCTATGGGTCTAGATGTGAGTCTATGGGTCTCCATGTGAGTCTATGGGTCTAGATGTGAGTTTATGGGTCTAGATGTGAGTCTATGGGTCTCTATGCGAGTCTATGGGTCTAGATGTGAGTCTATGGGTCTAGATGTGAGTCAATAGGTCTCCATGTGAGTCTATGGGTCTAGATGTGAGTTTATGGGTCTAGATGTGAGTCTATGGGTCTCTATGCGAGTCTATGGGTCTAGATGTGAGTCTATGGGTCTAGATGTGAGTCTATGGGTCTCCATGTGAGTCTATGGGTCTATATGTGAGTCTATGGGTCTCTATGCTAGTCTATGGGTCTAGATGTGAGTCTGTGGGTCTAGATGTGAGTCTATGGGTCTCTATGTGAGTCTATGGGTCTAGATGTGAGTCTATGGGTCTCTATGCTAGTCTATGGGTCTAGATGTGAGTCTATGGGTCTCTATGTGAGTCTATGGGTCTCTATGCGAGTCTATGGGTCTAGATGTGAGTCTATGGGTCTCCATGTGAGTCTATGGGTCTAGATGTGAGTTTATGGGTCTCTATGTGAGTCTATTGGTCTAGATGTGAGTCTATGGGCCTAGATGTGAGTCTATGGGTCTCTATGTGAGTCTATGGGTCTAGATGTGAGTCTGTGGGTCTAGATGTGAGTCTATGGGTCTAGATGTGAGTCTATAGGTCTCTATGTGAGTATATGGGTCTAGATGTGAGTATGGGTCTAGATGTGAGTCTATGGGTCTCTATGTGAGTCTATGGGTCTCGATGTGAGTCTATGGGTCTCTATGCTAGTCTATGGGTCTAGATGTGAGTCTATGGGTCTAGATGTGAGTCTATGGGTCTAGATGTGAGTCTATGGGTCTAGATGTGAGTCTATGGGTCTAGATGTGAGTCTATGGGCCTAGATGTGAGTCTATGGGTCTAGATGTGAGTCTATGGGCTTAGATGTGAGTTTATGGGTCTCTCCACTCTCCTGCAATCACAAGGAAATGCCAGGATTTTTTGGAAAACAATGAAATCTATCGAAAAGGCATCCAAAACAGACAATCTGCCCGTTGAGCTTAACCGAAATGGGGAATATTTTTCAGATCCCCAAAAAATAGTTGACAATTTTAACCTTCATTTTTCTGAAGCTGGTAATCTTTTTGATAAGGTATTGGGAGTCACCCCTGCTTCTGCAAATTCCTACACCCCTGCCCAAACATTAAACGAATTTAGCTTCCAACCTATCCACGAAAGTAATGTTCTGAAACAACTGTCCTACCTCAAAGGGTCCTCCGCTACCGGAGCAGGTAGTTTTCCCGTCTTTGCTCTACTAACTGTTGGTCACCTAATATACAAACCTAAAGCCCATATTTTCAACCTGTCCATCAAAGAAGCATCAGTTCCTCTAGAATGAAAACATTCCTATGTCCATCCACTTCACAAAGGGGGCCCTAAAGATGATCCAAATAACTACCGACCTATCTCAATTTTGTCCCCATTGATGAAAATTTTTGAAAAATTATTGAACTACCAAATTAGCAGTTTCCTGTCCACAAACAATCTACTACATCTAAAACAATCTGCGTTCCGAAAAAAATACAGCACGACATCTGCTGCATTAGACTCTTTGAATCAAATTTACAATAGCCTTGATAATAAGCAGTACTGTGCCTGTCTTTTTCTTGACCTGTCCAAAGCTTGTGATACAGTAGACCACAACACCCTGCTTAGTAAACTAAGTTGCCTCGCTTTTTCCGAGAACACAGTACAATGGTTAAAAAATTACCTCTTTTCTCGCACCCAAACTGTATTCACAGATGGTTGGAGGTCAAAGAGTGTTAAGATAACAAAAGGGGTTCCACAGGGTTCCATCCTCGGCCCCCTTTTGTTGTCTCTCTATGTCAATGACTTGGGCACTGAACTGGATCATTCCAGGGTAAATCTTTTTGCAGATGACACGATACTGATTACTGCTGGCCGCTCTCCGGATGACGTGATTGCTAAGCTCCAGGGTGATTTCAACAAACTACAACATCAGCTAGTTTCTCTTAAACTAGTCTTGAATACCTCCAACACCAAGGTGCTATGCTTCTCACCGGGACTAAAGCAGGAAGTTATTTTTCCCCAATTACATTCTTTGAATAATTATCAAATAGAGCAAGTTAAGAGCTATAAGTATCTTGGGGTAATCCTGGATTCAAAACTTAGTTTTGAAGATCACATTGATTATATTGGTAAAAAGACAAAAATAAAAATTGGTTTTCTGTATCGACACAAGCACTGCTTCCCCCCAATGTTCTGTTTGGAATTGATAAAAGCTACCATACTGCCTCTACTTGACTACTGTGACATCGTGTATAAATCAGCCCCAAGTACTGTACTGAAGAAGCTTGATTCCATCTATCACTCGGCCTTAAGATTTACATTGAACTGCCCATATAGGACTCACCACTGTGATCTCTACATTGGGTCAAACTTAACATCTCTTAATGTTCGATGGCTTGTGCACCAGATCTTATTTATTCACGATGTACTTACAAAAAAATCCGCAGACTACCTACTGGATCTCCTCTCTGTTTCAAAGAACAAATTTGACCTCCGGTCTTCGCTCATTTACCAGCTTCACATTCCCTATTGCTGTACAAAAACTGGAGGAAAGGCCTTTGCTATTGATGCCCCCAGGGTCTGGAATGCTATTGCCAATAAACTGCAACTTGAATCACTACCTATGAGATCTTCACTTAAAACTGATCTAGAGTTGTACACCCCTAGCTGCCACTGCTATTCAGTGGCCTAGATTTTGGTGTTAAAATTTATTTATGTAGTTTATTGTTAAAAATTCGGTCACATTCCCTATGATCACTGTTACGTTGCATTTATGGCTTTTATTTTGGTGATTTAGAAAACGTTTGTTTTGTTTTGGCCATGTTTTTGTTTATTGTATACGGAGTTAGACTGATGTCCTTAATCTTAGTTGTCTTGTGGTTGTTGTTGTTATTTTGACTTGCATCCCACTGGGATTTTTTGCACAGCGTTGGTGTACGGTGCTATTTCAGGAATATTTTTGATGTTTTTTTTCCCTGGATTTTCTGTTTGCACAGTCACACAAAGTCACTTTAAGATGTTTTCTTGTTCATGTTTTTTGTTTGTTGCGGTTGCACCCGATTCAAGAGCCGAATGGCTCACAGGGCTATACCAAAATAAATGAACTATGAACAGTGCCTGCCAGTCGTGACGTCATCCAAAGTGCCTGCCAGTCGGAACGTCATCGACAGTACCTGCCAGTCGTGACGCCATCCACAGTACCTGCCAGTCGTGACGCCATCAACAGGAACTGCCAGTCGTGACGCAATCCACAGTACCTGCCAGTCGTGATGCCATGCACAGTGCCTGCCAGTCGTGACGTCAATCCAAAGAGCGTTTCAGACGTGACGTTTTAGCCAAAGCGGCTTCGAAACCTTACGTCACATCCAAAGTTCCAATTAGACGTGACGTCATATTCAGTGCCGATCGTCCGGGACGTCATCTAGATTGCCAATCAGTCGTGACGCAATATAAAATTTAAGTTGCTATCAGTCGTGACGTCATCACGGCTGTTTATCTTTCGCGTGGGCGGCATCGGTAGAGGCTGCGAGGGCGTGGCCCGTGTCTCCCCGTGTCTCCCTCCCGTGTCTCCGTGTCTTTGTCTCCGTGTCTCCGTCCCGTGTCTCCGTGTGTCTCCGTGTGCGAGTCTCTGTGTTGCACTGCTGTCCCCGTCAGCTTGTCTCCTCAGGATCTGTCTCCGTGCCCCACGTGCGTACACCGCTTGTCTCCGCGTGTCTATGCGTGTCCCCCGTGTCTCTGTCTACTCTGTGTCTAAGTGTCCCCCCGTGTCCCCCTCGTGTGTACAGCAATTGTCTCCGCGTGCCCCCCCCCCCTCCGAGTGCGTCTCCCACCTCGTGTCCCTCCCGTGTCTCTCCCCTCCACCCCCGTGTCTCCCCTCGTGTCCCTCCACCCCCGTGTGTCTCCCCTCGTCCCCCGTGTCTCTCCCCTCAACCCCGTGTCTCCCCTCGTGTCCCTCCCGTGTCTCCCCCCTCTACCCCCGTGTCTCCCCCCTCTACCCCCGTGTGTCTTCCTCTACCCCCGAGTCTCCCCACGGCGCCATGGTGCACGCGAAGGCCTACAAGGGCCAGGACTACGCGCGTCTGCGGCGCGCGTGCGCCTCCCGCGGGGAGCTCTTCCGAGACGAACTCTTCCCCGCCGGGGAGACGGCGCTGGCGCCCGCAGGGAGCGTGGCCAGCCGGGCGCCCTCGGGGCGCGTACAGTGGAAGCGCCCCAAGGTAAACCCCTCACAATCCATAATCACACTCCCTGTTCACCATCCCTCATCACAATCCATAATCACACTCCCTACTCACACTCCCTCATCACAATCCATAATCACACTCCCTGTTCACCATCCCTCATCACAATCCATAATCACACTCCCTACTCACACTCCCTCATCACAATCCATAATCACACTCCCTACTCACTCCTTCATCACCATCCCTCATCACACTCCCTACTCACACTCCCTTCTCACCATCCCTCATCACAATCCCTCATCACACTCCCTGTTCACCATCCCTGCTAAACCCTCACCATCCCTGCTCACACTCCCTGCTAAACCCTCACCATCCCTGCTAAACCCTCACACTCCCTGCTAAACCCTCACCATCCCTGCTCACACTCCCTGCTAACCCTCACCATCCCTGCTAAACCCTCACTATCGCTGCTAAACCCTCACCATCGCTGCTAAACCCTCACCATCCCTGCTAAACCCTCACCATCCCTGCTAAACCCTCACCATCCCTGCTAAACCTCACCATCCCTGCTAAACCTCTCACAATCCCTGCTAAACACTCACACTCCCTGCTAAACCCTCACCATCCCTGCTAAACCCTCACCATCCCTGCTAAACCCTCAGCATCCCTGCTAAACCCTCACAATCCCTGCTAAACCCTCACCATCCCTGCTAAACCCTCACCATCCCTGCTAAACACTCACCATCTCTGCTAAACACTCACCATCTCTGCTAAACCCTCACCATCCCTGCTAAACCCTCACCATCTCTGTTAAACCCCTCACAATCCCTGCTAACCCTCACCATACCTGCTAAACCCTCACCATCCCTGCTAAACCCTCACCATCCCTGCTAAACCCTCACCATCCCTGCTAAACCCTCACCATCCCTGCTAAACCCTTACCATCCCTGCTAAACCCCTCACCATCCCTGCTAAACCCTCACCATCCCTGCTCAACCCTCACCATCCCTGCTCAACCCTCACCATCCCTGCAAAACCCTCACCATCTCTGCTAAACCCTCACCATCCCTGCTAGCCCTCACCATCCCTGACAAACCCCTCATCATCCCTGCTAAACCCTCACCATCCCTGATAAACCCTCACCATCCCTGCTAAACCCTCACCATCCCTGCTAACCCTCACCATCCCTGCTAAACCCCTCACCATCCCTGCTAAACCCTCACCATCCCTGCTCACACTCCCTGCTAAACCCTCACCATCCCTGCTAAACCCTGACCATCCCTGCTAAACCCTCACCATCCCTGCTAACCCTCACCATCCCTGCTAAACCCTCACCATCCTTGCTAAACCCCTCACCATCCCTGCTAAACCCTCACCATCCCTGCTAAACCCTTACCATCCCTGCTAAACCCCTCGCACTCCCTGCTAAGCCCTCACCATCCCTGCTAAACCCTCACCATCCCTGCTAAACCCTCACCATCCCTGCTAAACCCCTCACAATCCCTGCTAAACACTCAATCCCTGCTAAACCCTCACCTGCTAAACCCCTCACAATCCCTGCTAAACCCCTCACAATCCCTGCTAAACACTCAATCCCTGCTAAACCCTCACCATCCCTGTTAAACCCTCACCATCCCTGCTAAACCCTCACCATCCCTGCTAAACCCTCACCATCCCTGCTAAACCCTCACCATCCCTGCTAAACCCTCACCATCCCTGCTAACCCTCACCATCCCTGCTAACCCTCACCATCCATGCTAAACCCTCACCATCCCTGCTAACCCTCACCATCCCTGCTAAACCCTCACCATCCCTGCTAAACCCTCACCATCCCTGCTAAACCCTCACCATCCCTGCTAAACCCTCACCATCCCTGCTAAACCCCTGACCATCCTTGCTAAACCCTCACCATCCCTGCTAAACCCTCACCATTGCTGCTAAACCCTCACCATCCTTGCTAAACCCCTCACCATCCCTGCTAAACCCTCACCATCCCTGATAAACCCTTACCATCCCTGCTAAACCCCTCGCACTCCCTGCTAAACCCTCACCATCCCTGCTAAACCCTCACCATCCCTGCTAAACCCTCACCATCTAAACCCCTCACAATCCCTGCTAAACCCCTCACAATCCCTGCTAAACACTCAATCCCTGTTAAACCCTCACAATCCCTGTTAAACCCTCACCATCCCTGCTAAACCCTCACCATCCCTGCTAAACCCTCACCATCCCTGTTAAACCCTCACCATCCCTGCTAAACCCTCACCATCCCTGCTAAACCCTCACCATCCCTGTTAAACCCTCACCATCCCTGCTAAACCCTCACCATCCCTGCTAAATCCTCACCATCCCTGCTAAACCCTCACCATCCCTGCTAACCCTCACCATCCCTGCTAACCCTCACCATCCCTGCTAAACCCTCACCATCCCTGCTAACCCTCACCATCCCTGCTAAACCCTCACCATCCCTGCTAAACCCTCTCCATCCCTGCTAAACCCTCACCATCGCTGCTAAACCCTCACCATCCCTGCTAAACCCTCACCATCCCTGCTAAACCCCTCACCATGCTTGCTAAACCCTCACCATCCCTGCTAAACCCTCACCATTGCTGCTAAACCCTCACCATCCCTGCTAAACCCTCACCATCCCTGCTAAACCCTCACCATCCCTGCTAAACTCTCACCATCCCTGCTAAACCCTCACCATGCCTGCTAAGCCGTCACAATCCAGCCATTCAGGTCACCATATAAATGTAGGTGAACAACACGCTTGGATATTTTGCTTGGACGTGGTGAAAATGGCAAAATAACACCACGCAGCGTCTACCGCAAGGGAACGCAAACTGATGCCTATCTGAATGCAGATTCGCATCATCACTCAGCACAGAAATCCTCTCTCATCAAGATGCTCGTACATCAGGCAAAGACGGTGTCAGATGATGAAAGTTTAGGGAAAGAGATTAAACACGTTAAAGAAGCACATAGACTGAATGGCTACAATAATGCTCAAATTAACAGAGCATTGAATGCCAAATCAAGATCGAAAAACAATACTACTGAAAGTGATCAGATTATCAAAACAATTCAAACACCATATCTTGGGAGTTACTGACAAATTAGCCCGTGTTTTGCAAAAGCAAAACATTAAAGTGGGATTTGGTACGGTACACAAAATTCAACAGCTAGTGTCTTGTACTAAAGATGAATTACTGAAGTTATCAACAGAAGGTGTATATCAGATTTATTGCTTATGCGGTAAGTATTATATTGGACAGACGGGACGTAACATCAGCGTAAGACTAAAAGAACAGCAAATGATCATTACATTCTCACAAACACAGCTGTCAGCAGTGGCAGAGCATGCTTGCCAAAAAGGACATTCAATTGATTTTGATAACGTTGAAGTGTTATGCAGAACTAATTATTACCGGCCAAGATTAGAGAATCAATTGAAATTGAGAAGAATTCAAATAATTTTAATCGCTGTGATAGCTATAGGCTCAGCGCAGCCTGGAAGCATATTAATTTATTTCTAACTACTACGTGATGACTTTACCACAAGAACCAAAGAGTATGGATTCCTGCAGTCACGAAAGCTTCAAATCAAGATGGAAGCATATTATTAAGTAATACACAACACACATTGAAATTCCTTACTGGCGAGTCACATGCTAAGTGGCTGAATACTGATCTATTACATAATTGTATACACCCCCACCTGCGCGTCTGATCTCGAATCCTGATTGGGTTCAACAATGATGACGTCATACTGCACTATTTAAGACCGGAAGCCGGTGGATGGCTTCACTATTCTGGCAAATCGCCTGAAGATGCTGGATGTAATTTTCAGCGAGGCATCGTACTGCTCAAATTGTAAATGTTGTGGATTCACTCTTCAACACACCGGTGGGCTGAAGTTGTGAAATATTTGTCTTTTGTCAACGTGACACATTTTTTTACTGATTGGCCGTGTTGGGTGGTGGCGAGTTGCGACACATTTATAAATAATGCAATCTATCCCAAAAACCTTTATTACGAAACCCTCACCCCCTGCTAAACCCTCATTCTGCTGCTGTTAAAACACCAAACTGAAACCTTTAACAAGGAATCATGTCTGCGTTAACCACAATACTTGTGGTCAGAATGCAAACAAAAAACATACTCTGATCATATATGCATTGTCCTTGAAACTGATTGGTCCACACTAGAGACAGCTTTCTTTTGAGCCTCGTCTCAAACGGCGTTAGACCAGAGGATGCCAAAATACGTCCAGCACAAAGACAACGCCACGATCAGAGTAACGAGAGCTCGGGGTAAGCAACTACATCATGGGACCTCCTTTGCCAGTAGCAAAATATAATAATAGGCTGTACGCCTTTTGGATACATCTCAACACCTGTTTTGTTGCCAGAAAAAAGGGGAAAACCTATTCTCATATTTTGGTACTGGCAAAAGAGGTCCCATGATATCATCCCCATGCTAAACCCTCACCCTCTGCTCCACCCCCACCCCATCTGCGACACCTTTGCCCCCTGCTAAACTATCGCCCCCTGCTAAACCCTCACCCAAATGTTAAATCATCACCCCCTGCTAAACCATCACCGCCTACTAAACCCCCACCTCCTGCTAAACCCTCACCCCCTGCTAAACCATCACCCACATGCTAACCCCTCACCCCCTGCTAACCCCTCACCCCCTGCTGAACCCTCACCCCCTGCTGAACCCTCACCCCTTGCTGAACCCTCACCCCCTGCTGAACCCTCACCCCCTGATAAACCCTCACCCCCTGCTAAACCCCTCACCCCCTGGTAAACCCCTCACCCCCTGCTAAACCCTCACCCCCTGTTAAACCCCTCACGCCCTGGTAAACCCCTCACCCCCTGCTAAACCCCTCACCCCCTGCTGAACCCCTCACGCCCTGCTGAACCCTCACCCCCTGCTGAACCCTCACCCCCTGCTGAACCCTCACCCCCTGCTAAACCCTCACCTCCTCTCGCGTGAACGCTGATTCATCTCGCGATGCAGCAGCAGCAGCCGCAGAAGCTGCTGCTGCTGCTGCTGCGTTGGTAGCGGTGGTGCTCTAAACAACAATAACAACAACAGCAGCTCGACGCGTGCCGTGTCAAAAACACCGCACGGGACCTTAAAATGAAAACAACAACAACAGACAGAGGTGACGTTTCGGGCAATGACCATTCTCACCAGCACATTGGCCAGAGAGAGTGGACTATTTTTTTTTTTGCTGTTGTAAGGCACTGTGAATGCAGATCCTTGCAGAAAAAAATAATTAAACCGCAGTTCACTCCGCGTTCTTGTCATATTTAATTATATATTACCGAATTTGAATGAAGATGTCACTTGTTGTTTCGGTTCGCCGACCCCTGTGCCAGATGATCATAGGCGGGACGTCCTCTTTCCGTATTGGACGCGGGTCCTGGTTCGACGCCCAACTCTAGAATGAGCACAGCATCGTCATGAGCATCGCCGTGGAGAAACATTAACAGAAGAAACGTCTTCCAGCGGTGCCGCTACCGCGATGAGACGATCGTGCGATTCGTGATTGAAATTCTGTCTCGGCAAAAAGTAACGTCACGTGATTATCAATGGATGATATCGCTTCTATTATGAAAGCCTGGTGTTCCGCTTGTCCGTCAACTAAATTATGAGAGCCCATCAGAAGGCCCGAATCAATAAGTTATAGAAAGTGGAACCCCCTCCCCCCCCCAAGACGTGGAGGTAAAAAGTTGATCCAACAAGGTTCCAAAAATTGTCGACCCCCCCCATCTCCTAAAATATTAATGTCTTTTGTAGGCACCTACACACCCTACATACAATAGTCAGTAGATACTACTGACTATTGTATGTGTTGTGAGTTCAACTGAGTCGCAGACGCTTTTCTTGGAAGCAAAACATTTATTAAAACCAACACACGCGGTACTACCCCTTAACACATTAACAACCTATGGTGGTGGACCACCAGGCTAACTCCTCTAAATTACACTGGAGTTAGCTACGACAGACCGGACCCTGGCCTGGGTCCCGGTCCACGTGTTGGTGACTCTTGTAGGACGTAGAATGTAGATTCTTCAGGATGAACAACAGCACCTGGTCCCTCTCGGGGACCCGGCTTATATCCTCTGTGGCGGGGCTGGCTCCGCCCTTAGCCACGCCCATTTTCTAGAATCCTCTAGCACAGGGGTCGGGAACCTATGGCTCGCGAGCCAGATGTGGCTCTTTTGATGATTGCATATGGCTCGCAGATAAAACAAAATATTCTCACTTGTTTTAATCCATCCATCGATTTTTCACTGCGCATGTCCTGTTCAGGGCTGCAGGAGCAATTGTCCATTATTTTAATTGGATGATACTGGCCTACGTTTGCCGTTGCTGGGTAAAACAGGTAAACGCCCCCTTTTGAATCAGTCTGAGACTGCGTCTGCTCGGTCATTAGCTCAAAGCTAACCCTTCGACGAAGAAGATGGCGAAAAGAAAAAAAGACGACGAGTATCGTACATTTCAGGACGAATGGACCGAAGAATTCGCCTTTGTGGAGAGAGCGGGTTCTGCGGTGTGTCTAATTTGCAATGACAAAATTACATCGTTGAAACGGTCGAATGTAAAGCGGCACTTCGACACGCGCCACGCTACCTTTGCATCAAAATACCCTGCGGGAGACAGCAGAAAGAAAGCGTGCCAAGAGCTTCTGAGCAGGGTGCAAGCTAGCCAGCAGCAACTCCGAGTATGGACCCGGCAAGGTGACTATAATTCGGCTAGCTTTGCTGGTTCTTCAGCAATAGTGAGGAACGGAAAACCATTCACAGATGGCGAGTATGCTAAAACGTTCATGCTGGATGTAGCCAATGAACTTTTTGATGATCTTCCGAACAAAGACAAGATAATCAAACGGATACAAGACATGCCTCTGTCGGCAAGAACTGTTCATGATCGTACCATCGTGATGGCAAACAAAGTGGAGGAAACGCAAGTGAAGGACATAAATGCAGCGCCGTTCTTTTCTCTGGCTTTGGATGAGTCAACAGACGTGAGCCATTTGTCGCAGTTCAGCGTGATTGCAAGATATGCTGTTGGTGACACACTGCGCGAAGAAAGTCTTGCTGTTCTGCCATTAAAAGGGTCCACAAGAGGTGAGGATTTATTCAAGTCTTTCATGGAGTTTGCTCAAGAAAAAAGTCTACCTATGGATAAACTTCTCTCAGTGTGTACTGATGGTGCTCCGTGTATGGTGGGGAAAAACAAAGGATTTGTGGCGCTTCTCCGTGAACATGAAAATAGACCCATCCTAAGTTTCCATTGCATTATACACCAGGAGGCACTTTGTGCTCAGATGTGTGACAGGCAGTTTGGCGAAGTGATGTCGCTGGTCATTCGTGTGATCAACTTTATTGTTGCCCGAGCCTTAAATGATCGCCAGTTTAAAACACTGCTGGATGAAGTTGTAAATAACTATCCTGGTCTGCTTTTGCACAGCAATGTGCGTTGGTTGTCAAGAGGGAAGGTGCTTAGCCGTTTTGCGGCTTGCCTGAACGAAATCCGGACTTTCCTTGAAATGAAAGGCGTCGGGCATCCTGAGCTAGCCGACACCGAGTGGCTCCTCAAGTTTTACTATCTCGTAGATCTGACTGAACATCTGAACCAGCTCAACGTGAAAATGCAAGGCATTGGAAATACAGTGTTATCCCTTCAACAAGCTGTATTTGCTTTTGAAAACAAGCTGGAGCTTTTCATCACGGATCTTGAAACAGGTCGTTTACTACATTTTGAAAAACTGAGCCAATTTAAAGATGCATGCACAGCAAGTGAGCCCATTCAAAACCTTGATCTCCACCAGCTAGCTGGCTGCACATCCAGTCTCCTACAGTCCTTCAAAGCACGCTTTGGAGAATTTCGTGAGCACACTCATCTTTTTAAGTTCATCACCCATCCAAACGAGTGTTCACTGAACACAGCCGACCTGAATTACATCCCTGGTGTCTCCGTCAGAGATTTTGAAGCAGAAGTGGCTGACCTGAAGGCCTCAGACATGTGGGTGAATAAGTTCAAGTCACTGAATGAAGATTTGGAAAGAATCACACGACAGAAAGCGGAGTTGGCGAGCAAGCACATGTGGACAGAAATGAAAAAACTCCAACCCGAAGACCAGCTGATTCTCAAAACTTGGAACGCGCTTCCTGTCACATACCACACACTGCAGCGTGTGAGTATTGCTGTATTGACCATGTTTGGATCTACGTATGCATGTGAGCAGTCATTCTCACATCTTAAAAACATCAAGTCCAACCTACGATCACGTTTAACGGATGAAAGCCTCAACGCTTGCATGAAGCTTAACCTCACCAAGTACCAACCCGACTACAAAGACATCAGCAAATCCATGCAGCACCAGAAGTCGCATTAATGGTGAGTGTTATAACAACATTATTTAAAAGAATAAATTCAGAGGCTTATTATACTGACATTTAGTTGAATTCACTTTTAAAATATATTATATGGCTCTCACTGAAATAAATTTCCAAATTTTTTGCTTTCATGGCTCTCTTAGTCAAAAAGGTTCCCGACCCCTGCTCTAGCAGGTTCTCGACCCTGACACGTGACCACCCCTAGCCCCCACCTGGGGGCCCTGTGTACACTTTACCGGTCACGTGTCCTTCGGGGTCAACCAGTGCCATGACCCTTAGTAACCCCATTCCCATGGCCGGCACTCTCGCACCCTATCCTGTAAGGGTCGGCACTGCACGCAGGGCGTGGTGCCACTCAGCACTGTCAATCAGTTCTCACTGAGCCCCTCTAGGGCCAGTACTGCACCCACATCCACGTGGTGCACGCGATGTCAATGCATCGCATGCCGTGCATCTCTCGGGCCGGCGTTACACAGTGACATCTGTGATGTCACTACATCACCCCCCCCCCCTTCGTAGCACTCAGCCATCCCGGCTGTCAACGCCCCCTTAAAACGAACACAGTACAGAGCGAATAGAGCGAGTAAAAAGTGAGTAAACCCTTCTGTCTGCCTCAACAATAACAAATACCCAAGCCCACCTCTGCAATATATACACTATCTATCTACAAATGTACAGAACGAACAGGGAAAGGGTGGGATACAGAACAACAGCCACGGGAAAAAAATGAATGCAGTAAAACGCGAACGCTCGGAACCCCCTCCATCACCAACCTCTCCCACCCTCGCCGTGTAACAACGCCCGCAAGCGCAATGAAGGCCAGGTTCACCCAATAACCGATACGGCCTGCCGGGTGTGACAACCAACTGACGGTGTGGGAGTGCGTGTGCATGGGGGTTACGAAAACCGAGGCCTTGTGGCCGGGCCCCCAGTGGAGGTGGGCTCGCTCTTCCTGGAGGTCCCGGGGGGAAATATGCAAGTGTCCCGTCGAACCCGGCTCCTCACCAAGAGCAGTCGGCCGGGTGGACGGGTTCTCCTCTCGCGAATCCGGAGGCGACGGCGCAGGCGGCGGCTCGGGGGGACGTCAGGTGCACGGCACCCGAGGAGGGGATCGCACGACTCCGCTGAGGACCAACCTCGGCGGGAACACACCCTCAGTCTGCCGGACAAATCTGACACTCGCCCCCTGCGATGTGGAGATGGAACGAACTCCCGCGGGGCGATGAAAGGCTTGAGGCGCGAGGGATGTACAAACCAACTCCGCCGCCCCAAGAGGATCTGGACGCACTGTGGTCGAACGACTCGAATCACATCCACCGGCCTCCTCCGGGGTTTGAGCAATTTGGGCGACGTACCCCCCGGTACCTGTGGACAGTGCAACCAGGCTCTGATCTGCTGGTAATGCTGATAATGATGATGCTGATGTTGACGACGATGTGCGTACAGGAGCTGTGCGATGACCCGCGTCTCTTCGTCGATGGCATCAGCGCCCACGACCTGCACCAGGGCTCCCTGGGGAACTGCTGGTTCGTGGCGGCCTGCTCCTGCCTCACACACAGGAAGAACCTGTGGACTACGGTAACACTCCTCATCTACCACTCCTCATCTACCACTCCTCATCTACCACTCTCCATCTACCACTCTCTCTCTCTCGTGAGTGGTGAATCTGCAGGTACACCGAGCGATGGGCCCAGAGAGGTTCCCTAGAGTGTGAGCGGCTGGGCGGCGATGCTGGTGGTGGCGGTGTTGGTGATGTTGTTAATGATGGTGGTGGTGGCGGTGTTGGTGATGTTGTTAATGATGGTGGTGGTGGTGGCGGTGTTGGTGATGTTGTTGATGGTGGTGGTGCTGGTGGTATTGGTGGAGTTGCTGGTGGACGTCTCTGTGCGTTAGCAGGCTCGGCTCGACCGCGATCCTGCCTCGTCGGTTAGAACCGATGCCTCGTGTCACCCCCAACCTCCCCTCAATCCCCCCCTTCATCCCCCACCCCCCCCCAGGTGATCCCCGACCACGAGGACCAGGAGTGGGACCCGGCGCACCCCGAGAAGTACGCGGGGATCTTCCACTTCCGCTTCTGGCGGTTCGGCGAGTGGGTGGACGTGGTGGTGGATGATTCGCTGCCCACGCTCGACGGGCAGCTGCTCTACTGCCACTCCAACTCGTCCAACGAGTTCTGGTCGGCGCTGCTCGAGAAGGCCTTCGCCAAGTGAGGGTCCGCGTGGCGTGTGCTCCGGGCCTGCTGAGAGTCCGTGTGGCACGCGCTCCGGGCCTGCTGAGAGTCCGCGTGGCGTGTGCTCCGTGCTTGATGAGTGGCCGCGTGGCGAGCGGCCGCGGCGAGACCTCGAAAGGAGCTACAGGGGGGGTGCAGTCTCATTTGCAAGAACGAGTGGCTGGGTGTGTGGGTGAGTGGGTGGGTGGGTGTGTGGGTGGGTGAGTGAGTGGATGGGTGGGTGGTAAGTGGATGGGTGGGTGAGTGGGTGGGTGGGTGGGTGAGTGGATGGGTGGGTGGGTGAATGGATGGGTGGGTGGGTGAGTGGATGGGTGGGTGGGTGAGTGGATGGGTGGGTGGGTGAGTGGTTGACTGGTTGTGTAGGTGGGTGAGTGGGTTAGTTGGGTGGGTGAGTGGGTGACTGATTGGTTGTGTGGGTGGGTGAGTGGGTGAGTGGGTGACTGAATGAAGGGAACTCGGTGGGCCTGTGTGTGTGTGTACAGTGTGTGTGTGTGTGTGCAGGCTGTGTGTGTGTGTGCAGGCTGTGTGCGTGTGTGTGTACAGGCTGTGTGCGTGTGTGTGTACAGGCTGTGTGCGTGTGTGTGTACAGGCTGTGTGCGTGTGTGTGTGTGTGTACAGGCTGTGTGTGTGTGTACAGGCTGTGTGTGTGTGTACAGGCTGTGTGTGTACAGGCTGTGTGTGTGTGTACAGGCTGTGTGTGTGTGTACAGGCTGTGTGTGTGTGTACAGGCTGTGTGTGTGTGTACAGGCTGTGTGTGTGTGTACAGGCTGTGTGCGTGTGTGTACAGGCTGTGTGTGTGTGTACAAGCTGTGTGTGTGTGTGTACAGGCTGTGTGTGTGTGTACAGGCTGTGTGCGTGTGTGTGTACAGGCTGTGTGTGTGTACAGGCTGTGTGTGTGTGTGTACAGGCTGTGTGTGTGTGTACAAGCTGTGTGTGTGTGTGTACAGGCTGTGTGTGTGTGTACAGACTGTGTGTGTGTAGAGGCTGTGTGTGTGTTTGTGTGTAGAGGCTGTGTGTGTGTTTGTGTGTACAGGCTGTGTGTGTGTTTGTGTGTACAGGCTGTGTGTGTGTGCGTGTGTACAGGCTGTGTGTGTGTGCGTGTGTGTGTGTGCAGGCTGTGTGCGTGTGTGTGTACAGGCTGTGTGTGTACAGGCTGTGTGTCTGTTTACAGGCTGTGTGTGTACAGGCTGTGTGTCTGTTTACAGGCTGTGTGTGTGTACAGGTTCTGTGTGTGTGTACAGGCTTTGTGTGTACAGGCTGTGTGTGTACAGGCTGTGTGTGTGTGTACAGGCTGTGTGTGTACAGGCTGTGTGTCTGTTTACAGGCTGTGTGTGTGTGTACTGGCTGTGTGTGTGTGTACAGGCTGTTTGTGTGTGTGTGTGTACAGGCTGTGTGTGTGTGTGTGTGTACAGGCTGTGTGTGTGTGTGTACAGGCTGTGTATGTGTGTGTACAGGCTGTGTATGTGTGTGTACAGGCTGTGTGTATGTGTGTACAGGCTGTGTGTATGTGTGTACAGGCTGTGTGTATGTGTGTACAGGCTGTGTGTTTGTGTGTGTGTACATGCTGTGTGTGTACAGGCTGTGTGTGTGTGTACAGGCTGTGTGTGTGTGTACAGGCTGTGTGTGTGTGTACAGGCTGTGTGTGTGTGTACAGGCTGTGTGTGTGTGTACAGGCTGTGTGTGTACAGGCTGTGTGTGTGTGTGTGTGTACAAGCTGTGTGTGTACAGGCTGTGTGTGTGTACAGGCTGTGTGTGTGTGTGTACAGGCTGTGTGTGTGTGTGTGTGTACAGGCTGTGTGTGTGTGTGTGTGTACAGGCTGTGAGTGTGTGTACAGGCTGTGAGTGTGTGTACAGGCTGTGAGTGTGTGTACAGGCTGTGAGTGTGTGTACAGGCTGTGTGTGTGTGTACAGGCTGTGTGTGTGTCTACAGGCTGTGTGTGTGTGTGCAGGCTGTTTGTGTGTGTACAGGCTGTGTGTGTGTGTGTGTACAGGCTGTGTGTGTGTGTGCAGGCTGTTTGTGTGTGTACAGGCTGTGTGTGTGTGTGTGCAGGCTGTTTGTGTGTGTACAGGCTGTGTGTGTGTGTGTACAGGCTGTGTGTGTGTCTACAGGCTGTGTGTGTGTGTGCAGGCTGTTTGTGTGTGTACAGGCTGTGTGTGTGTGTGTGTGTACAGGCTGTGTGTGTGTGTGTGTACAGGCTGTGTGTGTGTGTGTGTACAGGCTGTGTGTGTGTGTACAGGCTGTGTGTGTGTGTACAGGCTGTGTGTGTGTGTGTACAGGCTGTGTGTGTGTGTACAGGCTGTGTGTGTGTGTGTACAGGCTGTGTGTGTGTGTACAGGCTGTGTGTGTGTGTACAGGCTGTGTGTGTGTCTGCAGGCTGTGTGTGTGTGTGCAGGCTGTTTGTGTGTGTACAGGCTGTGTGTGTACAGGCTGTGTGTGTACAGGCTGTGTGTGTACAGGCTGTGTGTGTGTGCAGGCTGTGTGTGTGTACAGGCTGTGTGTGTGTACAGGTTCTGTGTGTGTGTGTCTGTTTACAGGCTGTGTGTGTGTACAGGCTGTGTGTGTGTACAGGCTGTGTGTGTACAGGCTGTGTGTGTGTACAGGCTGTGTGTGTGTACAGGCTGTGTGTGTGTACATGCTGTGTGTGTGTGTGTGTACAGGCTGTGTGTGTGTGTACAGGCTGTGTGTGTGTGTACAGGCTGTGTGTGTGTACATGCTGTGTGTGTAGAGGCTGTGTGTGTGTACATGCTGTGTGTGTAGAGGCTGTGTGTGTTTGTCTGTTTACAGGCTGTGTGGATGCTACGAGGCTCTGGACGGGGGCAACACGGGCGACGCGCTCATGGACTTCACGGGGGGCGTCTCGGAGTCGGTGGACCTGCTGGAAGGGGCCTTCTCGCAGCACGACAACGACGAGAGGGAGAAGTTCTTCAGCATGCTGCTCAAGGCATACAGCCGCGGGGCGCTGCTCAGCGGATCCATACGGGTCAGCCACCGCCACCATCGCCACCAATACCACCATCACTACCATCATCACCACCACCATCACCACCGCCATCATCAACACCACCACCATCACCACTGCTACCATCACCACCACGAACGCCATCACCGCCACCGCCACCATTGCCATCACCACCTCCACCACCGCCACCACCACCACCACAGTTCGTACACAGACAACGATCCCCCGTGTTACCTGTTGGGGCAAGTGCTGTTGGCGAGTAACGCCAATGAAGGCCGGCACGGCACACGAGGGGGTGGTTTGGCCAGCACCACGCCCGGCCACCTTTGTTTTCCCGATGCCAATGTTTACACGTGGCACCAAGTACTCGTGTAAGGCTGAGCCGACCTAGGGGAGGCCCAGGACACGTTCAGATATCCTCCACTGTTATTGGTCATGAGCGTGAATCAAACTCGGGTCGGCCGGTTCAGAGCGCAGGACTACCGCACCGCTCCATACACACACGCATACACAGTCTCAACACACGCCACACACACCACACCCACCACAACTACACACCCACCATAACCGTTCCCCGTGTTGTTACCATGACGACCGCAGCCTGGTGTAGGGCCACATTAACAGTGTAACCTTGGTGTTACCATAATAACCATCGTGCTACCGTAGGCTCTGGGTTCCACACAGATGGAGGCACGCCTGGGCTGCGGCCCAGCGAAGGGCTTTATTAAGTGTCACCTTGGTATTACCATGGTAACCCTGGTGTTACCATAGGCTGTGGGCTCGGCGGAGATGGAGGCGCGCCTGGACTGCGGCCTGGTGAAGGGTCACGCGTACTCGGTGACGGACGTGCGCCGCGTGCGGCTTGGCCAAGGCCTGGTCGCGTTCTTCCGCGCGGAACGCCTCAACATGATCCGCATGCGCAACCCCTGGGGACAGAAGGAGTGGAACGGGGCCTGGAGCGACGGGTGAGCATGCGCCTCACCAACACTCACCTGACCAGACGCTCGCTCGCCTGTAGAGATGCTCACCTGTCCAGACACTCACCTGTCCAGATATTCACCTGTCCAGCCACTCACCTGTTCAGACACCGAACTGGACAGATGCTCACCTGTCCAGACACTCACCTGTCCAGACACTCACCTGTCCAGACACTCACCTGTCCAGACACTCGCCTGTCCAGACACTGACCTGTAGAGACGCTCACCTGTCCAGACACTCACCTGTTCAGACACTCACCTGTCCAGACACTCACCTGTCCAGACACTCACCTGTCCAGACACTCACCTGTTCAGACGCTCACCTGTCCAGACGCTCGCCTGTCCAGACGCTCGCCTGTCCAGACACTCGCCTGTCCAGACACTCGCCTGTCCAGACACTCACCTGTAGAGACGCTCACCTGTTCAGACACTCACCTGTCCAGACACTCACCTGTCCAGACACCGACCTGAAGAGATGCTCACCTGTCCAGACACTCACCTGTCCAGACACTCACCCGTTCAGACACTCACCCGTCCAGACACTCACCTGTCCAGACACTCACCTGTCCAGACACTCACCTGTCCAGACACTCACCTGTAGAGACGCTCACCTGTCCAGACACTCACCTGTCCAGACACTCACCTGTCCAGACACCGACCTGTAGAGACTCTCACCTGTCCTTACACTGACCTGTATAAAGACCCTCATGTCCAGATACCTGTCCAGACGCTTATATAGACACCCGTCCAGACACTCGCTGGTAGAGACGCTCGCCCATCCAGACACTCACCTGTTCAGACACTCATCCGTCCAGACACTCACCCGTCCAGACACTCACCTGTTTGATCGTGTTTGCAGCTCCGAGGAGTGGAAGAAGGTGAGCAAGGGGGAGCGTGAAGACATGGGCGTCACCGTAGCAGACGATGGGGAGTTCTGGTGAGCGCCACTCAACACAGACCCCCCCCGACTCACACGCACACCCCACAAAATGGACTATAAACTTTTTGTATTTTACCTGGTGTAAGGCCCACTGAGCTACGTAGCCCTTTTTCAGAAGCGACCTGGCAATCACAAATGAAGCTCAACGAAGCAGCTGATATCGTGATCATGTGCAAGTCGCGGCCATTTACGCATGATGTTGATTCTAAACGTGGAGGCGAAAACCGGAGCGCCCGGAGAAAAATCCATGCGACCACAGGGAGAGAAAGAGAGGCATGCAAACTCCAAATATACAGCAGGCATCAGGGTTGGGATTGAACCCACAACCTCCTGTATACCAGGCAAAGTAGTTAACATCTCCTAGCCACTGCGGCAACCCTACATGAAAACAACAATAGCTGCCGTTCACCACGAAGTGGTGGTGACATCACCAAGACACTTGTACCATGCTAGGTGCACGTGAGGCTCGCTGACAGGGGTCACGGGACAGACCCGGATGCCATGGGTTGACTGAATGAGATGATTGGCATATGCACCACCTGTGCCCCTTACTGTACCACCTCGCAGTATTTTAGCCACTAAGTTCCCTGCTCGTTGTTGTGAGCGTCGCTCCTCCGCCCTCCGTTGTTGTTGGAGGTCGACTGCCTCCAACTGCCCAGTAGCGTCCTTCACGAGCCTCCTCCATAGAAGCCGATCTTGACACCGCTGGTACAAGTCATCGGCAAGTCCACTCAGCTCCACGTCCTGCTGTACCACATCGGTGCATCTCTTCTGCTTAGGAATGCGGTGGCTGGGCATGCGGGCTACGTGACCCAGCCAACATAATCTCACTTGACTGAGATGAAAACCTCTACTATGCACATACACATGCACTCACTACCAACACGCAGACGCACGCAAAAGACAAAGATCCCCTCTATAGCCTGAACAGACTTTTGAGGCAAGTGCTGTTAGTGAATAGCACCTACGAAGGCCGGCACGGCACACGAAGGGGTGGGTGGTCAGCACCATGCCCGACCGCCTTTGTCTACCAAGTGACGTTGTTTACACACGGCAGCAGACCTTAATTTAAGGCTGAGACGACCTAGGAGAGGCCCAGAATTGATTCAGAATAATTGTCACCAGTGTTGGCCATGAGCGGGAATCTAACTCGGGTCATTGGATTCATAGCGCAATGAGATCACTGTTACGTTTCCACTCCTCACGTACTACTGCTACACACATACCACACAAAGACAAAGATCACCCCTATAGCCTGAACAGACTGTTGTGGCAAGTGCTGTTAGCGGTCACATACCACACACAACAACTCGCACGCACTGAAACACCATACACGCACACACAAGACAAAGATCACCCCTATAGCACACAACAACAACAGCCGCCATTTGCCACTAAGTGGCGGTGATGTCACCACAGCGCTTGTGGCTAGGTGCACGTTGAGGTCACGTGAAGTGCCGTATCGTTTGTTGTTGTTTCTTGCTTACCCGCCCCTACTGGACATCTGTGAAAAAGAGCTTCATAGCTCATCAGATTCCTCCTGCAGGATAAATTAAGATTCTGATTCTGAAGGCTCGCTGGCAGGAGGTCATGGGACAGACCGAGGTGCCATGGGTTTACTAAGATGACTGGCAGATGCACCAGCTGTGTCCTCTTGTGTGCAAACTTGCTGTGCTATATCCGCCCGGCACTCCGCTCGTTGTTGTGAGCGTCGCTCCTCTGCCCTCCGTTGTTGCTGGAGGGCGACTGCCTCCAACTGCCCAGTAGCATCCTTCACGAGCCTCCTCCACAGAGGCCGATCTTGACACCGCTGGTACCAGTCATCGCCAAGTCCACTTAACTACACATCCTCCCGTACCGTTTAGCCTCCTCTATCCGGCTGAACAAAAGCCGTGTAGGTCTGCGGTGGCTGGGCATGAAGGCTACATGACCCAGCCAATACAATCTCGCCTGCCGGATGATCTCACCGATTGGACTTCAATGATTTTTGAGCTCCTCACACAATCCAGCTTGGTTAAACCCAGGATGAATCCCAGGCAGGCCAGCCTGAATGTTGCTAAGCAGCGCAGCAGATGTTCTATTAGGGGGTTCACATTTCACAAGCAAAGAGAAGGGAGGGAATGACTGTGGCTGAGAAGACCCGAAGCTTCATGTGGAGCGACAGGCCAGGTATCTTCCACACAGCGTTCTGCAGCTGATGAAAAGATATTGCCGCTCGACTGATTCGGAGTGAGACCTCTGCTGCCAAACTAAAGCTGGTCATAAGCATACTGCTGAGGTACGGAAACCTCACCACTCTCTCCACACAAAATACCCAGGCAGGTGTTTAGTTTTGGTGGGGCTGATGGTAAGGCCCCACCTTTTAGTAGCACGCTCCAGATTAAGCAGCAGCGCCCCCAACTCCTCCGAGTGAGCAGCAATCACCAGATCATCAGCATACATAACGAGGTTAACCAATAACAAGCCATGCCTCAATCGCACCTGGGCATCAATCAGCCGCCAATTTTATCTCTACCAGATGGAAATTCCTCCAGTACACCCATTGAAGGCTTCCCGAACTAAATGCTTGAAATATATGTTAAATAATGTGGGAGCCAGAGGACATCCCTGTCGCACCCCAAGGTGAACAGGGAATGGCTCAGACTCCCGGCCATGTAGTTTACCTGGCCCGCTCACCATCATGAAGGTCCTTAATGATTGTGAGCAGTCAGGGACGAAGAACAACCCAGATCCCAGCACTAGGTTGTTCAATTTCTTTGGTACAAATCTTGACTTAAAGCTTTCGTGACTGCAGGAATTAATATTCGTTGAGTCTTTCGGTGAAGTCACGGAGATGGGTTCAAATTGTTTATTTTATTTTTATGAATGTGAACTTATCTACGTGACTTTACCATAAGACCCAAATAATACTTTGGTACAGCCATGGAAAGCTTTTCAAACTACGTGGTCAATAAAGGTGGCTAAAGGACATCCCTGTCGCACCCCAGGGTGAACAGGGAATGCCTCTGACTCCTTCATGATTGTGAGCAGAGATTCAGGGAATCTTAAAGCACGAAGAACAACCAGAGCCCTGGCCTATTGATGGTATCATAGGCCTTGACCAGGTCAATAAATCAGAGATATAGGTCCCATGGAAATTTCCCACATCTGCTGTAGCAGACGGACAGAGAATATGGCGTCTGTGCAGAACCGCCCTGGCCTAAAACCACGCTTAGGAAGCCTCTCCTCAACGTGCCTGACAAGGCATTGTTGAATAATCCTAGCCAGGACCTTTCCCGGCCTTACACTGAGGGGGGAAATGCCCTTGTAGTTATTACAGTCTGTGCGGTCCCCCTTCTCGAAGAGGGGGACAACCAGGGCATCCTTCCAATCCTGCGTAACCTGTCCTGTGGTCCAGAATTATTATGATGTCATATTGGGTAGTCTGCACACAAACGCCTTCCTCCCTCAGCAGTTCACATGGGAGATCATCTCTGCCTGTCGCTTTTCCTGGACTTGTACTTCCTCAAAAGGTGGCACCTCAGCCAGCCACTAACGGGGTGGCTACGTCTTCCAATATTTGAGGCACGGCAGCCCCAGCAGGGTCATCCCCACCTTGACCGCAAACCAGCAGACCTGTTCCTGGGCATTTGAGACCGGATAACCCTTCTTTCCCTTTAGGATGGTGATAGGTGTAGTGCTGCAAGTGACAAGGTTAGTTTGGCACAAGCTTAGTTTCATATTTTCTGCGTGGTTATTTAGTGATTTGGTGGAGTGGTCACCAACCCCTCGCACCGTTCCAGAGCCCCTGATGGCCACTGCAGCGACTGCGAGCTGATTGGTGTTGGCCTCACCCCACCCCCCCCCCCCCCCCCCCCCAATGTCATTGCTCACAGCCACCACCGCAGCATTACCGACTGGCAACCACGGAGACTATGGGGGTTGTTTTTGCTTGTACAAAGACAAAGATCCCCTGTAGAGCCTGAATAGACTGTTGGGGCAAGTGCTTTTAGCGAGCACATATGAAGGCCGGCACATGAGGAGAGTGGGTGGCCAGCACCACGACAATGTTTACCACCAGGTACTTATTGGAGGTTTATTCATTCTCGGGGAGGCATAAGAACGGTTCAGATAACCGTCACTGGCGTTAGCAGAGAGCGGGAGTTAAACTCGTGTCGCCGGGTTCGTAGCGCAGCGTGCTAACCGCTGTACCACCGCTCGCCACGACAACAAGCGCACGTGCACACGTATAGACATACGACATGCACATACACATACCAACTCGCACGCACCCATGTTACACACATACCAAGCACGCACGCACGTTACACAACCCCTACCATGCGCATACGCACACACGGACACCCTTCTAACAACAGCAGTCTCCGTTGGCCACTGTGTAGTGGAGACGTCACCACAGCACTTGTGCCAGGCTAGGTGCACTTTTGGAGTCACACGGACAAAAAAGCGCATGCCTGTGCACACAGATTGTGGGGCATGTTCTCCAAGCGCCGTGGTGGTTGTGGTGCCGGACGGTAACGCTGCGGTGAGCAGTGCCTAGGGGGGAGGGCCAATTCCGATTGGCCATTCCCCTCATGGCGTTTGTAGCCACCACAGCAGCCAAATGGGGGCTCTGGACAGGTACGAGGGACTGGTAACCCCTCCACCTTCAAATCAACTACCACTATACTACAAAGAAAATATCAAACAAAGCTTGTGCCGGAGGCCCCGGGGGGACAGGCGTCTATGACTTCTCCTGTCCAAACCCCAATTGGCGGAGCCAAAAGACTGAATCCTAACCCCTGGGGTTCCTCCAGAAGCAGCAGGAAGCCACTGCTGGTGGCAACGTGGAATGTTCGAATGCTCACTGCGGAGGAGAGGCTTCCACTCCTCTGTTGCGAGGTTTAGGAAGGTGGCTCATCCAGCTGCAAGGGCTGCCTTGGGTACACGGTCCAGACCTTCCAAAAACCCTGGCTGACAGAGGAGGTGTTCAAGCTGGCTGAGAAAAAGCGACAGGCCCACTCTCATCGTCTTCAGCATCCCACATCGGAGAATGAGGAGGCTTACCACAGCCTTCGCTCGGAGGTTCGGAGAGCCGTGAGGCGCTGCAAGGATGGGATGGGTGGTGGTCACAGGATGCTGAGGAGATGGAATCTCCTAGCCACCAAAAAGGTAACTTGTGCCACACCTGTCACCATCATTAGGGGAAAGAACAGTGATCCAATCTCCGACCCCCAGGACCATGTTTGCAGATTTGCTGAGCATTTCTGTGAGGTCTGAGGGGAAATCCTTGAGCCTGGAAAACATCATGGGGCAAAGTGGGGATGACCCTGCTGAGGCTGCAGTACCTCATATTGGAAGAATTAGTTACCCCCTCTGAGTGGCTGGCTGAGGTGCCATCTGTTGAGGAAGTAATGAAGGCGATCCAGAGTCTGAGACCAGGAAAGGCGCCGGGCAGAGATGATCTCCCAAATGAAATGCTGAGGGAGGGTGGCGTTTGTGCACAGACTCCCCTACATGACATTATAATAACAATCTGGACCACTGGACGGGTTCCGCAGGATTGTAAGGATGCCCTGGTGGTCCCCCTCTTTAAGAAGGGGGACCGCACAAACTGTAATGACTACAGGGGCATCTCACTCCTTAGTGTGCCAGGAAAGGTCCTGGCAAGGATTATTCAACATCGCCTTGCCAGGCACGCTGAGGAGAGGCTTGCGGAGCCTCTCCTCAGGGGGGTCCTACACATATGCCATATTTTCTGTCCATCTGCTACAGCAGAGATGTAGGGAATTCCAACAAAACCTACATCTCCGCTTTATTGACCTGGTCAAAGCCTATGATACCATCAGTAGGTCTGGGATCTGGGTTGTTCTTCGTGCTGGAATCTGGGTTGTTCTTGATCCCTGACTGCTCACGATCATTAAGGACCTTCATTATAGTGAGCGGGCCCAGGTAAAACTACATGGCCGGGAGTCTGAGCCATTCCCTGTACACCTTGGGGTGCGACAGGGATGTCCTATGGCTCCCACATTGTTTAACATCTAATTCAAGCATGTAGTTTGTGAAGACTTCGGGTGTACTGGAGGAATTTCCATCTTGGATAGATACAATGGGAGGCTGATCGATGCCCAGGTGCGGTCAAGAGATGGCTCCTTATTGAACAACCATGTTATGCATGCCGATGATCTGATAATTGCTACTCACTCAGAGGAGGAGTTGGAGGCGCTGCTGCTGAACCTGGAGCATGCCACTAAGAGATGGGGCCTTACCATCAGCCCCACCAAAACTAATCACCTGCCTGGGTATTTTGTACCATCGGACACTCCACTCCTACAACTCTCAATCGGTAATGGGGCAGTTGTGGAGAGAGTGGAGAGTTTTTCATACCTGGGCAGTGTGTCATGACCGGCTCCGGTTTGACAGCAGAGGTCTCACTCCGAATCAGTCGAGTGGCATTGTATTTTCATCGGTTGCGTAACGCTGTGTGGAAGCTACCTGGTCTGTCGCTCTGCACGAAGCTTCAGGTCTTCTCGGCCACAGTCATTCCTTCCCTTCTCTACGCTTGCGAAACGTGGACCCCCCTAATGGAACATCTTCGCCAGTTAGAAACATTTAGGCTGGCCTGCCTACGATCCACCCTGGGTTTAACCAGGCTGGATTGTGTGAAGAGCTCACATCCTTGAAAGATCTGGACAAAGTCCCATCGGTGAGCTCCTCCGGCAGGTGAGGCTGCGTTGGCTGGGTCATGTAGCCTGCATGCCCAGCCACCGCATGCTTAAACAGCTTTTTTTCGGCCAGATAGAGGGGGTTAAACGGGCGCGGCACGGGCTAGAGAAGAGATGGAGTGATGTGGTACAGGAGGACGTGGAGCTGAGTGGAATTGCCGATGACCGGTACCAGCGGTGTAAAGATCGGCCTCTGTGGAGGAGGCTCGTGAAGGACGCTACTGGGCAGTTGGAGGCAGTCGCCCTCCAACAACAACGGAGGGCGGAGGAGCGACGCTCACAACAACGAGCGGAGCGCCGGGTGGCTAACGCACAGCAAGTTGGCACAGTCGGGGGCACAGGTGGTGCATCAGCCAGTCATCTTGGTCATCTCAGTCAGTCGACTCATGGCACCTGGGTCTGCCCCGTGACCTGCCAGCGGGCGTACGACACTTCACGTGATAGCCTCAATGTGCACAGCCTGGCACAAGCGCCGTGGTGACGTCACCGCCACTTAGTGGCGAATGGTGGTGGTTGTTGTTGGTAGCGGTTGTGGGGAGCAGTAGTGTATCGGTTAACACGCTGCGCTACGAACCCAGCGACCCTAGTACGATTCCCGCTCACAATCAACACCATCAGTGACGATTATCTGAACTGGTCTTGCCCCTCCCCTAGGTCGACTCAGCTTCAAATGAGTACTTGGTGTGGTGTGTAAACATTGCCACTGGGGAGACAAAGGCGACCGGGTGTGATGCGGGCCACCCACCCCCTCTTATGCCGTACCAGCCTTCATAGGTGCTCACTAACAGGACTTTCCCCAACATTCTCTTAAGGCTATACGGGGAATCTTTGTCTTTGGTGGTGATGGTGGTTTCCTGTGGTTTCAGGATGACGTTTGAAGACTGGTGCAAGTACTTTACAGACGTGGTGGTGTGCAGGTGAGTACCTGATGTGAGTGAATGCACTGTGCGTGAGGGTAGGGGGTTAGTGTGGGGTGCAGGTGAATGTATTTGACTGTGGCTGAGTGCGGGTGAGGGTATGGTGCGGGTAGGGTGCGAGTAAGGGTAGGGTGTTGGTGGAGGTGTCGTAGGTCTCTTCTTCTTCTCTACCTTCTGGAGGCGTGTGTGTGTGTGCGGGGGGGCGTGTGTGTGTGTGCGGGTGGCGTGCGTGTGTGTGCGGGGGGCGTGCGTGTGTGTGTGTGCGGGTGGCGTTTGTGCGTGTGCGGGTGGCGTGCGTGTGCGTGCGGGTGACGTGCGTGTGTGTGCGGGTGGTGTGTGTGTGTGTGTGTGCGGGGCACACGCTCCGTTAGAGGTAGTCCCAGGAGGCACCGTCTTTCTCTTTATTAGGTTCACACCACCAACTCTCCCCCTCTCTCACGACCACGCTGCCGTACGGCCCGGCCCAGACACGACGACCCTGCCCGCGTGGCACCGGCAGCGTTGCCCGAGACCCCCAACTACTGTTGGCCGCGCAATGATCGGGCGAAGGCCGCAGCGACGAAGGCGGCAGCCCGGAGCTCTCGCGCTCAGCTGCTTATGGCTCCGCCCTAGCCACGCCTCCCTTTCCGAGCCCTCCAGAGGGTTCCAGGGGCCTCCCCACGACGTCTACCGTGACCCTTGCCCAAGTTCCTCCGCCATGCCGGCACACACGCACCGTGTATGTGCTCGACGGCGTGTGCGCTAAGTGTCCAACTGCAGTTGCAGCTGCTGTACAGCAGTCGGCGCTGTGTCACTACAGAGTATGGTGAGGGTAAGCTACAAGTAGGGTGAGGGTATGGTGTGGGTGAGGGTATGGTGAGGGTATGGTGTGGGTGAGGGTATGGTGCGGGTATGGTGAGGGTATGCTACAAGTAGGGTGAGGTTATGGTGTGGGTGAGTGTATGGTGTGGGTGAGGGTATGGTGTGGGTGAGGGTATGGTGTGGGTGAGGGTATGGTGCGGGTGAGGGTATGGTGCGGGTGAGGGTATGGTGCGGGTGAGGGTATGGTGAGGGTAAGCTACAAGTAGGGTGAGGGTATGGTGTGGGTGAGTGTATGGTGTGGGTGAGGGTATGGTGCGGGTGAGGGTATGGTGTGGGTGAGGGTATGGTGCGGGTGAGTGTAGGGTGTGGGTGAGGGTATGGTGCGGGTGACGGTATGGTGTGGGTGAGGGTATGGTGTGGGTGAGGCTATGGTGCGGGTGAGTGTAGGGTGCGGGTGAGGGTATGGTGCGGGTGAGGGTATGGTGCGGGTGAGGGTATGGTGTGGGTGAGGGTTAGGGCGGCTGTGGGTAGTGTGCGGGTGAGGGTAGGATGAGGTGAGGGTATGGTGCAGGTGAGGGTAGGGTGAGGTGAGTTGAGGGTAGGGTGAGGTGAGGGTATGGTGCGGGTATGGTGAGGGTGAGGTGAGGGTATGGTGCGGGTGAGGTGAGGTGAGGGTATGGTGCGGGTGAGGTGAGGGTAGGGTGCGGGTGAGGTGAGGGTAGGGTGCAGGTGAGGTGAGGGTATGGTACGGGTGAGATGAGTGTATGGTGCGGGTGAGGTGAGGGTATGGTGCGGGTGAGGGTATCGTACGGGTGAGTGTATGGTGCGGGTGAGGGTATCGTACGGGTGGTGTATGGTGCGGGTGAGGGTATGGTGCGGGTATGGTGAGGGTGAGGGTGTGGTGCGGGTGAGGGTGTGGTGCGGGTGAGGGTGTGGTGCGGGTGAGTGTATGGTGCGGGTGAGGGTATGGTGCGGGTGAGTATTATTGTGCCACTCCAAGAGATGCGTTACTCTGTGGCCTGACCTCAACACCGGCGGTACCAGACATGGGTAAGTCCACTCCACATCCTCCCCTACTGCATCAGCTCCATCTCTTCACTAGCCCGTGCTGCACCCGTCAAACCCAACTCCATCTGGCCAAAGAGAAGCTGCTTGGGCAGCTGGGCATGCGGGCTACGGGACCCGGCCAACGCAGCCCCGATCCCCCACACACTGGAACACCTCTCCCTGCAGGATCATCAACACGTCGTATTTCACCTTGCACAAGACCTGGGAGGAGGTGATGCTAAAGTCGGCTTGGGTGACCGATGAGAACCCGCTCAAGAACCGTGCCGGGGGCTGCATCAACAACCGCAGCACAGCGCTGCAGAACCCACAGGCACAACCGCACACATCCCACACACACAAACGCACACACCCCACACACACAACTGCACACATCCCACACACAACCACACACATCCCACACACACAACAGCACACATCCGACACACAACCGCACACATCCCACACACACAACCACACACATCCCACACACACAACCACACACACCCCACACACACAAACGCACACACCCCACACACACAACTGCACACATCCCACACAACCACACACATCCCACACACACAACAGCACACATCCCACACACAACCGCACACATCCCACACACAACCACACACATCCCACACACACAACCACACACAACAGCACACACCCCACACACAACCGCACACACCCCACACACACAACTGCACACACACACAACTGCACACACACACAACTGCACACACACAACTGCACACACACACAACCACACACACACCCCATCCAGACACAACCGCGCACACACACAACCGCACACACCCCACACACTCTAGTGCACACACACACAACCGCACACCTACACACCCCCCCCCCCCCCACACACACAGCTGCACACCCACCCACACAACCGCACACCCCCCAAACTATATTGTGGGGGGTGTGCGGTTGTATGGGTGATGCCTGTGATGTGTATGATGCATGAGGCGTGTTGGTGTGTGTGACGCGTGTTGGCATGTGTGACACGTGTTGGCGTGTGACGCGTGTGGCGCGTGTGACGCGTGTGTGACGCGCGTGACGTGTGTGTGACGCGTGTTTGTGTGTGTGATGCGTGTTCTGTGTGTGCCGCGTGTTTGCGTGTGTGCCGCGTGTTGGCGTGGTGCAGTTTGTGTTTGACGTGTGCAAGGCGGAGGACATGGTGCTCGTGTGCCTGCAGCAGGAGGACCGGCGCGAGCAGCGCACGTCCGGGCGCAGCGGAGAAAACCTCGCCATTGGCTTTGACATCTACAGGGTGACGCAAGCAGGCGGGGCACGGGGGGCACGGGGGGCACGGGAGGTAGCGCCTGCTTTCATGGCCGCCTGGTTCGATCCCCCAATACCAGCAGCCGCCATTCGCCACCAAGTGGCGGTGACGTCACCACGGCGCCTGTGCCAGGCCAGGTGCACTTTGAGGCCGCGTGAAGCGTCGAAGGCTCGCTGGCGGGGAAGGTCACGGGACAGACCCGGCAGGTGGTGCCGTGGGTTGACTGCTGTGACAGGCTAGGTGCAGGAGGCAGTACAGAAACACGACAGTACAGCAACACGACAGTCATGCAAAGGACAGGAAAGGTAAACAAATCACCCAAACACATCTCAATACGACAAAACCGTCCCTGTCATACCAGGCAAAGCCCACTGAGGTATCAAAAAAACAAAGCAATGTCGGGGGGCCTAACCAGGAAGGGGTGGGGCTTAACCAGGAAGGGGTGGGGCTTAACCAGGAAGGAGGAGGAGCCTACAACGAATGGGCAGTGCCTTTGGAAGTTGAACTGCCCTGTTGGGGTCAGGCGCGTGCAGAATCAGAATATTTCAACTGCAGGAGGAATCCGATGAGCTCGAATTCACCCAACGCCACCACGGCTCACCCCCCCCACCCTCGCTGGCTGCGTGCAACAGGTGGAGCGCAATCGTGAGTTCCGCATGCACGCGTTGCAGCAGGAGAAGGTGGCGAGCTCCGTGTACATCAACTCGCGCAGCGTGGTGCTGCGCCAGGAGCTCGCGATGGGTCGCTACGTCGCCGTGGCCACCACCTTCGAGCCGCGGCAGCAGGGGCGCCTGCTGCTGCGCGTCTTCACCGACGTCGCGTCGCGTTGCAGGTGCCCGCCCACAGCGCGATGGATGCCCTGCGAGAAACAGCGTTTTTCTCTTGTTGTTGCGGCGTTGGTGGTGGAGGTGGCGGTTGTGGTGGCGGTGGTGGTGGCGGCGATGGTGGTGATGGGGGATCTTTGATGGTGGTGGCGGTGGTGGTGGGGGATCTTTATTTGGTGGTGGTGGTGGCAGTATTGGCGGTGATTGCGGGTCTGCTGCTGCTGCTGCACGGGGCCCCTGTAATCATCCAGTGCTGTGGTTCACCTGGAGAAGGCAGTGCAGTAACGTGTGGAATAATCTCCATCTGTACGTGGGGGATAGAGCGTTGCCCCCTTTCCGGGTGCTCCGGTTTCTTCCTCCTACGTGGTGCAATAAACACGACTCGTCAGTTATCGAGGCCGAAAACATCTTAATGAGTAAACACGCAATGTAGCAGCAGCAGCAGCATCACGACCCTCGTGAAATACGACTCTGCAGGATAAATAAATAATACTCGGTCGTCGCCTGGTGCGGTGTGTGTTAACATCGTCACTGGGGAGACAAAGGCGGCCAGGCGTGGTGCTGGCCACACCCCCCCCCCCCCCTCGTGCGACGTGCCGGCCTTCATAGGTGCTACTCGCTATAACAGCACTTGCCCCTGCAGTCTGTTGAGGCTACACGGGGGAGTGGGTCTTTGTCTTTGTGTGCGAGCGTTCAGTGCCCCGCGTCTCCTCGCGTCTCGTCCTCGCCGCCGTGCTGTCGGTAGCGCCGATTGTCCCCCTCCCCCCCCGTTGGGCACAGGGAGCTGATGCTGGACGTGCCACCGCACACGTGCTGGAGCGGCATCGTGGGCTACCCCACCCTCGTCACCAGCCTGCACCTGGTCAGCGCCACCGGGCTGCCCCCAGGTGTGACGACCCCCCCCCCCCCCCGCCGTGAGACTGTTACACTATTTTGTATTTTACCAGGTAAGGGCCACAGAGCTCATCGCTAGCTCTTTTTCAGGAGCATCACAAATGATAGCGGCTCAACAAAGTGGCTTCTCATGATCACGGAGAAATGTATCGCTGCCAAATCAAGGTCACTCTAAACGCGTGATGTTGATTACAACTATACAACAGGCTTCAGGGTTGGGATCGAACCCACCAGGCGAGGTAGTTAACATCTGCTGCTGCTGCTTGTTGCTGGGAGCTGCTTCTAGCTGCTGTTGCTACTGCTAATTGCTGCTGCTTACTGCTGCTAGCTGGTGCGAGTTGCTTGCTACTATGTGCTGCTAGCTACTGTGTGCTGCTAGCTACTATGTGCTGCTAGCTACTATGTGCTGCTAGCTACTATGTGCTGCTAGCTACTATGTGCTGCTAGCTACAATGTGCTGCTAGCTACTATGTGCTGCTAGCTACAATGTGCTGCTAGCTACTATGTGCTGCTAGCTACAATGTGCTGCTAGCTACTATGTGCTGCTAGCTACAATGTGCTGCTAGCTACTATGTGCTGCTAGCTACTCTGTGCTGCTAGCTACAATGTGCTGCTTGTTACTGTGTGCTGCTAGCTACTATGTGCTGCTAGCTACAATGTGCTGCTAGCTACTCTGTGCTGCTAGCTACAATGTGCTGCTTGTTACTGTGTGCTGCTAGCTACTATGTGCTGCTAGCTACAATGTGCTGCTAGCTACTATGTGCTGCTAGCTACTATGTGCTGCTAGCTACTATGTGCTGCTAGCTACTGTGTGCTGCTAGCTACTGTGTGCTGCTAGCTACTATGTGCTGCTAGCTACTATGTGCTGCTAGCTACTATGTGTTGCTTGTTACAATGTGCTGCTAGCTACTATGTGCTGCTTGTTACAATGTGCTGCTAGCTACTATAAGCTGCTAGCTACTATGTGCTGCTAGCTACTATGAGCTGCTAGCTACAATGTGCTGCTAGCTACTATGTGCTGCTTGTTACAATGTGCTGCTAGCTACTATAAGCTGCTAGCTACTATGTGCTGCTAGCTACTATGAGCTGCTAGCTACAATGTGCTGCTAGCTACTATGTGCTGCTAGCTACTATGTGCTGCTAGCTACTGTGTGCTGCTTGTTACTGTGTGCTGCTAGCTACTGTGTGCTGCTAGCTACTATGAGCTGCTTACTACTATGTGCTGCTAGCTACTATGTGCTGCTAGCTACTATGTGCTGCTAGCTACTGTGCTGCTAGCTACTGTGTGCTGCTAGCTACTGTGTGCTGCTAGCTACTATGTGCTGCTAGCTACTCTGTGCTGCTAGCTACTGTGTGCTGCTTGTTACTATGTGCTGCTAGCTACTATGAGCTGCTAGCTACTATGTGCTGCTAGCTACTGTGTGCTGCTTGTTACTATGTGCTGCTAGCTACTATGTGCTGCTAGCTACTATGTGCTGCTAGCTACAATGTGCTGCTAGCTACTGTGTGCTGCTAGCTACTATGTGCTGCTAGCTACTATGTGCTGCTAGCTACAATGTGCTGCTAGCTACTATGAGCTGCTAGCTACTATGTGCTGCTAGCTACTGTGTGCTGCTTGTTACTATGTGCTGCTAGCTACTATGTGCTGCTAGCTACTATGTGCTGCTAGCTACAATGTGCTGCTAGCTACTGTGTGCTGCTAGCTACTATGTGCTGCTAGCTACTATGTGCTGCTAGCTACAATGTGCTGCTAGCTACTGTGTGTTGCTAGCTACTATGTGCTGCTAGCTACTGTGTGCTGCTAGCTACTGTGTGCTGCTAGCTACTATGTGCTGCTAGCTACTATGTGCTGCTAGCTACAATGTGCTGCTAGCTACAATGTGCTGCTAGCTACAATGTGCTGCTAGCTACAATGTGCTGCTAGCTGGTGTGAGCTGCTAGCTACTATGTGCTGCTAGCTACTATGTGCTGCTAGCTACTATGTGCTGCTAGCTACTATGTGCTGCTAGCTACTATGTGCTGCTAGCTACTATGTGCTGCTAGCTACTATGAGCTGCTAGCTACTATGTGTTGCTAGCTACTATGTGCTGCTAGCTGGTGTGAGCTGCTAGCTGGTGCGAGTTGCTTGTTACAATGAGCTGCTAGCTACTATGTGCTGCTTGCTGCCACCGCTCACTCACTCTGTAGAACAGGGGTAGATCACACAAACTCCACTCACTCTGTAGAACAGGGGTAGATCACACAAACTCCACTCACTCTGTAGAACAGGGGGAGATCACACAAACTCAACTCACTCTGTAGAACAGGGGTAGATCACACAAACTCCACTCACTCTGTAGAAGAGGGGTAGATCACACAAACTCCACTCACTCTCACTCTGTAGAAGAGGGGGAGATCACACAAACTCCACTCACTCTGTAGAAGAGGGGTAGATCACACAAACTCCACTCACTCTGTAGAAGAGGGGTAGATCACACAAACTCCACTCACTCTGTAGAACAGGGGTAGATCACACAAACTCCATTCACTCTGTAGAACTGGGGGGGTTGGGGGGGAGTGAGAGAGGAAGCACACAAATCCAGGGCCCTGTTGTCCAGCCCTGGCTCACGGAGCCACAACCCCCTCCGCCTCGCCGCAGGCTCCAGCCCCTACGCCGTGATCCGGAGCGAAGGCAGCAAGGTGAGGAGCCGTCCCCACGCCGACACGCAGGAGCCCGCCCTGGACACCAAGGCGCTGTTCTACCGGCGCAAGCCCGACCAGCCCATTGTGATCGAGGTGCGCCGCGCTCAGAATCGATCGGCGTGCGAGTCGCCGTCGGTCTCTCGCGAGTGTGAGAATCGCGGTGCTGTTCGTGGGGAGCGGCGGCGCAGCGGTTTAGCGCGCGCCGCGCCATGGACCCCGGCGACCCGGGTTCGATTCCCGCTCCCGTGGGTCGACTCCACCTCAGATGAGTACCTGGCGTAGTAAACATCGCCGCCGGGGGAGACAAAGGCGGCCGGGCGCTGTGCTGGCCACCCGCCGCCCCCTCGTTGCGCGGCCCGTTGAGGGGATGTCTGTCTCGTGCGTGCGTGCTCGCAGCTGTGGAACAAGAGCTGCGTCTGCTCCGAGTTCATCGGCAGGGTCTCTGTGCCGGCCACGATGGGCGACCTCAAGAGCAGCCACAGCATGAGGTTGCAGGGCAGCGAGGGCAGCGACCGAGGCAGCGTCCTCATCAGCGTCAACTCCAGCGACGACCTCGTGGCCATCTGAGCCGCGTGGGGTCACGAAGGGTCACGAACGTAGAGCCCCCACCCCCCCCCACCCAAAACACGGGAGACCCCCCCCCCACCACCACTAAGTGCCCCCATTCCTCCCCCTTCCCCACCATCCCCTCCCTTCCCTACCATGCCCCCCCTTACCCCCCCCTTCCCCACCGCCCCCCTTCCCCACCATGCCCCCCTTACTCACTATGCCCCCCCTTACTCACTATGCCCCCCCTTCCTCACCAGCCCCCTTCCCCACCACCCCCCCTTCCTCACCAGCCCCCCCTTCCCCGCAATGTCCGATCACAAACGAGGTGGGCCGGACGGCCCCCCTCGTTTGTGCTCCCGTGTAAACAAAGCCTCCAGCATATTTTCGTAATTTCATCTCTTCTTGTTTACCACAACATCCCGTCGGCCGTGCCTAGAGGCCCTCATTGTGGGCCAGCGTGTGACTTGGGCCAGCATGGCTGGCGTCACGCCGGCGGTGACGGTGAGCGAGGAACCTCTCTGGCTGGCCCCCGAGCCCCCGTAGCGGTCGTGTTGGACCCCCGAGGTGGCCGCATCGTCAAAGCCGCGGCTTTCCCCTGCGAGTTTTTCCCTTTACATTAGCGCTGTATTTTGTTGTTACGGCCAACTCGTTTTTAGTTTATCTGGCAAGGCTCCGGCGAGCTACGCTTAGCTCACTTTCTCGGAATCGGCACGGCCGTCGCAAATGATGGCTGCTCGCACCAAGTGGCGTTTCTTTTTCGCCGCGCGGAAATTTACAGCGGCAGCCCAAATACGCGACGTCGATTCTCAACGTGGAGGGAAAACCCGGAGGACCCGTAGGAAAAATCCACGCCACCACGGGGAGAGAGACGCGCACGCTCCAAATATACAGCAGCAGCAGCAGCAGGCGTCAGGGTCGGGATGGAACCCACGACCTCCTGTATACCAGGCGAGGTAGTTAACATCTCCCCCCTGTTGCTTGAGTGTGGTCGTGATGACGGTGAAGTTGGCATGAGCAGCGGTAGGAATGGGAACGTGGAGGTGCCGATCCTCCTGTAGCAGTAGCAGGAACCGACGTTCACAGATATTGTCTTTGACACTCTCTCACACTCACTCACACTCCGCTCACACTCTCACTCACACTCCGCTCACACTCTCACACTCACTCACTCACTCACACTCTCACACTCCGCTCACACTCTCACTCCGCTCACACTCTCACTCATGCACTCCCATGTTCTCTGACACTCAGGCTGACACTCTCACGCTCACTCACACTCTCACTCACACACTCCTACTCACACTCTCACTCACACTCCGCTCACACTCTCACTCCGCTCACACTCTCACTCACACTCTCACACTCACTCACATTCCACTCACACTCCGCTCACACACTCACACTCTCACACACTCACTCACACACTCGCACTCACACTCTAACTCCGCTCACACTCTCACTCCGCTCACACTCTCACTCCACTCACACTCACTCACACTCTCACTCACACTCCGCTCACACTCTCACACAGTCCCACGTTCACTGACATTCTCTTTGACACTCTCACACACTCCCATGGTCACTGACACTCAGGCTGACACACTCACACTCTCACTCCGCTCACACTCTCGCTCACACTCTCGCTCACACACTCCCATGTTCACTGACACTCAGGCTGACACTCTCACGCTCACTCACACTCTCACGCACACTCTCACTCACCTCACACTCCGCTCACACTCTCACACTCTCACTCACACACTCCCATGTTCACTGACACTCAGGCTGACACTCTCACGCTCACTCACACTCTCACTCACACTCACTCACACTCCGCTCACATTCTCACTCCGCTCACACTCTCACACTCTCGCTCACACTCTCACACTTTCACACTCTCCCATGTTCACTGACACTCAGGCTGACACTCTCACGCTCACTCACACTCACACTCTCGCTCACACTCTCACTCCGCTCACACTCTCACACTCTCGCTCACACTCTCACTCGCACTCCGAACATACTCTCACTCACACTCTGCTCACACTCTGGCATTCAGTCTCACAATCTCGCTCACACTCTACACTCACACTTTCACACTCGCACTCCGATCATACTCTCACAAGCTCGCTCACACTCTCACACTCTCACTCGTTCACACTCTTGCTCACACTCTCATGCTTTTGCATGCTCACACTCTCGCTCACGCTCCTCTCAACGCGTCCCCCCTTCGGAGGCGTCGTTGTGTAGGACTGAGAACTCCTCTCGGAGTACCCGCTACGCGTGGATGCTGCGGTGAGAAGTCCCGGCGTGGCGTGCCCTGGTGGCCTATCACTGTGGCGTTCCGGCGTGGCGTCCCGGTGTGGCGTGCCAGCTCATGTCCACCACTGGCAAGAGGGCACTCGCTCACTTTGCACTTCCGTTCAGCTTTGCCAAATACGGCTTCGCGCGGTGCGCTATGGAAACCGCATGCGTCCGCTGTGTGACCCGGTATGGGAATCTAACCGTGCGTGGCCTTTACTCTGTGTGCCTCCGAGCTACGTGGCATGGTCGTTTTCCAAGGTAGGTGCATGCAAGCCTGCCGTATAATCAAAACGAGATCAGTGTCGTGTGTGTGCGCGTGTCCGTGTGTCTGTTGACGTTAATGTGGGGAGCGGTGGTGCGGCGGTTAGCGCTACGCCGCGCTACGAACCCGGCGACCCGAGTTCGATTCCCGCTCACGGCCAACACCGGTGACGATTATCTGAACCGGTCGTGGGCCTCCCCTAGGTCGACTCAGCCTCAAATGAGTACCTGGTGCGGTGTGTAGTAAACTTCGCCACTGGGGAGACAAAGGCGGCCGGGCGTGGTGTTGGCCACCCACCCCTTCGTGTGCCGTGCCGGCCTTCATAGGTGCTCGCTAACAGCACTTGCCCCTACAATTTGTAAAGGCTACACGGGGAATCTTTGTTTACATGTGTGGGGAGCGGTGGCGCAGCGGTTAGCGCGCTATGCTACGAAACCTGGTGTCCCGAGTTCGATTCCCGCTTGCGGCCACCACCGGCGATGGTTGTCTAAATCAGTCCTGGGCCTCCCCCCTAGGTCGACTCGGCCTCAAATGAGTACCCGGTGCGGTGTGTAGTAAACATCGCCACTGGGGAGACAAAGGCGGCCGGGCGTGGTGCTGGCGACCCACTCCCTCGTGTGCCGTTTTGGCCTTCATGGGTGCTCGCTAACAGCACTTGGCCCAACAATCTGTTCAGGCTACACGGGGAATCTTTGTTTTGGTAAGTTTTTTGTGCACTCAGACAACTTTAAGTTCTCTTTGCATCACCTAGGGACATGTTTACCAATCATCAGGCACATGCACCATGTCATGACGTGAGGAACGGAGAGTGGATCTGTACCCCGAGGAACGGAGAGTGGATCGGTGCGATGAATGGAGTGTGGATCAGTGCGATGAATGGAGTGTGGATCAGTGCGATGAACGGAGTGTGGATCTGTGCGATGAACGGAGAGTGGATCTGTGCCCTGAGGAACGGAGTGTGGATCGGTGCGATGAACGGAGTGTGGATCGGTGCGATGAACGGAGTGTGGATCGGTGCCCTGAGGAACGGAGTGTGGATCGGTGCGATGAACGGAGTGTGGATTGGTGCGATGAACGGAGAGTGGATCGGTGCGATGAACGGAGTGTGGATTGGTGCGATGAACGGAGTGTGGATCGGTACGATGAACGGAGTGTGGATCGGTGCCCTGAGGATCGGAGTGTGGATCGGTGCGATGAACGGAGAGTGGATCGGTGCCCTGAGGATCGGAGTGTGGATCTGTGCCCTGAGGAATGGAGTGTGGATTGGTGCGATGAACGGAGTGTGGATCGGTGCGCTGAGGAATGGAGAGTGGATCAGTGCGATGAACGGAGTGTGGATCGGTGCGCTGAGGACCAGAGTGGGTCTCCACACAGGTCTCTGCCGCTGGATTGCCACTGAGCAGTGGCAGGAGAAGCAACGGTTTATTCGAAACGAGGAATTTACCACTTTATATTAAAACAAATGGAACTGTTTCGCCTTGATAACCCAGTGAAGCCACACTGAGCAGTCCGAAGACTGTTTCAGGGAGGGCCCTGCCATATGATTTGGTCGATTGGCCAATTCCAACAAAGAGAGTTTGGCTTAATATGTTGTACGTATGTTAAACTTATTTCGCACCGTACGTAGCCAACCATGCTAAACTGAGTTTTAGTATTTAGCGCCGTTTATACAAACCATATCGCGTAGCGTGCAGTTCCAGATGCCTTTGGCCAATCATTGAAAAGTGTTTGTTCGTGTGCGGGAAACCCCGAGAACCTTGAGACAGTCCACACGGAGCGGGATGAACGTAGACATCTGTGGGTCTCTCCGAGTCTTTGAGTCTCTGTGCCAGTCTGTGGACCTCCCTGTGAGTCTATGGATATCTGTGCGAGTCTGGGTCTCTGCGTGTGTCTAAGAGATAGTGGGATACTGTGAGGGCTAATGTATCGGTATCTGTGTTAGTATTGGTCTTTATATATGTCTGTGGATCTCTGCGAATCGAAGAGGAGATGGTGGGAGACTGTTCGTGCACATCTGTGGTTCTCTGTGTAAATCTGTGGATCTCTCTGAGTCTATGTATCTCTGGAAATCTGTGGTTCTCTGTGTCTATGGGTCTCTTGAGTCCGTGGGGCTCTCTGTGAGTCTGTGGAGGTGTCTCTGTGAGTCTATCTCAGTGGAGAGATGCTGGGATGAGATTCTGAGGGCCGGTCTGGGAGGTCACCGCACGTCCCCTGTGCAGCTGCTACGGAAGGTGGGGATCGTAGATAAGCGAGCACGCGCCCGTGGCATCGTTGGCTTTGCCCACGATGACCTCTGCTTGGTCTTGATATCCATTGTGGGCCACCGCTGGTCTGCGGACCACGCCACATGGCCTTGCGGGACACCGCTCGTCTGCGGACTACTCCACATGGCCTTGTGGGACACCGCTGGTCTGCAGACCACTCCACATGGCCATGCGGGACACCGCTCGTCTGCAGACCACTCCACATGGCCTTGTGGGACACCGCTGGTCTGTGGACGACTCCACATGGCCTTGTGGGACACCGCTGGTCTACAGACCACTCTACATGGCCTTGCGGGACACCGCTGGTCTACAGACCACTCTACATGGCCTTGCGGGACACCGCTGGTCTACAGACCACTCCACATGGCCTTGTGGGACACCGCTGGTCTGCGGACCACTCCACATGGCCTTGCGGGACACCGCTGGTCTACAGACCACTCCACATGGCCTTGCGGGACACCGCTGGTCTGTGGACCACTCCACATGGCCTTGCGCGACACCGCTGGTCTGTGGACCACTCCACATGGCCTTGCGGGACACCGCTGGTACGCGGACCACAGATTGGGTGCCACTGTGCCATCAGCATCATCATCAACTTGTCTTAAAGCGACCTGCTGCTCAAGGGCCATCTCTTGTTTACAGCCACTGAGCCAAGTGGAGGAAATTCCACATCCATATGGTTGGGGGGAAGAATCCAGCCTTTCCTGGTGACAACCACTTAACTTTTACCTACAAACCAGTAGTTATTTAATCGATTCTGGGAGGGATAATGATGGGCTGAGCCAAACCCCATCCCCCACCACCTCCACCCTAGCCAGGATTCGACCTTGGGACCTTCCTATCGCGCGAGCCGGCCGTGGCCTTGGTGGCCCCCAGGAATCCATCGGCGTGGCCCGGCAGGCTGTGGGGGGCCACGCGGTGTCGGATCGTGAACGCGAGAGGTCGCGGAATATCGTGACCCCTTCATAATAAAGGGGGTTGTTGTTGGGGTTGTTGTTGGGGTTAGATCGCATAAACGTGTCCGTTAAACTCGCCATCACCGCTCGACAGCCAATTTTGGTAAGGATTTGTCACGTAAGAATAAAAACGTGCCAATTCAGAATTGGAATATTTATCTTGGAGGAATCCGATGAGCTATAAAGCTCTTTTTCACAGATGTCCAGTACGGGGCGGGTAAGAACGTTACAACAAACAGTACAAAACATGGTAGTAATGCAAAGTTCAAGAAAGGTAAACACGTCACACAAACACAACACTAAACTATTCCCCATCCCGCCAGGCAACGCCCACTGAGGCGTTATTTTTCACAAGCGACCTGGCGATCACAAATGACAGCTCAACAAAGTGGCACCATCATTTGGACATTTGTAGCAGCAAACTAATCGAAATAATCTCAGTGCACGTTTCTCAATGTGGAGGGGAAACCGGAGGGAAACAAATCCAGGCGACCACGGGGAGAGAGAGAGAGACGCAGACTCCAAATATCCAGCAGCAGGCGTCAGGGTCGGGATCGAACCCCCGACCTCCAGGCAAGGAGGGTAATGTCAACCACCGTGGCGTTCCTCGAATAATGAAAGTTCAAATTGCATCGTCAATTCCCAAGCTTGGGAAAGGCAGTAAACCAACAGGTAAACCAGTCGCAAGATAACACCAAGGCAACACAGACCCTCCGTGAAATGGAACTCTCAATACATAGTTAAGGATCGAGTGTGCGACTGACGGCGACACCGCTTGCGATCTCACCCCCTAAAACAACCCCTCTATTAGGAGTCATTATTCTGAGTCACATTATTCTGAGTCACATTATTCTGAGTCACATTATTCTGAGTCACATTATTCTGAGTCACATTATTCCGAGTCATTATTCTGAGTTACATTTCGTCACGCATTAAACTCGCGACGTCGCCCACCGGCTAATCGGTTTTTACTTCCGGCTGCTTCACTTTTTTTGTATGCGATTTTAAACAAATTTATTCTAAATATCTCGCTGTGTTTTTAAACCTTTTAAAGTGTGTAACTTGAATAAAGGGGTAATTGGAACGTTGTGTGTGTCTCTGGGTGTTAGCCTGCATGCACGATGACCACATCTGCATGGGAATCTAAAACTAAATTGTTTTATTTTATTATTATACGCTTTTTATTAACTCACTGTTGTTGTATCCTCAAATCTTGTAACTCAATTTTTACCCTCTTCCCAATGTGGTATAGACTGCAAACTTGGTATACTTATGGCATACTGATGACAATACTATATTATATCATAAAAAATAAAAAAAAAGCATTTTAAAACTTTTTATATATGTTATGTTTCGGCTTCGCTCTAATTGTCCACGGTCCCTACGTCATGACGAGCTTCGGGGTCACTTCCTGGAGTCGTGGAGTTCGTCCATTGCTAGTGCGGTACATTTCATTAAAGTTTTAAAAATATGACTTACTAGCTGTACTACCCGGCTTCGCCTGGGACGTGGATCCACCACGCCCGGCCGCCTTTGTCTCTCCAGTGGCGATGTTCACACCACAGCAGTTACTCGTTTGAGGCTGAGTCGACCTTGGGGAGGCCCAGGACCGGTTCAAATAATCGTCACCGGTGGGTGGCCGTGAGCGGGAATCGAACTCGGGTCGCCGGGTTCGTAGCGCAGCGTAGCGCTAACCACTATACTACCGCTCCATCCACAGACACAAAAAACACAGACAGCTCGCTAACCGCTACACTACCACTCCCTCCACAGACACAGATACACAGACAGCGCGCTAACCACTACACTACCGCTCCCTCCACAGACACACAGCGCGCTAACCACTACACTACCACTCCCTCCACAGACACACAAACACACACACAGACAGCGCGCTAACCACTACACTACCACTCCCTCCACACACACACAGACAGCGCGCTAACCACTACACTACCACTCCCTCCACAGACACAGACAGCGCGCTAACCACTACACTACCACTCCCTCCACAGACACACACAGACACACAGACAGCGCGCTAACCACTACACTACCACTCCCTCCACACACACACAGACAGCGCGCTAACCACTACACTACCACTCCCTCCACAGACACACAGACAGCGCGCTAACCACTACACTACCACTCCCTCCACAGACACACACAGATACACAGACAGCGCGCTAACCACTACACTACCACTCCCTCCACAGACACACACAGACATAAACACACACAGACAGCGCGCTAACCACTACACTACCACTCCCTCCACAGACACACAGACAGCGCGCTAACCACTACACTACCACTCCCTCCACAGACACACACAGATACACAGACAGCGCGCTAACCACTACACTACCACTCCCTCCACAGACACACACAGACATAAACACACACAGACAGCGCGCTAACCACTACACTACCACTCCCTCCACAGACACACACAGACAGCGCGCTAACCACTACACTACAATGCGTTACGCTTCCACATGCGCAGGTCACGTGACAGATTTGACGTCACAGCTCACTTTGCCGTGCAAAAAATAAATGCATTATTGAGCTCAACGCCCCTCCCCTAAAAAAACCCACAAAAGTGTATTTGTATAATGTTTACATGGTGTACAGTCTGGAAAGTACCTGCATGGCAAATTTCAAGTGTGTTGCATGACGGGAAGTACGCTAAACATTTTGAACAGACAACACATAATCACAACTTTGCCTTGTGTATATATGGAGATGATGAGGTAAGGTCGAGCTGAGCCATGCAACTCATTGCCAGAGAGTTTCACGGCTCAGCTGGACCTTACCTCACATCAACATGCACAACTTTCAATAAATAAAGACAACACGTTCATCTTCATTAAATTGACTTTGTAATAAATGTTTTCTCCTACAACATCAGAGTGCAGCGCCACATTAAATACAATACTACAATGACAACAGTTTAAAGCGATTTTAAGCATGTTCTATTTTCAAAATGGAAATATGGTTATGGAGGGGAGGGGGCAGAGCTTTGTGACGTCATATTTGGGGGGTCTGACTTTTTGTGACGTCGTGTGACGAGGGGGAGGGGGGGTCAAAAATCGTCCAAAATCGCGTGACGTCATTTATGGACGGCCCCTAACTTATAAAAGTAACTTGTTATTGTTGTCGGCGTGTTAACCTAACGACAATACGAGGTGGGGGGTGGTTGCTGGCGTAACAAATGGGAAGGCGTTGTTGTTGTTCACGGCTTTACAAACATCACGAAGTTTAACACGTAGGCTTTCGCGACCAATACTATTACCAATCGATTATATAATTACAATAACCCCCCCCCCGCCTCAAATCACTGCACCTGAAATGAGTTAAATGATGACGTCACCCTGCTGCTGTTCTGTTTAAGACCGGGAGCAAGTGGAGAGGGCTTTACCATTCTGGCGAATTGCCCGATGATGATGCTGGATGTATTTACCAGCGAAACGTCACGGTACTCAAACTGTAAATGATGTTGAGTCACTCTTCAACACACCGGTGGGCTAAAGTAGTGAACTATTTTGTCCTTTGTACACGTGACACATTTTTTACTGTTTGGCCGTGTAGGGTGGTGGAGGGTTACGACACATTTATAAACAACGCGATTTAACCCAAAAAACGTTATTATGAAACACGTCACGAATCTTCCTGCGTCGTGTGGTGGAGGGTGGACGAGACACTGTGCGGATTGGCGAGGCTCGTGGCGCCGCTCACGTGGCGTGAACTCAGAATATTTATTTATACTGGAGGAATCCGATGAGCTATGAAGCTCTTATTCACAGACGTCGACAGGAAGTATTTTTGTAAAATAACCTCCGTTCCCACTGCATGAAAAAAAAGCACTCGAAACAACACGATATCGCGATAATCGTAATATCGTGGACGGTGATGTCGTGCAAATGAATAGTCACATCGCAGCGGGCCTCGATCATGAAATGCAGAAGTTTTACCTCCACTCCAGACGCAGAGGTTTTACCTCCACTCCAGACCCAGAGGTTTTACCTCCACTCCAGACCCAGAGGTTTTATCTCCACTCCAGACCCAGAGGTTTTACCTCCACTCCAGACCCAGAGGTTTTACCTCCACTCCAGACCCAGAGGTTTTACCTCCACTCCAGACCCAGAGGTTTTACCTCCACTCCAGACCCAGAGGTTTTACCTCCACTCCAGATCCAGAGGTTTTACCTCCACTCCAGACCCAGAGGTTTTACCTCCACTCCAGACTGAGAGGTTTTACCTCCACTCCAGACCCAGAGGTTTTACCTCCACTCCAGACCCAGAGGTTTTACCTCCACTCCAGACCCAGAGGTTTTACCTCCACTCCAGACCCAGAGGTTTTACCTCCACTCCAAACCCAGAGGTTTTACCTCCACTCCAGACCCAGAGGTTTTACCTCCACTCCAGACCCAGAGGTTTTACCTCCTCTCCAGACCCAGAGGTTTTATCTCCACTCCAGACCTAGAGGTTTTACCTCCACTCCAGACCCAGAGGGTTTATCTCCACTCCAGACCCAGAGGTTTTACCTCCACTCCAGACCCAGAGGGTTTATCTCCACTCCAGACCCAGAGGTTTTACCTCCACTCCAGACTCAGAGGTTTTACCTCCACTCCAGACCCAGAGGTTTTACCTCCACTCCAGACCCAGAGGTTTTACCTCCAGGCAGGTTGAGGCGCCCTCACCACGTGCAAGGTGCACGTGACGGTCACCAGGGGGCGATCCGCTCACGACAGTCACGTGCCACTCAACTCGCCCTGCACCGCTAATACTCACCACACTCACCACACTCCCCTAACACTCACCACACTCACCTAACACTCACCACACTCCCCTGACACTCACCACACTCCCTGACACTCACCACACTCACCACACTCCCCTAACACTCACCTGACACTCACCACACTCCCCTGACACTCACCACACTCACCACACTCCCCTAACACTCACCTAACACTCACCACACTCACCTAACACTCACCACACTCCCCTGACACTCACCACACTCCCTGACACTCACCACACTCCCTGACACTCACCTAACACTCACCACACTCACCACACTCCGCTAACACTCACCTGACACTCACCACACTCCCCTGACACTCACCACACTCCCCTGACACTCACCACACTCCCTGACACTCACCACACTCCCCTAACACTCACCTAACACTCACCACACTCACCTGACACTCCCCTAACACTCAACTGACACTCACCACACTCACCTGACACTCACCACACTCCCTGACATTCACCTGACACGCAGCAGCAGCAGATGGAACCCATCATAGTACTGTAGTGTACTGTAGAGTGTGTACTGTAGTGTGTACTGTAGTGTACTGTAGTGTGTACTGTAGTTCATAGTTTCCATGTATTTGGTATGGCCCTGTGAGACATTCGGCTCTTGAATCGGTTGCAGCTGCAACAAACAAAAAACATGAACAAGAAAACATCTTAAAGTGGCCACACTGAAACTCATACACTACAGTACACACTACAGTACACACTACAGTACACTACAGTACACACTACAGTACACTACAGTACACACTACAATACACTACAGTACACACTGCAGTACACACTACAGTACACTACAATACACTACAGTACACACTACAGTACACACTACAATACACTACAGTACACACTACAGTACACTACAGTACACACTACAGTACACACTACGGTACACACTACAGTACACTACAGTACACACTACAGTACACTACAGTACACACTATAATACACTACAGTATACACAACAATACACTACAGTACACACTACAATACACACATTACACTACAGTACACTACAGTACACACTACAGTACACTACAATACACACAACATTACACTACAGTACACACTACATTACACTACAGTACACACTACAGTACACACTACAGTACACTACAGTACACACTACAATACACACTACATTACACTACAGTACACTACAGTACACACTACAGTACACACTACAATACACTACAGTACACGCTACAATACACTACAGTACACACTACAATACACTACACACTACAGTACACACTACAATACACTACAGTACACACTACAATACACTGCAGTACACACTACAGTACACTACAGTACACACTAGAGTACACACTACAATACACTACAGTACACACTAGAGTACACACTACAATACACTACAGTCACGCTACTAATGATGATGGTGGTGATGATGGTGGTGATGGTAATGGTGATGATGGTAATGGTGATGATGGTGGTGATGGTGACGGTTGTGATGGTGGTGATGGTAGTGGTGGTGGTAATGGTGATGATGGTGACGATGATGGTGATGATGGTGACGGTTGTGATGGTGATGGTTATGATGGTGATGATGGTGATGATGGTGACGGTTGTGATGGTGGTGATGGTTATGATGGTGATGATGGTGACGATGATGGTGATGATGGTAATGGTGGTGATGATGGTAATGGTGGTGATGGTGATGATGACGATGATGGTGATGATGGTAATGGTGGTGATGATGGTGACGGTGGTGATGGTAGTGATGGTGGTGATGGTGACGGTTGTGATGGTGGTGATGGTGGCACATTGACGACAATAACGGTGCACAGTAAGTGATATTGTCATGATGGTGATGATGATGATGGTTATGATGGTAGTGATGGTGGTGATGGTGACGGTTGTGATGGTGGTGATGATGGTGATGATAACGATGATGGTGATGATGGTAATGGTGGTGATGATGGTGACGGTGGTGATGGTAGTGATGGTGGTGATGGTGACGGTTGTGATGGTGGTGATGGTGGCACATTGACGACAATAACGGTGCACAGTAAGTGATATTGTCATGATGGTGATGATGATGGTGATGATGGTGATGGTTATGATGGTAGTGATGGTGGTGATGGTGACGGTTGTGATGGTGGTGATGGTTATGATGGTGATGATGGTAATGGTGGTGATGATGGTAATGGTGGTGATGGTGGTGATGATGACGATGATGGTAATGATGGTAACGGTGGTGATGATGGTGACGGTGGTGATGGTAGTGATGGTGGTGATGGTGACGGTTGTGATGGTGGTGATGGTGGCACATTGACGACAATAACGGTGCACAGTAAGTGATATTGTCATGATGGTGATGATGATGGTGATGATGGTGATGGTTATGATGATAGTGATGGTGGTGATGGTGACGGTTGTGATGGTGGTGATGGTTATGATGGTGATGATGGTGACGATGATGGTGATGATGGTAATGGTGGTGATGATGGTAATGGTGGTGATGATGACGATGATGGTAATGATGGTAATGGTGGTGATGATGGTGACGGTGGTGACGGTGGTGATGGTAGTGATGGTGGTGATGGTAGTGGTGGTGGTAATGGTGATGATGGTGACGATGATGGTGGTAATGGTGGTGATGGTGGTGATGGTTATGATGGTGATGATGGTGATGGTTATGATGGTAGTGATGATAATGGTTGGCGATGGTTGTTGAACCCTCGGATTGCACAGCATGCAGTTGTGTATGGGGATATTTACGTGGGGATTCCGCGCAGGGAATTTGCAAGCACACAAATCATCTGCGCGAGTCTTAGACCACCAACATCATCATGGAGCAGCAGTAGCATCATCGTCTCTCGTATTGAATCACCATGATCGTTATCTTCGTCATCTTTATAATCTTAACTGTCCACTATCCGTCATCATAATCAGCTCCACTATCCATAAGGAATATCACAGCATCATCATCGCTGCTGCTGGTAATGACCACGACCACCATCATGATCACAATCATAAATTATAATATACAACACCCACATCATCTGTACACACTTCCATGCTTATCAACGCTTGTTATCATCAATCGCTACCACAATACACACGTATACAATAGCCCAGTTACAATAATAAGCATGCCTCCTCCTGGTGCATCTGCAAAAAAATGCTTACAGCCTTCTATGATGACATCTCTGTAAATCTCCCGACTCCATGCGTCCTTGGTCTCTCCCGATAGATATCGAACTCCCATCTGTCAACGCATCTCCCACCACCCTCTTCCCTTCCTCCTGTCAGTCCACATTCATCTGATCAGTGCGCATCTCCCAATCTTATCAAAACGATTAAAGCCAGAGGGATTCATTGCTGCCTCCGTGCGGTTTTGCCGTTCTTCTGTGTGCTGTTTGTGATGTCCGTCCGTGTGTCGCCTCGCTGGGTTTTTGTGTGGTTTGGCCATGTTTTTGTTTATTGTAGTACGGAGTTAGACTGATGGCCTTAATCTTAGTTGTCTTGTGGTTGTTGTTGTTTGACTTGCGTGCCACTGGGATTTTTGCACACAGCGTTGGTGTACGATGCTATTTCAGGAATATTTTTTATGTTTTTTTTCCCTGGATTTTCTGTTTGCAGTCACACAAAGTCACTTTAAGATGTTTTCTTGTTCATGTTTTTTGTTTGTTGCGGTTGCACCCGATTCAAGAGCCGAATGGCTCACAGGGCTATACCAAAATAAATGAACTATGAACTCATACACCACAGTACACATTACAGTACACTACAGTACATTACAGTACACACTACAGTACACACTACAGTACACACTACAATACACACTACAGTACACACTGCAGTACACTTCACACTAAAGTACACAGTACAGTACACACTACAGTACACACCACAATACACTACAGTACACACTACAATACACTACAGTACACACTACAATACACTACAGTACAAACTACAGTACACACTGGAGTACACTTCACACTACAGTACACACTACAGTACATTTCACACAACAGTACAAACTACAGTACACACTACAGTACACGTCACTACACTACAGTACACACTACAATACACTACAGTACACACCACAGTACACTACAGGACACACTACAGTAGACTACAGTACACACCACAGTACACTACAGTACACACTACAGTACAAACTACAGTACACACTGCGGTACACTTCACACTACAGTACACACTGCAGTACACTTCACACTACAGTACAGTTCACACTACAGTACACTCATACACTGCACAGTACACACTACAGTACACTTCACACTACATTACACTCATACACAACCACACACACAGACAACCACACACAGACAACCACACACATAGACAACCACATAGACAACTACACAGACAGACAACTACACAGACAGACAACCATACACACAGACAACCACACACATAGACAACCACACAAGGACACACAACCACACAAGGACACACAACCACACAAGGACACACAACCACACAAGTACACACACACACAACAACCACACACACAACAGCCACACACACACAACAACCACACACACACAACCACACAAGTACACACACACACAACAACCACACACACACACAACAACCACACAAGTACACACATAGACAACCACACAACTACACACACACAACCAAACACTCAAGCGCACAAGTACACACACACACAACCACACAACTACACATGCACAACCACACACACACACAACTACACAAGTATATACACAACAACAATAACCGCCATTCGCCACCAAGTGGCGGTGACGTCACCACGACGCTTGTGCCAGGCTATGTGCACCTTGAGGCCACGTGAAGTGTCGAACGCCCGCTGGCAGGAGGTCACGGGGCAGACCCAGGTGCCACGGGTCGACTGACTGAGATGACTGGCTGATGCACCACCTGTGCCCCCTACTGTGCCAACCTGCTGTGCTTTAGCCACCCGGCGCTCCGCTCGATGTTGTGAGCATCGCTCCTCCGCCCTCAGTTGTTAATGGAGGGCGACTGCCTCCAACTGCCCAGTAGCATCCTTCACGAGCCTCCTCCACAGAGGCTGATCTTGACACCGCTGGTACCAGTCATCGGCAGGTCCACTAAGCTCCACGTCCTCCTGTACCACATCACTCCATCTCTTCTCTAGCCCGTGCCGCGCCCGTTTAGCCCCTTCGATCCGGCCGAACAAAAGCTGTTTCGGCATGCAGTGGCTGGGCATGCGGGCTACATGACCCAGCCAACGCAGCTTTGCCTGCCAGAGCTCACCGATGGGACCTTGCCCAGATCTTTCAAGGATTTGTGAGCTCCTCACACAATCCAGCCTGGTTAAACCCAGGAAGGATCGTAGGCAGGTTAGCCTAAATGTTTCTAACCGGCAAAGATTTTCCATTAGGGGGGTCCACATTTTGCAAGCGTAGAGAAGGGAGGGATGACCATGGCCGAGAAGACCTGAAGCTTAGTGCGGAGCGACAGACCTGGTAGCTTCCACACAGCGTTACGCAACTGATGAAAATATATTGCCGCTCGACTGATTCGGAGTGAGACCTCTGCTGTTAAACTGGAGCCGGTCATAAGCACACTGCCCAGGTATGGGAAACTCTCCACTCTCTCCACAACTGCCCCATCACCTATTGGGAGTTGTGGGGGTGGAGTGTCCGATGGTACAAAATACCCAGGCAGGTGCTTAGTTTTGGTGGGGCTGATGGTAAGGCTCCATCTCTTAGTGGCACGCTCCAGTCTCAGCAGCAGCGTCTCCACCTCCTCCTCTGAATGAGCAGCTATTACCAAATCGTCATACATAACTTAGTTGAGCAATAGGGAGCCATCCCTTGACCGCACCCGGGCATTGATCAGCCTCCCATTATATCTGTACCAAATGGAGATTCCCCAGTACAGCTATTGAAGGCTTCACGAACTACGTGGTCAAAATAGATGTTAAATAATGTGGGAGCCAGAGGACATCCCTGTCGCACCCCAAAGTGTAAGGGAATGTCTCTGACTCCCGGCCACGTAGTTTTGCCCGGGCCCGCTCACCATCATGAAGGTCCTTAATGATCGTGAGCAGAGGGTCAGGGACTCCAAAAGCACAAAGAGCAACCCAGAGCCCAGGCCTACTGATGGTATCATAGGCCTTGACCAGGTCAATAAAGCAGAGATGCAGGTCTTGCTGGAATTCCCTACAACTCTGCTGTAGCAGACGGACAGAAAATATGGCATCTGTGCAGGACTGCCCTTTCCTGAAACCGCATTGGGGCTCTGCAAGCCTCTCCTCAGCGTGCCTGGCAAGGCGATGTTGAATAATCCTTGCCAGGACCTTTCCTGGCACACTGAGGAGTGAGATGCCCCTGTAGTTGTTACAGTCTGTGTGGTCTCCCTTCTTAAAGAGGGGGACCACCAGGGCATCCTTCCAATCCTGCGGAACCCGTCCAGTGGTCCAGACTGTTGTTATGTCATATAGGGCAGTCTGTGCACAAACGCCACCCTCAGCATTTCGCTTGGGAGATCATCTCTGCCTGCTGCCTTTCCTGGTCTCAGACTCCGGATCGCCTTCAGTACTTCCTCAACAGATGGCACCTCAGCCAGCCACTCACAGGGGGTGACTTCCTGCAATATTTGAGGCACCGCAGCCTCAGCAGGGTCATCCCCACTTTGTGTTTTCCTGGCTGAGGGATTTTCCCTCCCCCAGGACCTAACAGAAATGCTCAGCAAATCTGCAAACCTGTTCCTGGGGGTCAGAGATTGGATCACCGTTTTTTTCCCCTAATGACGGTAATAGGTGTGGCGCTGCAGGTTACTTTTTTGATGGAGTTAAATAGAGATTTGTGATCGCGGGCCACTGAGGCAGACTCCATCTCCTCAGAAACCCGCGACCACCACCCATCCTTGCAGCACCTCACGGGTCTCCGAACCTCTGAGCAAAGGCTGCGGTAAGCCTCCTCATTCTCTGTGGGATTCTGTAGCCGATGACAGTGGGCCTGTCGCTTTTTCTCAACTATCCTGAACACCTCCTCTGTCAGCCAGGGTCTCTGAGGAGGTCTGGACCGCATACCCAAAGCAGCCATTGCAGCTGCATTAGTCACAGTCCTAAACCTCGCCCATTTACCTTCGACATCAGGAGGAGTGGGGGACGATGCCAACCCCAGCCACAAGCGATGATGAAATTCCCGCTTGCAACTTTCATCAGATAACTGAGACCAGGCCACTTTAGGTTGGAATGGGGTCCTGGGTGTACACCCACCACCGGAGTGGAAGAGTGGCAGGCGCATCTTACAGATGACTAGTCGATGGTCAGAGGGCAGATCAGCTCCACGGTAGGTCCTGGTGTCCAGGACATGGGCTCGCATCCGCTGATCCGTCACTATGTAGTCCAGCAGATGTTCTTGCTTGGACCTGGCATGCATCCATGATGTTGTGTGGATGCGCCGATGCCGGAACACACACAACCACACACACACAACCACACAAGTACACACACAGACACAACCACACAAGTACACACACACAACCACACAAGTAAACACAACCACACACACACAACCACACAAGTACACACATACACAACCACACACACAACCACACACACACAACCACACAAGTACACACACAGACACAACCACACAAGTACACACACAGACAACCACACACAACCACACACACACAACCACACAAGTACACACACAGACACAACCACACAAGTACACACACAGACAACCACACAAGTACACACACAGACACAACCACACAAGTACACACACGCAAGTACACACACACAACAACCACACACATAGACAACCACACAAGTACACACACACAACCACACAAGTACACACACAACCATACAAGTACACACACACAACCACACAAGTACACACATGATTATACAGTACATGTTATTATACAGTACATGTACACTACAGTCGTTATTATACAGTCGTTATTATACAGTACACATACAGTACAATCGTTATTATACAGTCGTTGTTATACAGTACACGTACAGTCGTTATTATACAGCCCATGTACAGTACAGCCGTTATCATACAGCACATGTACAGTACAGTCGTTATTATACAGTCCATGTACAGTACAGTCGTTATTACAGAGTCGTTATTATACAGTCGTTATTATACAGTCCATGTACAGTACAGTCGTTATTATACAGTCGTTATTATACAGTCCATGTACAGTACAGTCGTTATTACAGTCGTTATAGAGTCGTTATTATACAGTCCATGTACAGTACAGTCGTTATAGAGTCGTTATAGAGTCGTTATTATACAGTCGTGATAGAGTCGTTATTAGAGTCGTTATTACAGAGTCGTTAACGCTTCGAATAAAACCGTTGTACACACGCAGCACCCACACACACCACCACTAGACACACCACCACACACACCACTACACACACACCACTACACACACACCACCACTACACACACCACCACCACTACACACACACCACCACTACACATACACCACCACTACACACACACCACCACCACACACACTACCACACACACCACCACTACACACACACCACCACCACACAAACCACCACACACACCACCACCACCACACACACTACACACACACCACCACACACACACCACCACACACACACACCACCACTACACACACACCACCACCACACACACCACCCACCAACCAACCTACTCACCCACCGACCCACCCACCTACCTACCCACTCACCTACCTACCAATCGACTCACTCACCCACCCACCTACCCACTCACCCACCCACCTACCCACTCACCCACCCACTCACCTACCCACCTAACCACTCACTCACCTACAAACCTACCCACTCACCCACCCACCTACTCACCCACCCACCTACTCACTCACCCACCCACTCACCTACCCACCAACCCACTCACCTACCCACCCACCTACCCACCCACCTACCCACTCACCTACCCACTCATCCACCCACCTACCCATCCACCCACCCACTCACTCACCCACCTACCCACCTACCCACAGAGTCGTTATTACAGAGTCGTTATTATACAGTCGTTATAATACAGTCGTTATTAGAGTCGTTATTACAGAGTCGTTAACGCTTCGAATAAAACCGTTGTACACACGCAGCACCCACACACACCACCACTAGACACACCACCACCACACACACCACCACTACACACACACCACCACCACACAAACCACCACACACACCACCACCACCACACACACTACACACACACCACCACACACACACCACCACTACACACACACCACCACCACACACACCACCCACCAACCAACCTACTCACCCACCGACCCACCCACCTACCTACCCACTCACCTACCTACCAATCGACTCACTCACCCACCCACCTACCCACTCACCCACCCACCTACCCACTCACCCATCCACTCACCTACCCACCTAACCACTCACTCACCTACAAACCTACCCACTCACCCACTCACCCACCCACCTACTCACTCACCCACCCACTCACCTACCCACCCACCCACTCACCTACCCACCCACCTACCCACCCACCTACCCACTCACCTACCCACTCATCCACCCACCTACCCATCCACCCACCCACTCACTCACCCACCTACCCACCTACCCACAGAGTCGTTATTACAGAGTCGTTATTATACAGTCGTTATTAGAGTCGTTATTACAGAGTCGTTAACGCTTAGAATAAAACCGTTGTACACACGCAGCACCCACACACACCACCACTAGACACACCACCACCACACACACCACCACCACACACACCACTACACACACACCACTACACACACACCACCACTAGACACACCACCACACACACCACTACACACACCACCACTAGACACACCACCACCACACACACCACCACTTCACACACCACCACACACACCACCACTACACACCACTACATACACCACCACACACCACCACACACACACCACCACACACACCACCACCACACACACCACCACCACCACTACACACCACTACACACACATCACCACACCACCACACACACTCCACCACACACCACTACCACACACACCACCACCACACACACCACCACTACACACACACCACCACACACACCACCACACACCACTACACACACCACCACTCAACCTACTCACCCACCTACCCACCCACTCATCCACCGACCCACTCACCTACCTACCAACCGACTCACTCACCCACCTACCCACTCACCCACCCACCTACCCACCCACCTATCCACCTAACCACTCACTCACCTACACACCTACCCGCTCACCCACCCACTCACCCATCCATCCACCCACTCACCCACCCACTCACCCACCCACCTACCCACTCACCTACCCACCCACTCACCCACCCACCCACTCACCGACCCACCCACTCACTCACCCATCCACTACCCACTCACCTACCCACTCACCCACCCACCTATCCACTCACCCACCCACCTACCCACCCACCTACCCACTCACCCACCCACCAACCCACTCACCCACCCACTCACCTACCCACCCACCCAGCCCCGCAGAGTCGCTGCCATGTCCAGCGAGCAGCAGGCGGTGGTGATGGACAACGGCTCTGGCCTCTGCAAAGTCGGCCTCTCCGGGGAGTGTTCCCCCCGCTGCGTCGTCCCCTCCGTGGTGGGGTGGCCCCTGCCGCGCCAGCGAATGGTGGAGCCGCGCTCCTGCTCGTCCAGCACCTCGTCCAGCACCTCGTCACGCTTCTACGTGGGCGACGAGGTGCAGGACAAGAGGGGTGTCCTGTCCGTGCGCTACCCCATCCAGCACGGCGTCATCACCTCGTGGGACGACATGAGCAAGGTGCCACGTCGTTCGTTTCAGTCGTTCGCGAATTGTTATTCGTTCACCCAGTCATCGATTCACTTGGCAATTGAGTTCACTTGATACGGAATTCACCCATCCATTCACTCGTTCATTTAGTCATTCGCTTAGTCGTCCATGCACTTAAATAACTGATGCACTAATTCATTCCCATAGGCATTCATTCACTCAGTCGTTCACTTAATAGTTAATTAACGTATTCGTTCACGTCGGTATTAATTCAGTGAGTCATTGATTCGCTTCGTGACTTTATCCATTCGCTTCGTCGTTCATTCACTCATTCACTTAGGCCCAGGGGCGGCCCAGCGCCACGCCGGGCCGCCTTTGTCTCCCGAGCGGCGATGTTTACCACACGCCGCACCAGGTGCTCACTTGAGGCTGAGTCGACCTAGGGGAGGCCCTGGTCCTGATAGTCGTCACTGGTTCTGGCCGTGAGCGGGAATCGAACCAGGATCGCCGGGTCCGCAGCGCGCTAACCGCTGCACCACCGCTCCTGCCCGCAGTCTGCAGCAGCAGCAGCGATCATCGTCCGCCCCGGCTGCCAGCAGACAGCTGCCACTGGGGGTGCCCCCAGGCGAGACCACAGACTGATGCCCCAGGTCACTTGCCAATGAGACTCCGGTCCTGGCCTTTCACTTCCCACCGGGTTAAACCAAAACGCCGCCTGTTGTTCTCCTACGACGCGGTGGCGGTGGTGGTGGTCGCGTTCATAAAGGGAACACCGCCTGATGGAGAAATCGCGTTCTCATCAATCAAACATACAATTGTAGGTTGAAGACGCAGGGTCTGAGAGGACGCAGCCGTCACAGCCGCTGATTCCCACTCGCGACGTCGTCGATCACGCGGTCGCAGGTGAAGTTGGCAAATCGGCGCCGTGAGAACGCCTCGGGAGCTGCCTCGCGAGAACGGCGGCGCTCACGCCGCCGTCCTCCGTCGGTAGCCGGCGTCGTCCCTCACGGTCGCCGGCGTCGTCCCTCACGGTCGCCGGCGTCGTCCCTCACGGTCGCCGGCGTCGTCCCTCACGGTCGCCGGCGTCGTCCCTCACGGTCGCCGGCGTCGTCCTCCGTCGGTAGCCGGCGTCGTCCTCGCCGTAGCCGGCGTCGTCCCTCGCCATAGCCGGCGTCGCCCTCCGTCGGTAGCCGGCGTCGTCCCTCGCGGTAGCCGGCGTCGCCCTCCGTCGGTAGCCGGCGTCGCCCCTCACGGTCGCCGGCGTCGCCCTCCGTCGGTAGCCGGCGTTGCCCCTCGCCGTAGCCGGCGTCGTCCTCGCCGTAGCCGGCGTCGTCCCTCGCCATAGCCGGCGTCGCCCTCCGTCGGTAGCCGGCGTCGTCCCTCGCGGTAGCCGGCGTCGCCCTCCGTCGGTAGCCGGCATCACCCCTCACGGTCTCCGGCGTCGCCCCTCCCGCCAAGGTGTGGAGCCACGCGTACAAGCGCCTGCGGGTGAGGCCCCACGAGCGGCCCCTGCTCATGACGGAGCCACCGCTGAACCCGACGCGCAATCGCCAGCTCATGGCGGAGACGGCCTTCGAGGGCCTCGGGGTGCCCGCGCTGCACGTGGCGAGCCAGGGCCTGCTGGCGCTGTACGCCCGCGGCGAGACCACGGGCCTCGTGGTGGACTGCGGCGACGGCGTCACCCACTCGGTGCCCGTGTTCGACGGCTTCGTCCTCTCGCACGCCGTCATGAGGCTCGACCTGGCCGGCAGGGACGTCACGGACCACCTGGCACGCACGCTCCGCGACGGTGAGCCCGGGGTGGGGGAGATGAGGGTCAGGGTGGTGAGCAAGTTGATGCGTGGGTGTGTGGGTGGATTGATGGGTGAGTGTGTGGGTGTATTGATGGGTGAGTGAGTGGGTGGATTGATGGGTGAGTGTGTGGGTGGATTGATGGGTGAGTGTGTGGGTGGATTGATGGGTGAGTGTGTGCGTGGATTGATGGGTGAGTGTGTGGGTGGATTGATGGGTGAGTGTGTGGGTGGATTGATGGGTGAGTGTGTGCGTGGATTGATGGGTGAGTGTGTGGGTGGATTGATGGGTGAGTGTGTGGGTGGATTGATGGGTGAGTGTGTGGGTGGATTGATGGGTGGGTGTGTGAGTGGATTGATGGGTGAGTGTGTGGGTGGATTGATGGGTGGGTGTGTGGGTGGATTGATGGGTGTGTGAGTGGATTGATGGGTGAGTGTGTGGGTGGATTGATGGGTGGGTGTGTGGGTGGATTGATGGGTGAGTGAGTGGATTGATGGGTGAGTGTGTGGGTGGATTGATGGGTGTGTGGGTGGATTGATGGGTGGGTGTGTGGGTAGATTGATGGGTGAGTGTGTGGGTGGATTGATGGGTGAGTGTGTGCATGGATTGATGAGTGAGTGTGTGGGTGGATTGATGGGTGTGTGGGTGGATTGATGGGTGAGTGTGTGTGTGGGTTGATGGGTGAGTGTGTGAGTGGATTGATGGGTGAGTGTGTGGGTGGATTGATGGGTGTGTGGGTGGATTGATGGGTGGGTGTGTGGGTAGATTGATGGGTGAGTGTGTGGGTGGATTGATGGGTGAGTGTGTGCATGGATTGATGAGTGAGTGTGTGGGTGGATTGATGGGTGTGTGGGTGGATTGATGGGTGAGTGTGTGTGTGGGTTGATGGGTGAGTGTGTGGGTGGATTGATGGGTGAGTGTGTGGGTGGATTGATGGGTGAGTGTGTGGGTGGATTGATGGGTGAGTGTGTGGGTGGATTGATGGGTGAGTGTGTGGGTGGATTGATGGGTGGGTGTGTGGGTGGATTGATGGGTGAGTGAGTGGATTGATGGGGGTGAGTGTGTGGGTGGATTGATGGGTGAGTGTGTGGGTGGATTGATGGGTGGGTGTGTGGGTGGATTGATGGGTGAGTGTGTGGGTGGATTGATGGGTGAGTGTGTGCGTGGATTGATGAGTGAGTGTGTGGGTGGATTGATGGGTGTGTGGGTGGATTGATGGGTGAGTGTGTGGGTGGATTGATGGGTGAGTGTGTGGGTGGATTGATGGGTGAGTGTGTGGGTGGATTGATGGGTGAGTGTGTGGGTGGATTGATGGGTGAGTGTGTGGGTGGATTGATGGGTGAGTGTGTGGGTGGATTGATGGGTGAGTGTGTGGGTGGATTGATGGGTGAGTGTGTGGGTGGATTGATGGGTGAGTGAGTGCGTGCTTGGTGGGATGTGTGGCTGAGACGAGCAAACCCTGACACATCGTCTCTCCGCGTTGGCGCTGGGGCACAGGCGGCCACGTGTTCATGAGCACGGCGGAGAAGGAGATCGTGCGCGACATGAAGGAGCGCCTCTGCTACGTGGCGCTCGACTGCGCCAGCGAGGCGGCTCGCCCGCGCTGCGACATCGAGGCGCGCTACCGGCTGCCCGACGGCGCCGTCGTCAGCGTCCGCGAGCAGCGATTCCGCGCCCCCGAGGCGCTGTTCCGCCCGGACGCGCTGGGCCTGGAGGCGCTGGGGCTGCACCAGCTCGCCTGGGCCAGCGTCATGCGCTCCGAGATCGACCTACGACGCCACCTCTACGGCAACGTCGTGCTCTCAGGGGGCACGACCATGCTGCCCGGTGAGGGCGCGCCCACGGCTGTGTGTGTGTGTGCACACCTGTGTGTGTGCAGTTGTGTGTGTGCAACTGTGTGTGTGCACCTGTGTGTGTGTACAACTGTGTGTGTGTGTGCACCTGTGTGTGTGTACACCTGTGTGTGTGTGCACCTGTGTGTGTGAGCAACTGTGTGTGTGTGTGCACACCTGTGTGTGTGCAACTGTGTGTGTGCACCTGTGTGTGTGTACAACTGTGTGTGTGTGCACCTGTGTGTGTGTACACCTGTGTGTGTGTGTGTGCACCTGTGTGTGTGTGCACCTGTGTGTGTGTGCACCTGTGTGTGTGCACCTGTGTGTGTGTACACCTGTGTGTGTGTGTGTACACCTGTGTGTGCACCTATGTGTGTGCACCTGTGTGTGTACAACTGTGTGTGTGCAACTGTGTGTGTGTACAACTGTGTGTGTGTGTACAACTGTGTGTGTGTACACCTGTGTGTGTGCACCTGTGTGTGTGCACCTGTGTGTGTGTGTGCAACTGTGTGTGTGTGTGTGTGCAGCTGTGTGTGTGTACCACTGTGTGTGTACAACTGTGTGTGTGCACCTGTGTGTGTGTGTACAACTGTGTGTGTGTACACCTGTGTGTGTGTGTGTGCAACTGTGTGTGTGTACAACTGTGTGTGTGCACCTGTGTGTGTACAACTGTGTGTGTACAACTGTGTGTGTGTGTACACCTGTGTGTGTGTGTGTACAACTGTGCGTGTACAACTGTGTGTGTGCACCTGTGTGTGCACCTGTGTGTGTGCACCTGTGTGTGTGTGCAACTGTGTGTGTGTACACCTGTGTGTGTGTGTGCAACGGTGTGTGTGCAACTGTGTGTGTGTACACCTGTGTGTGTGTGTGTGCAACTGTGTGTGTGTGCAACTGTGTGTGTGTGTACACCTGTGTGTGTGAGCAACTGTGTGTGTGTGCACCTGTGTGTGTGTGCGTGTGTGTGAGCACCTGTATGTGTGTGCAACTGTGTGTGTGCAACTGTGTGTGTGAACACCTGTGTGTGTGAGCACCTGTATGTGTGTGCAACTGTGTGTGTGTATACCTAGGTGGGGAGCGATAGTGTAGCGGTTAGCGCGCTGCGCTATGAACCCGGCGACACGGGTTCGATTCCCGCTCACGGCCGACACCAGTGACGATTATCTTAACCGGTCCCGGGCCTCCCCTAGGTCGACTCAGCCGCAAATGAGTACCTGGTGCAGTGTGTAAACATCGCTACTAGGGAGACAAAGGCGGTCGGGCGTGGTGCTGGCCACCCACCCTCTCGTGTACCGTTCCGGCCTTCATAGGTGCTTGCTATCAGCACTTTCCCCTACAGTCTGTTAAGGCTATATGGGGGATCTTTGTTATCTTTGTGTATACCTATGTAGGGGGAGCGGTCGTGTGGTGTTTAGCGCTACGCTGCGCTACGAACCCGGCGAGCCGAGTGTGATTCCCACTCACGGCCAACACGAGTGACGATTTGAACCGGTCCTGGGCCTCCGCTAGGTCGACGCAGCCTCAAATGAGTACCTGGTGCAGTGTGTAAGCATCGCCACTAGGGAGAGAAAGGTGGTCGGGCGTGGTGCTGGCCACCCACCCCCTCATGTGCCATGCCAGCCTTCGTAGGTGCTTGCTAACAGCACTTGCTCCAACAGTCTGTTATCCGGGGGATCTTTGTCTTTGTACACCTGTGTGTGTGTGTACAACTGTGTGTGTGTACAACTGTGTGTGTGTGTACCGGAGGAATTTCCATTTGGTACAGATATAATGGGAGGCTGATCGATGCCCGGGTGGGTCAAGGGATGGCTCCCTATTTCTCAACCATGTTATGTTTGCCGATGATCTGGTATTTGCTGCTCACTCAGAGGAGGAGTTGGAAGCGCTGCTGCTGAATCTGGAGCTTGCCACCAAGAGGGGCCTTACCATCAGCCCCACCAAAACTAATCACCTGCCTGGGTATTTTGTACCATCGGACACTCCACCCCCACAACTCCCAATTGGTGATAGGGCAGTTGTGAAGAGAGTGGAGAGTTTCCCATACCTTGGCAGTGTGCTCATGACCGGCTCCGGTTTAGCAGCAGAGGTCTCACTCCGAATCATACGAGCGGCATTATCTTTTCATCGGTTGCGTAATGCTGTGTGGAAGCTACCTGGTCTATCAATCCGCACGAAGCTTCAGGTCTTCTCGGCCACGGTCATTCCCTCCCTTCTGTACTCTTGCGAAACGTGGACCCCCGTAATGGAACATCTTCACCGGTTAGAAACATTTAAGCTGGCCTGCCTACGATCCATCCTGGGTTTAACCAGGCTGGATTGTGTGAGGAGCTCACAAATCCTTGAAACATGTGGACAAAGTCCCATCGGTGAGCTCCTCCGGCAGGCAAGGCTGCCTTGGCTGGGTCATGTAGCTCGCATGCCCAGCCACCGCATGCCTAAACAGATTTTGTTCGGCCGGATCGAGGGGGCTAAACGGGCATGGCACGGGCTAGAGAAGAGATGGAGTGATGTGGTACAGGAGGACGTGGAGCTGAGTGGACTTGCCGATAACCGGTACCAGCGGTGTCAAGATCGGCCTCTGTGGAGGAGGCTTGTGAAGGACGCTACTGGGCAGTTGGAGGCAGTCGTCCTCCAACAACAACGGTGGGCGTAGGAGCGACGCTCACAACAACGAGCAGAGCGCCGGGTGGCTAAAGCACAGCAGGTTGGCACAGTAGGGGGCACAGGTGGTGCATCAGCCAGTCATCTCAGTCATCTCAGTCAGTCGACCCATGGCACCTGGGTCTGCCCCGTGACCTCCTGCCAGCGGGCGTTCGACACTTCACGTGGCCTCAATGTGCACATAGCCTGGCACAAGCGTCGTGGTGACGTCACCGCCACTTAGTGGCGAATGGCGGTTGTTGTTGTTGTGTGTGTACACCTCATCCCCTCACCACCCCTGTGTCCCTAGGTCTGGACGAGCGTCTCTCATGGGAGCTGTCCCGCCTGGCGCCGCCGGGCGCCGTCATCAAGACGATGTCCTCCCCCGAGCGCCGCTTCGCCGTCTGGATCGGCGGCTCCATCCTGGCCGGCCTCTCCGCCTTCTCGACGACGCGGTGGCTGTCGGCCGCCGAGTACCGCGAGGCCGGGCCCTCCGCCCTGCTGCGCTACTGCAGCTGAGCGCTGGTCGGGGGGGGGAGGGGGGCAGTGGGGGGAGACGGCGGGTGGGAGGGGAGGGGAGCAGGCACTCGACCCGACCCAATTGACCTGACTTGACCTGGCCCGGTTTCACTCACACAACCCAAATTGATTTTCATCAACGGGACCTGACCCACTTACCTGACCCGCTAACCCAACACACTCACCCACCCAGACCCACTAGCCCTGACCCAGACCCACCCACCCAGACCCGCTAACCCAACCCACTCACCCACACAGACCCACTCACCCACCCAGACCCACTAGTCCTGACCCACTCACCCTGACCCACTCACCCTGACCCACTCACCCACACAGACCCACTAGCCCTGACCCACTCACCCACCCAGACCCACTAACCCAACCCACTCACCCAGACCCACTAACCCAACCCACTCACCCACCCAGACCCACTAGCCCTGACCCACTCACCCACCCAGACCCACTAGCCCTGACCCAGACCCACCCACACAGACCCACTAGCCCTGACCCACTCACCCACCCAGACACTCTAGCCCTGACCCACTCACCCTGACCCACTCACCCACCCAGACCCACTAGCCCTGACCCACTCACCCACACAGACCCACTAGCCCTGACCTAGACCCACCCACTCAGACCCACTAGCCCTGACCCACTCACCCAGACCCACTAGCCCTGACCCACTCACCCACCCAGACCCACTCACCCTGACCCACTCACCCACCCAGACCCACTAGCCCTGACTCACTCACCCACCCAGACCCACTAGCCCTGACCCACTCACCCTGACCCACTCACCCACCCAGACCCACACAGACCCACTCACCCACCCAGACCCACTCACCCTGACCCACACAGACCCACTCACCGACCCAGACCCACTAGCCCTGACCCACTCACCCACCCAGACCCACACAGACCCACTCACCCACCCAGACCCACTCACCCTGACCCACTCACCCACCCAGACCCACTCACCCTGATCCACTCACCCACCCAGACCCGCTAGCCCTGACCAGGCCGGACCTGGCCAGTCCACTCGTACAATCCGACCCCGCCCACGCCTCTCCTGACGCTATTTTACTTGTTTGCGCGTTTGTTTGTTTGTTAGTTGACGCGCCCAAGCACCTCGCTTGGCGGTGGACAGCCGTCGTGTTGTAATCTGGCAGAGCATTTGTAATAAAGCTGGGTTACACCGATCAGGACAGATTAAGCTGCTGCACTTTCATTAAAAGTTAATGCGTGTGGTAAGGAAGCCAGGCGTGCCGGCCATCATGAACCGGCTTGGAGGTGTGGGCACGTGGGCTGCGGCGATGCCAAGTTCGAGTTGGCGTTGTGTGTGTGTCTGCGTGTGTTGAACTTATTTTGTGCCACCGTACGTAGCCGTGTGGGGAGAGGTATTGTAGCGGTTAGCGCACTGCGCTTAGAATCCGACCACCCGAGTTTGATTCCCACTCACGGCCAACACCTGTGACGATTATCAGAACCGGTCCTGGGCCTACCCTAGGTCGACTCAGCCTCAAATGACTACCTGATACGGTGCGTAAACATCGCCACGAGGGAGACAAAGGCGGCCGGGCATGGTTGCTGGCCAGCCACCCCCTCGTGTGCCTTGCCAGCGTTCATAGGTTCTCGCTAACAGTGCTTGCCCCAATAGTCTGTGAAGGCTATATGGGGTATCTTTGTGTTTTTTTTTTACTTCTTTAGCACCACCGTACTTAGCCAACTGTGCTAATCGGAGATGCTGGGAAAGGACAACAAGCTAAACGCGACAACAAGCAGTTTTAAATAAATTAGTTGGTTAATATAGATTATTTAAAAGTGCATCACAGCTCCAGTGGCTTCCTAACATCGGAAAGGAAGAGCGTTCCAGACGGCCGCAGAAGCGCGTCTGAAAGCGCCGGACGATGCGGCGGCCGTCTTTGTTTGATGGCCGAGCCCAAAGCCGCCACCGCCACTGCCGCAAGGATGACCGGAGTTTTCGTGATGATGGTTTCAGCTCCTTGATGTGATCAGCAGCGAGGTATTGTGGTTGATTTGTGTCTTTATCACAACGTATTCGTTTGGCAACCAGAGAGTTACATAGCATATAGGAGCAACGTCAATCGAGGACTTCCTGTGCACGCATATACTACCCGAGACGTTACACTATGGTATGCACTATACACTCTGCCATACACTACATTATATACTACACTACACACTGTGTGTAACAAGTACATTATATACAACACTACATTATATACTACACTACACACTATGTGTGTAACAAGTACATTATATACTACACTACATTATATACTACACTACAAACTATGCGTGTAACAAGTACATTATATACTACACTACATTATATACTACACTACACACTATGTGTGTAACAAGTACAATATATACTACACTACATTATATACTACACTACACACTATGTGTGTAACAAGTACATTATATACTACACTACATTATATGCTACACTACACACTATGTGTGTAACAAGTACATTATATACTACACTGCATTATATGCTACACTACACACTATGTGTGTAACAAGTGCGACCTCATCACGGATTGGTTTGCCAACCGGAAGGCCACACAGCTTGGCGAGCATCGGACGGACGGACCGGGGGTGACATCTCGGGAGGATCAAGATGAGGACTCCATCTGCAAGAGTGACCCCCAGGGGTCACCCCCAGGGGTCACCCCCAGGGGTCGAGAAGACGTTCACAAGTTTACTTCCCACGGTAAAGCCTAGCGGTTAACTGCGAATAACCCAACCAAGAATAGATGTCCATCATAATTTATATGAATATACATGAGCCCTCCCCCTCGTCAGATCTTCGCACCTGATTGGCTCACAAGTGAACACATTTATCCCTCCGTCGACTTAAGACTGAAACAGGAGGAGGATTTCTCCACAACGCTGTGGCTGTCACCTGATGAGGCTGCTTTTAATGACTGGAGAAACGTTACCGGCTGCTCGAATTGTAAACGTGCGTGTGGTGGCTTCAACTCTCTCCCAACACAACAACCAGTTTCGTGCTGAACCAGTAACCACAATGCACATGCATAGCACATGAACGTTCTGTATGTCGATTAGCCGTGAATAACCCAACCAGTAATAGGATGTCCATTGTCATTTTCCATGAGCGCATTCCCCAGCTGATTGGCTCACAAGTGACGACGTCACATCTGTCCCACGCTCTATTTAAGACCGAAACGGGAGGGAGGATTTCTCAACAACTCTGTGTCTGTAGCCTGATGATGCTGCTGCTGCTGCTGGTTGTAATTGATGGTGAAACGACACGGTTACGTTCACTATCCAACACACACCGGTGAATGCTGAACTAGTACTACTGATAATAATTTACACTTCTAAACGGCGTTTCATCCAGAGGTTGCAAGGCGCTGCACATAGCTGAAGTCGCTAAATAACTCGCGCTATTCTAAAACAATATAAGCATAGACTCATGATTTGACCACAGCTACAATTTCCCCCACACACACTCACAAACACACGCAGCCAAATTAATCTGGAGAAAAGGCTTTTAAGAAAAAAATATCTGAAGGCGGGGATTTTACTAAACCGAGGGACTCGGCCAATCGAATATTTGATGGAAGTGAATTCCACAGCTTGGTAACGAATTGTCCACGTTTTCTTGCACAGAACTTCAACATATCAAAATCAATTGAGGGTCCTTATTGGCATGCGTGTTCTGCAACCGCCGACAGTTTACTTGACGAACCCTACTAATTGGCTGTGTCGGGTGGTAGTGGCGGTTTTAACGACGACGCATATGTACGCGATATAGCCCCAAATAATAAAAACAAACTTCATTCGGTCGATCCACGCGAGAGCGACCCGGCTCCAGTCCGCTAAGCCCTGGGCCGGGTCTCGTCACCACCGGATCTCCAGTGCCGCCGCCAGTCACACGGGGCGACCGTCCCGTCGATCATCACAAACCCATCGATCGTGGATTAAAGGCCAATGAGCGAAGACGATCTTTTATTTTGTCTTGCCCAAGGAGAGAGGCTCGATCGAGAGACGCCTATCAAAGCATTCGCACGCGATGCAGAAGCCAATGAAGGCGACATCAATCAGCACACAAGCAAAGGCACCCCCCCAATCGCGTGAGAGAGAGACAAAGGATACAAAACAAAAAGATTGAAAATTCGAATCACGTGGTGAGTTGGGTCAGGACACGTAGCCGGTTCAGCACGCGGCTCACCGGCCCGTCATGAGTGGATGCTTGAGTGGCGCCTCTCCCTCGCGTCTGGCACGGGGCTCGGGGTTGTCCCTCTCCGCGTTCCTTCAACCCCCACACGCCCGGAGAAGCCAAACTCCCAGCGGGATCGATGGGGCCAGCGAGGTATCACAGGCGCAGTCCCTGCAAGTGCTCGAAGCGGCTCGCTCCACTGTTGCCGGATGAGGCCTCACCCCTGAGAGGGCCTGCACGCTGGGTCACTGTTGCTCTCTCTCTCTGCCTTGCTCTCGCTGATATTCACCCCACTTACGAAGATCTCCCCCGCCGGATGGCCTTGAACAGACTGTTGGGGCAAGTGTTGTCAGGGACCGTCCATAAATGACGTCACGCACCGAGGGGGGGTCAGACATTTGTGACGATGTGTGACGAGGGGGGGGGGGGGGGGTTTGAGAGATGTGACGTCACATCAAAATGCACAACTTTAAATAAATATAGAATTGTTATAACAACACTCCTACAACATCAGAGTGCAGCGCCACATTAAATACGCACTACAATGACAATAGTTTTAAGCGATTTGAAGCACGTTTTATTTTCAAAATGGAAATATGGTTATGGGTAGGGGGGGGGGGGGCAGAGCTTTGTGACGTCATATTTGAGGGGGGGTCTGACTTTTTATGACGTCGTGTGACGAGGGGGGGTGGTTCAAAAATTGTCCAAAATCGCGTGACGTCATTTATGGACGGCCCCTTAGCGAGTAGCAGCAGCGCCTGTGAAGGCCGGCACGGCACACGAGGGGGTGGGTGGCCAGCACCAAGCCCGGCCGTCTTTGTCTCCTCAGTGGCGATGTGTTTTTTTTTCAGTCGCACCCGGCACTCATTTGAGGCCGAGTCGACCTAGGGGAGGCCCAACACCCGTTCAGATAATTGTCACCGGTGTTGGCTGTGAGTGGGAATCGAACCCGGGTCGCCGGGTTCGTTACCGCTACCCCTACACATTGCATCACAGACTGCAATATTGATCTAATGCCGCTTGAACAGTGAACTGCAATAAACTAAACTATAAACTATGTTTTATGTTACGAGCTAAGGGGCCGTCGATAAATGGCGTCACGTGATTTTGGACGATTTTTGACCCCTCCCCTTCGTCACGCGACGTCACAAGTCAGACCCACCCTCAAATATGACGTCACAAAGCTCTGCCCCCTCCCCCCCAAAAAATATAAAACATGCTTCAAATCGCTTTTAATTATTGTCATTGTAGTGCGTATTTAATGTGGCGCTGCACTCTGATGTTGTAGGAAAAAACATGTATTCAAAATTCAATTTAATTAAGTAGAACATGTTGTTTATATTTATTCAAAGTTGTGCATTTTGCTGTGATGTCACATTTCTCAACCCCCCCCCCACCCGTAGATGCGTGACGTCATGTACGAACGGTCCCTGAGGCTCACTGAGCTACGTAACTCTTTTTCAGAAGCTTATCAGAAACGACAGCTCATCATCATCGTCGTCTTGAAATTGTTTTCAGTGGCCAAATAAACGAAACGCGCGGATGATGTTGAGTCTGAATGTCGTGGGGACCACGGGGAGAGGGTTGAGACGCAAACTCCAAATACGCAGCAGCAGCAGCAGGCGTCAGGGTCGCGATCGAAACGACGACCTCCTCCTGTACACCAGGCGAGGTAGTCAACATCTCGCCAGGAGTGTACACTCCTCTTCATTCAATGACAAACTCAGACTGTGGTGGCAAGTGCTGTGAGCCAATATAAACTTAACTTAACTGTGGCACACGAGGGGGTGGGTGGGTGGGCAGCACCACGCCCGGCCGCCTTTGTCTCCCCGACACGTGAACATGCATACAAACACACGAATACGCAGAACAACATAGAGACACGCGGATTAAAACAAATACAGAAAACACGTACGCTAATTCATACTCTTTGGTTCTTTCGGTAAAGTCAAATAGGTGTAAAATCAAATAAAAAAATCACGTTTCGATTGCAACACGAGCAATCATCATCAGGTGGGAAAACCACAGCAAGAATTGTTTTTGCTGAAGTTGGATAGAGGTTAAAGGTTAGAAAGGGGGGAGGGGCAAGGGGGGAGAGAGGGGGGGGGCGTGGACGCCAGGAGAGGGACGTGAAGCTGGACGGTGGGAAGTGGGCGGGGCTGGAAGTGGGAGGTTGCGTGAGCTGGGGATGCGGGGGGGGGGGTTAACTCGGAAAAATAGACTCGTAGTACCCGGCAGAAATGATAAACAACAACCATAAAGCAGTTAGGGTTTTACCTGGTTAATAACATCCTTCCAATGATTGCTCAATTTGTATCCATCTTCTCGGTTCAAGTTATGTCTATGTTTATATATCTGGATGGCTTCATGACCTTTGATAGTAGCCCGAAGGTTTGCAGAGTACCTTGGTCTCGGAAAACACAATATCATGTGAGCCCACCGCATTATAACAATGGTCAGCTACGGCCGAGGTATTGGTTCTGCCGTGATTCAGATCTGCCTTGTGTTCGCGGACACGGTCCTAGACATTTTGGTGGCAGCAGCCGAAGCAATGCCCCCCGATGAGGCGCCGTTGCCAGCAGACTATCGGCAGGGCCTTACGCCTGATGAATGTTCCCGCCTGCAGATAGAGGACGCCTCTCTGCTTAAGCTGCGATGCCGTGTTAAAGCGGCTGACCAGAGTGCCTCTCCAGCGAGGGCCCCATTGGGGACCTTTAGTATGGCCTCCTTGTGTGGTGTCGTTGTGCCCACGGTCCTCCGGGGGAAGCTTACCCGGGTTGTTCACGAAAAATTAATCCACTTGGGATTTCGGAAGCCGTTGCTTACTCTTAAACGTGACTACTATTGCCCGGGTATGGAGGATGACGTGGCACTGTTTACAAATGGTTGTCAAGATTGTGTCCGCCAGAAGCCGCTGGTTCGGCAGGATCTGCCCCCGCTGCAATCCATCCAGGTTGGACGGGTCAACGAGCTGGTGGCTCTCAACATCCTGGGCCCGTTCCAGATTTCAAAAAGGGGCCATAAATATCTCCTAGTCGGGGTTGAGCACCTCACCCATTGGCCTATGGCTTGGCCCTTGCCAGATCAGTCGGCCGCATCCATAGCCGATGCCTTTGTGCACGGCTATGTGCTGGACAAGGGGGCCCCCGAGCAACTCTTGACCGACCAGGGCCGCAATTTTTCCTCTAGGTTGCTCAAGGGGGTCTGCCACCTCCTGGGCACGAGGAAAATTAGGACGTCGCATTACCACCCTCAAACTGATGGGATGGTAGAGCGACTGCATCGCACCCTCACGTCTCTGCTGTGCCACCAGGTGGACGCGGCTCAGTCCGATTGGGACCTGCATGTCCCAGGGGTCCTTGTGGCAGACAAGCTTGTTAGTTATATACTTATTTCGCGGTTTAGTGGTAATTAATTGAAGTTGGAGGGGTTACCAGCCCCTCGCACCCGTCCAGAGCCCCCGTTTAGCCCCCTGTGGTGGACACAGATGCCATGAGGGGAGGAGCCAATCGAAATTGGTCCTCCCCCCACAGCACTGTCCATGACAGAGTTGCCCGTCCGGCACCGCGAGGAGCTAGGGGGTTGTTTTGCCAGACACTTCACGAGGCCTCAGGGTGCACATAGCCTGGCACAAGCGTCGTGGTGACGTCACCGCCACTTAGTGATGAATGGCGGTTGTTGTTGTTGTTGTGGCAGACATGTTACGACCTCATTTCTCCATGGGATTCTCCACTTTTTTTGATCTACGGGAGGGAACCGGAACCCCCGATGCACGTCCAATTGGGTTTGGGCTCGTCCGGAAAGGGACCCGCGATGCGAGCCCCCATAAGGGTTACGCCTGACAGGCTGCAGGAGGCACGCGAGGCCGCGGCAAGTAATTCGGCCAGTCGGCAAACGGCAAATGAGATGTTGCCGGTGCACCGGGGGCCTGGAAACCCGTGGGGGGTTGGTGATGAAGCCTGGCTGCATTGTCGGCAGGTTCCCCATGGGGACGTCCCGTAAATTACATCGCCCGTGGCAGGGTCCAGCGGAGGTTGTAGAGGTCCGGAGACAGCAGTGCGTGCGCATCAAATTCGGCCGGCGACGTTGGATTGTGCAGCCCACTCAGTTTGTTCCGTTGATTCATCCCCAATCCCGGAACGGCGGGTGTCTGAAGTGTCGCGGGTGTCTGAAGTGTCGCGGGTGTCTGAAGTGTCGCGGGTGTCTGATGTGTCGCGGGTGTCTGAAGTGTCACGGGTGTCTGAAGTGTCGCGGGTGTCTGAAGTGTCGCGGGTGTCTGAAGTGCCACGGGTGTCTGAAGTGTCACGGGTGTCTGAAGTGTCACGGGTGTCTGAAGTGTCACGGGTGTCTGAAGGGTCACGGGTGTCTGAAGTGTCGCGGGTGTCTGAAGTGTCACGGGTGTCTGAAGTGTCGCGGGTGTCTGAAATGTCGCGGGTGTCTGAAGTGTCGCGGGTGTCTGATGTGTCGCGGGCGTCTGAAGTGTCACGGGTGTCTGAAGTGTCGCGGGTGTCTGATGTGTCGCGGGTGTCTGAAGTGTCACGGGTGTTTGAAGTGTCACGGGTGTCTGAAGTGTCGCGGGTGTCTGATGTGTCACGGGTGTCTGAAGTGTCGCGGGTGTCTGAAGTGTCGCGGGTGTCTGAAGTGTCACGGGTGTCTGAAGTGTCGCGGGTGTCTGAAGTGTCGCGGGTGTCTGAAGTGTCACGGGTGTCTGAAGTGTCACGGGTGTCTGAAGTGTCACGGGTGTCTGAAGTGTCACGGGTGTCTGATGTGACGCGGGTGTCTGAAGTGTCACGGGTGTCTGATGTGACGCGGGTGTCTGAAGTGTCACAGGTGTCTGAAGTGTCAAGGGTGTCTGATGTGTCACGGGTATCTGAAGTGTCACGGGTGTCTGATGTGTCACGGGTGTCTGAAGTATCACGGGTGTCTGATGTGTCACGGGTGTCTGATGTGTCACGGGTGTCTGAAGTGTCACGGGTGTCTGAAGTGTCGCGGGTGTCTGAAGTGTCGCGGGTGTCTGAAGTGTCGCGGGTGTCTGAAGTGTCACGGGTGTCTGATGTGTCACGGGTGTCTCATGTGTCACGGGTGTCTGAAGTGTCACGGGTGTCTGAAGTGTCACGGGTGTCTGAAGTGTCACGGGTGTCTGATGTGACACGGGTGTCTGATGTGACGCAGTGTCTGATGTGCCGTGGGTGTCTGAAGTGTCACGGGTGTCTGAAGTGACGAGGGTGTCTGAAGTGTCACGGGTGTCTGAAGTGTCACGGGTGTCTGAAGTGTCACGGGTGTCTGAAGTGTCACGGGTGTCTGAAGTGTCGCGGGTGTCTGAAGTGTCACGGGTGTCTGATGTGTCACGGGTGTCTGAAGTGTCACGGGTGTCTGATGTGTCACGGGTGTCTGATGTGTCACGGGTGTCTGATGTGACGCAGTGTCTGATGTGCCGTGGGTGTCTGAAGTGTCACGGGTGTCTGAAGTGACGAGGGTGTCTGAAGTGTCACGGGTGTCTGATGTGACGCGGGTGTCTGAAGTGTCACAGGTGTCTGAAGTGTCAAGGGTGTCTGATGTGTCACGGGTATCTGAAGTGTCACGGGTGTCTGATGTGTCACGGGTGTCTGAAGTATCACGGGTGTCTGATGTGTCACGGGTGTCTGATGTGTCACGGGTGTCTGAAGTGTCACGGGTGTCTGAAGTGTCGCGGGTGTCTGAAGTGTCGCGGGTGTCTGAAGTGTCGCGGGTGTCTGAAGTGTCACGGGTGTCTGATGTGTCACGGGTGTCTCATGTGTCACGGGTGTCTGAAGTGTCACGGGTGTCTGAAGTGTCACGGGTGTCTGAAGTGTCACGGGTGTCTGATGTGACACGGGTGTCTGATGTGACGCAGTGTCTGATGTGCCGTGGGTGTCTGAAGTGTCACGGGTGTCTGAAGTGACGAGGGTGTCTGAAGTGTCACGGGTGTCTGAAGTGTCACGGGTGTCTGAAGTGTCACGGGTGTCTGAAGTGTCACGGGTGTCTGAAGTGTCGCGGGTGTCTGAAGTGTCACGGGTGTCTGATGTGTCACGGGTGTCTGAAGTGTCACGGGTGTCTGATGTGTCACGGGTGTCTGATGTGTCACGGGTGTCTGATGTGACGCAGTGTCTGATGTGCCGTGGGTGTCTGAAGTGTCACGGGTGTCTGAAGTGACGAGGGTGTCTGAAGTGTCACGGGTGTCTGAAGTGTCACGGGTGTCTGAAGTGTCGCGGGTGTCTGAAGTGTCACGGGTGTCTGAAGTGTCACGGGTGTCTGAAGTGTTACGGGTGTCTGAAGTGTCGCGGGTGTCTGAAGTGTTGCGGGTGTCTGAAGTGTCGCGGGTGTCTGAAGTGTCACGGGTGTCTGAAGTGTCACGGGTGTCTGAAGTGTCACGGGTGTCTGAAGTGTCACGGGTGTCTGAAGTGTCGCAGGTGTCTGATGTGACACGGGTGTCTGAAGTGTCACGGGTGTCTGAAGTGTCACGGGTGTCTGATGTGTCACGGGTGTCTGATGTGTCACGGGTGTCTGATGTGTCATGGGTGTCTGAAGTGTCACGGGTGTCTGAAGTGTCACGGGTGTCTGATGTGACGCGGGTGTCAGGAGGCGGTGCGTCAGGGTGCTTCTTCTCCTCCACCCACAGGATCACAGCGCCGAGTTCCCGAGGAACTGCCTGCGCCCCTGCCAGGGGCGAGCGGTCTCACAGGACTGCAATGCCACCGCTCGACCGGGCTCCGACTCGAGCAAGCGGACCAGCCTTAGGGACGAGTTCCAGGAGGAGGCCGTTCCGTTGAGGGCCCTGCCTGCACCCATCCGCTCGACGGGGCATTGTTGGGACTGGCGGTGCGCTCCGCACGACAGGTCATGGTGTAGGGGCCTCTGCACGGGCCACATGTCCCTTTGCTTGGTTCTCGTGCTGTTATCTTCCTGTGATCTGCGTTATTGTTTTTCTTGTTCCGTTGTTGGCTGCTTGTCTTAGGGGTCGTCCGCATTTTTTTTCTTCTGCAACATAACGTTGGCGGCCGGGACGGCTGATTTTTCTTCACAGGGGGGGATAATGTAGAGGAGTACCGTGAGGACGCAATGAGGGGCGAGTGCGGGAAGAGGGGCTGAATGGGAGGAGCCCCGGAAAAGGGATAGAGGATTGGGGACGGGGAGAACAAGAGAAAGAGAGAGGGGGGAGTTGGAGTGACGACGTCTCGGGGGAATGGGGAAAAGGGGGAGACGTGAGGGGTAGCCTCGGGAGAGAGTGAGTGAGGAAGGAGAAAGGGACGGGGGCTAGCAAGTGTCCGCCACGGGTGGAAGTGTGGAGAGAGAGAGAGGAGTGCGAGTGGAGTGGAGGAAGAGGAGTGAATAAACGGCGAGCAGCCCTGAATAAGATTCTGGTCCCCGTGTGATTCTACAACACCCGGGGTGTCCAGAAGTCATATTCTACATATACAGCAGGGGTCAGGGTCGCGATTGAACCCCCGACCTCCTGTATACCAGGCGAGGTAGTTAACGTATCCTAGGCACCATGGCGCACACGGTGGCTAGGAGATGTTAAGGCTATACAGGAGGGGGAGGGGGGGTCATTGTCAGCTATTGAGAAGAGGCCAGAGTAGAACCGTGCGTGCTCTCAGACGTTAACGCGAGACAGAGAGAGAGAGCGAGACAGAGAGAGAGAGACAGAGAGAGAGCGAGACAGAGAGAGCGAGACAGAGAGAGAGAGAGAGACAGAGAGAGAGACAGAGACAGAGAGACAGAGAGAGAGTTGTCAGCTATTGAGAAGAGGCCAGAGTAGAGACGTGCGTGCTCTCAGACGTTAACGCGAGACAGAGAGCGAGACAGAGAGAGCGAGACAGAGAGAGAGAGCGAGACAGAGAGAGAGAGAGAGCGAGACAGAGAGAGCGAGACAGAGAGAGAGCGAGACAGAGAGAGAGCGAGACAGAGAGAGATCGAGACAGAGAGAGAGAGCGAGACAGAGAGAGAGAGAGAGACAGAGAGAGCGAGACAGAGAGAGAGAGAGAGAGACAGAGAGAGAGACAGAGAGAGCGAGACAAAGAGAGAGAGACAGAGACAGAGAGAGAGAGCGAGACAGAGAGAGAGCGAGACAGAGAGAGCGAGACAGAGAGAGAGAGACAGAGAGAGAGCGAGACAGAGAGAGAGAGACAGAGAGAGAGCGAGACAGAGAGAGCGAGACAGAGAGAGAGCGAGACAGAGAGAGAGAGCGAGACAGAGAGAGATCGAGACAGAGAGAGAGAGCGAGACAGAGAGAGAGAGAGAGACAGAGAGAGCGAGACAGAGAGAGAGAGAGACAGAGAGAGAGACAGAGAGAGCGAGACAAAGAGAGAGAGACAGAGACAGAGAGAGAGGGCGAGACAGAGAGAGAGACAGAGAGAGAGCGAGACAGAGAGAGCGAGACAGAGAGAGAGCGAGACAGAGACAGAGAGAGACAGAGAGAGCGAGACAGAGAGAGAGCGAGACAGAGAGAGATCGAGACAGAGAGAGAGAGAGCGAGACAGAGAGAGAGAGAGACAGAGAGAGAGAGCGAGACAGAGAGAGAGAGACAGAGAGAGCAAGACAAAGAGAGAGACAGAGACAGAGAGAGAGAGGGCGAGACAGAGAGAGCGAGACAGAGAGACAGAGAGAGAGAGACAGAGAGAGAGAGCGAGACAGAGAGAGAGACAGAGAGACAGAGACAGAGAGAGAGAGACAGAGAGAGAGAGACAGAGAGAGCGAGACAGAGAGAGAGACAGAGAGAGCAAGACAGAGAGAGAGACAGAGAGAGAGAGACAGAGCGAGACAGAGAGACAGAGACAGACAGAGAGCGAGACAGAGAGAGAGAGCGACAGAGAGAGAGACGGAGAGAGAAAGAGTCGGCACGTGGCACGCCACGCTCGACGAAGGAGCTCGTCAGAAAGTGAAATGCCGAAGAAGAACGCCGTTCGCGCCGCTGCAGGCGCCTTGACCCCCCTCAAGAAACAAGTAACAATATTACATAGACAACAGAAACAAGTAACAATATTACATAGACAACAGAAACAAGTAACAATATTACATAGACAACAGGGGGAGCACAGACATAGAGTAGGGAGAGAGGGGGGAGAGAGAGAGAGAAGAAGGAGGGGAGGGAGGAGGGGCACATAAAGCAAAGCATTGAAGAAAAAAATAAGCGAAATGATGAACGGAGCAAAGTGCCGACTACGCCGAGCATCTTTCTTGTGATTCCTCTGATTGTTAAAGAGAGAGAGAAAGGGAGAGGGAGGAGTGGCAGAACGCCGAGGGCAGTCGCGCGCCGCATTCGCTGCTTGCAGCCCCCGCCGGGGGTCGTGGCCGTGCGGCTGCGATGTCGATGCGGAGCGCACGGCGACAGGCACACCCAGGCGCTCTTCACACCCCCACCACCACCCTCGTGTAGCCTGTAGCAGACTGTTGGGGCGACTGCCGCTTGCGTGCAGCTGCGAAGGCCGGCACGGCACACGAGGCGGTGGGTGGCCAGCACCACGCCCCGGCCGCCTTTGTCTCCCCAGTGGCGATGTTTACACCCCGCGCCAGGTACTCGCGTGGTGACGTAGGTGAGGCCCATGACCCCGGTTCAGGCGATTGTCACCGGTGGTGGTGGTGGTGGCCGTGAGCGGGGATCGATCTCGCGTCGCCGGGTTCGTAGCGCAGCTTAGCGCTAACCGCTGCGCCACCGCTCCCCGACTCCACGCAGAGCGTCAACTTCAACGTCACATTCAGCAGACTGCAGCGACCGGGAGCAGTAGCGGAAGAGTGTCACACAATCATCATCGCCATCATCATCATCGTCGTCGTGGCTGTGATGTCTCCTCCGTCGTGTTCGTGGACGGGGCATTGCGTTGTGACACGTGGTGCTACTTGAGAGTTTTGTAAATTTTGATTTAAAGCTTTCGTGACTGCAGTAATTCATATTCTTAGTTTTTTCGGTAAAGTCACGTTGAAGGGAAACAACAAAATAATAAAATATATATAAAACAATAAAAAATTCTCACGACGTTTCGACCATAACTCAAACGGTCGTCTTCAGGTGTGTTGGTTCGCATAAATGTATTTTTAAACGGCGCATTTATTTATTTATAAAAAAGTTTTGTAAATGTTCTGTTTGTGCATCGCCAGCTATCATCCACTGCTGCTGCTGCTGTGGTTTGTGCAGGTCCGAGAGTGGCGGTGTCAAGAATACAGCGACGACGTTTTTTTCCCTCGCGGAGCGACGAAGCAAAGTTAACAGGAGGGGATGGATGTTAATCGTGGGGTATTACAGTGGCCGACGTTTCTGGCAATAGGCCTTCGTCACGGCGCAATAAACCACAGCGGTCGGCGTAGTGGCCGGGGTTTATTGATTTGTTTCTAAATCACGCGGTGCTGAGCGCGGAGTCTAAAAGCCCCAACGCCACCTCGCCAACCCAAAACGCTCAGCGGCCAGCGACGAACAGCGCGAGGATGACAAATTGTAGCCGGCAGTGAGAGAGAGAAAGCAACGCCTTGATGCAGCTAGACGACGACGACGTTGTTGTTGTTGTTGGTTGGGGGTGGGGGGTGGGGGCGAGAGGAGGCGGTGGTTGTGGGAGGGGGGGAGGGACGTAGGGAGGGGAGGGGAGGGGGAGGGGAGGGGGAGGTAGGGGAGGGGGGAGGGGAGGGGGCAAGGGAGGGGGAGAGAGGGGGGGAGGGAGGGGGGAGAGAGGGGGGAAGGGAGGGGGAATGGGAGGGGGAGAGAGGGGGGAAGGGAGGGGAGGGGGGAGGGTAGGGGGGAAGGGAGGGAGGGGAGGGGGAGAGGGAGGGGGAGGTAGGGGAGGGGGAGGGAGGGGGAATTACAGACGGAGCAGGGCGAGGGCACAAGCAGAGAAGTGAGGTGACCCGCAGAGTGGTGAGTGACTGGGTGAGTGGTGGTGTGTGGGTGGGTGTGTGGGTGTGGGTGGGTGTGTGGGTGGGTGTGTGGGTGGGTGTGTGGGTGTGTGGGTGTGTGGATGGGTGGGTGGGTGTGTGGGTGGGTGTGTGGGTGTGTGAGTGGGTTGGTGTGTGGGTGGGTGGGTGTGTGGGTGGGTGTGTGTGTGGGTGGGTGTGTGGGTGGGTGTGTGAGTGTGTGGGTGTGTGGGTGGGTGGTGGTGTGTGGGTGGGTGGGTGTGGGTGGGTGGGTGTGTGTGTGGGTGGGTGTGTGGGTGTGTGGGTGGGTGTGTGGGTGGGTGGGTGTGTGGGTGTGTGTGGGTGTGTGGATGGGTGGGTGGGTGTGTGGGGGGGTGTGTGAGTGGGTGGGTGTGTGAGTGTGTGAGTGGGAGGGTGTGTGTGGGTGAGTGTGGTGGTGTGTGGGTGTGTGGGTGGGTGTATGGGTGGGTGTGTGGGTGTGTGGGTGGGTGGGTGTGTGGGTGGGTGTGTGGGTGTGTGGGTGTGTGTGGGTGTGTGGATGGGTGGGTGGGTGTGTGAGTGGGTTGGTGTGTGGGTGGGTGGGTGTGTGGGTGTGTGAGTGTGTGGGTGTGTGGGTGGATGGTGGTGTGTGGGTGGGTGGGTGGGTGTGTGGGTGGGTGTGGGTGGGTGGGTGTGTGTGTGGGTGGGTGTGTGGGTGGGTGTGTGGGTGGGTGGGTGGGTGTGTGGGTGTGTGTGGGTGTGTGGATGGGTGGGTGGGTGTGTGGGGGGGTGTGTGAGTGTGTGAGTGGGTGGGTGTGTGAGTGTGTGAGTGGGAGGGTGTGTGTGTGTGTGGGTGAGTGTGTGGGTGGGTGGGTGGGTGTGTGGGTGTGTGTGTGTGTGTGTGGGTGGGTGTGTGGGTGTGTGTGTGGGTGGGTGTTGGTGGGTGTGTGTGTGTGGGTGTGTGGGTGGGTGTGTGGGTGTGTGAGTGTGTGAGTGGGTGGGTGTGTGGGTGGGTGGGTGTGTGGGTGGGTTTTTGTGTGGGTGGGTGTGTGGGTGGGTGGGTGTGTGGGTGGGTTTTTGTGTGGGTGGGTGTGTGGTGGTGTGGGTGGGTGGGTGTGTGGGTGTGTGGGTGGGTGTGTGGGTGGGTGGGTGTGTGGGTGTGTGTGTGGGTGGGTGGGTGGGTGTGTGGGTGTGTGGGTGTGTGGGTGGATGTGTGAGTGTGTGAGTGGGTGGGTGTGTGTGTGGGTGGGTGTGTGGGTGTTAGGGTGGGTGTGTGAGTGGGTGTGTGTGGGTGGGTGGGTGTGTGTGTGGGTGTGTGGGTGGGTGAGTGTGTGAGTGGGTGTGTGTGTGTGGGTGGGTGTGTGTGTGGGTGGGTGTGTGGGTGTTTGTGAGTGGGTGGGTGTGTGGGTGTGTGTGTGGGTGTGTGGGTGGGTGGTGGTGTGTGGGTGGGTGTGTGAGTGGGAGGGTGTGTGTGTGTGTGTGGGTGAGTGTGTGGGTGGGTGGGTGTGTGGGTGGGTGGGTGTGTGGGTGGGTGTGTGTGTGTGTGGGTGGGTGTGTGGGTGTGTGTGTGGGTGGGTGTGTGGGTGTGTGTGTGGGTGGGTGTGTGGGTGTGTGAGTGTGTGAGTGGGTGGGTGTGTGGGTGGGTGGGTGTGTGGGTGTGTGTGTGGGTGGGTGTGTGTGGGTGGATGGGTGTGTGGGTGGGTGTGTGGGTGGGTGTGTGAGTGTGTGAGTGGGTGGGTGTGTGTGTGTGGGTGGGTGTGTGGGTGGGTGTGTGGGTGGGTGGGTGGGTGTGTGTGTGGGTGGGTGTGTGGGTGTGTGTGTGGGTGGGTGGGTGTGTGGGTGTGTGGGTGTGTGGGTGGATGTGTGAGTGTGGGAGTGGGTGGGTGTGTGTGTGGGTGGGTGTGTGGGTGTTAGGGTGGGTGTGTGGGTGGGTGGGTGGGTGTGTGGGTGTGTGTGTGGGTGTGTGGGTGTGTGGGTGGGTGAGTGTGTGAGTGGGTGTGTGTGTGTGGGTGTGTGGGTGGGTGTGTGTGAGTGTGTGAGTGGGTGTGTGTGTGTGTGTGGGTGTGTAGGTGGGTGGGAGTGTGGGTGTGTGTGTGGGTGGGTGTGTGGGTGTGTGTGTGGGTGGGTGTGTGGGTGTGTGAGTGTGTGAGTGGGTGGGTGTGTGGGTGGGTGGGTGTGTGGGTGTGTGTGTGGGTGGGTGTGTGTGGGTGGATGGTGTGTGGGTGGGTGTGTGGGTGGGTGTGTGAGTGTGTGAGTGGGTGGGTGTGTGTGTGTGGGTGGGTGTGTGGGTGGGTGGGTGGGTGTGTGTGTGGGTGGGTGTGTGGGTGTGTGTGTGGGTGGGTGGGTGTGTGGGTGTGTGGGTGTGTGGGTGGATGTGTGAGTGTGGGAGTGGGTGGGTGTGTGTGTGGGTGGGTGTGTGGGTGTTAGGGTGGGTGTGTGGGTGGGTGGGTGGGTGTGTGGGTGTGTGTGTGGGTGTGTGGGTGTGTGGGTGGGTGAGTGTGTGAGTGGGTGTGTGTGTGTGGGTGTGTGGGTGGGTGTGTGTGAGTGTGTGAGTGGGTGTGTGTGTGTGTGTGGGTGTGTAGGTGGGTGGGAGTGTGGGTGTGTGTGTGGTGTGTGTGTGGGTGGGTGTGTGGGTGGGTGTGTGGGTGTGTGGGTGGGTGTGGGAGTGTGGGTGGGTGTGTGGGTGTGTCTGTGGGTGTGTGTGTGGGTGGGTGGGTGTGTGGGTGTGTGGGTGGGTGGGTGTGTGAGTGGGTGTGTGTGTGTGGGTGTGTAGGTGGGTGGGAGTGTGGGTGGGTGGGTGTGTGGGTGGGTGAGTGTGTGAGTGGGTGGGTGTGTGTTTGTGTGGGTGTGTGGGTGGGTGTGTGTGAGTGTGTGTGGGTGTGTAGGTGGGTGGGAGTGTGGGTGTGTGTGGGTGTGGTGTGTGGGTGGGTGTGTGGGTGGGTGGGTGTGTGTGAGTGGGTGTGTGGGTGGGTGAGTGGGTGGGTTTTGTGTGTGGGTGTGTGTGTGTGAGTGTGTGAGTGGGTGTGTGTGTGTGGGTGTGTGAGTGTGTGAGTGGGTGGGTGTGTGTGTGGGTGGGTGTGTGGGTGTTAGGGTGGGTGTGTGGGTGGGTGTGTGTGGGTGTGTGGGTGTGTGTGTGGGTGTGTGGTGGGTGAGTGTGTGAGTGGGTGAGTGTGTGTGTGGGTGTGTGGGTGGGTGTGTGTGTGGGTGGGTGTGTGGGTGTTTGTGAGTGGGTGGGTGTGTGGGTGTGTGTGTGGGTGTGTGGGTGGGTGGTGGTGTGTGGGTGGGTGTGTGAGTGTGTGAGTGGGAGGGTGTGTGTGTGTGTGGGTGAGTGTGTGGGTGGGTGGGTGTGTGGGTGGGTGTGTGTGTGTGTGGGTGGGTGTGTGTGTGGGTGGGTGTGTGGGTGTGTGTGTGGGTGTGTGGTGGGTGTGTGGGTGTGTGAGTGTGTGAGTGGGTGGGTGTGTGGGTGGGTGGGTGTGTGGGTGGGTTGTGTGTGTGGGTGGGTGTGTGGGTGTGTGTGGGTGGATGGGTGTGTGGGTGGGTGTGTGGGTGGGTGTGTGAGTGTGTGAGTGGGTGGGTGTGTGTGTGTGTGGGTGGGTGTGTGGGTGGGTGTGTGGGTGGGTGGGTGTGTGGGTGGGTGGGTGTGTGTGGGTGGGTGTGTGGGTGGGTGGGTGTGTGTGGGTGGGTGTGTGGGTGTGTGTGTGGGTGGGTGGGTGTGTGGGTGTGTGGGTGTGTGGGTGGATGTGTGAGTGTGGGAGTGGGTGGGTGTGTGTGTGGGTGGGTGTGTGGGTGTTAGGGTGGGTGTGTGGGTGGGTGTGTGTGGGTGGGTGGGTGTGTGGGTGTGTGGGTGTGTGGGTGGGTGAGTGTGTGAGTGGGTGTGTGTGTGTGTGGGTGGGTGTGTGTGAGTGTGTGAGTGGGTGTGTGTGTGTGGGTGTTTAGGTTGGTGGGAGTGTGGGTGTGTGTGTGTGTGTGTGTGTGGGTGGGTGTGTGGGTGGGTGTGTGGGTGTGTGGGTGGGTGTGTGGGAGTGTGGGTGGGTGTGTGGGTGGGTCTGTGGGTGTGTGTGTGGGTGGGTGGGTGTGTGGGTGTGTGGGTGGGTGTGTGAGTGGGTGTGTGTGTGTGGGTGTGTAGGTGGGTGGGAGTGTGGGTGGGTGGGTGTGTGGGTGGGTGTGTGGGTGGGTGTGTGTGAGTGTGTGTGTGTGTGGGTGTGTAGGTGGGTGGGAGTGTGGGTGGGTGTGTGGGTGTGTGTGTGGGTGGGTGTGTGGGTGGGTGGGTGGGTGTGTGTGAGTGGGTGTGTGGGTGGGTGAGTGGGTGGGTTTTGTGTGTGGTGTGTGTGTGAGTGTGTGAGTGGGTGTGTGTGTGTGGGTGTGTGAGTGTGTGAGTGGGTGGGTGTGTGTGTGGGTGGGTGGGCGTGTGGGTGGGTGGGTGTGTGTGTGTGTGGGTGGGTGTGTGGGTAGGTGTGTGGGTAGGTGTGTGAGTGAGTGATTGGGTGGGTGAGTGTGTGGGTGGGTGAGTGTGTGAGTGTGTAAGTGTGTGTGAGTGTGTGTGTGAGTGGGTGTGTGGGAAAGGTCCTGGCAAGGATGATTCAACATCGCCTTGCCAGGCACGCCGAGGAGAGGCTTGCGGAGCCCCAATGCGGTTTCAGGAAAGGGCGGTCCTGCACAGATGCCATATTTTCTGTCCGTCTGCTACAGCAGAGGTGTAGGGAATTCCAGCAAAACCTACATCTCTGCTTTTTGACCTGGTCAAGGCCTATGATACCATCAGTAGGCCTGGGCTCTGGGTTGTTCTTCGTGCTTTTGGAGTACCTGACCCTCTGCTCACGATCATTAAGGACCTTCATGATGGTGAGCTGGCCCGGGTAAAACTACGTGGCCGGGAGTCAGAGCCATTCCCTGTACACCTTGGGGTGCGACAGGGATGTCCTCTGGCTCCCACATTATTTAACATCTATTTTGACCACGTAGTTCGTGAAGCCTTCAATAGCTGTATCGGGGGAATCTCCATTTGGTACAGATATAATGGGAGGCTGATCGTTGCCCGGGTGCGGTCAAGGGATGGCTCCGTATTGCTCAACCACGTTATGTATGCCGATGATTTGGTAAAAGCTGCTCATTCAGAGGAGGAGTTGGAGACGCTGCTGCTGAGACTGGAGCGTGCTACTAAGAGATGGGGCCTTACCATTAGCCCCACCAAAACTAAGCACCTGCCTGGGTATTTTGTACCATCGGACACTCCACCCCCACAACTCCCAATCGGTGATGGGGCAGTTGTGGAGAGAGTGGAGAGTTTCCCATACCTGGGCAGTGTGCTTATGACCGGCTCCAGTCTAACAGCAGAGGTCTCACTCCGAATCAGTCGAGCGGCAATATATTTTCATCGGTTGCGTAACGCTGTGTGCAAGCTACCTGGTCTGTCGCTCCGCGCTAAGCTTCAGGTCTTCTCGGCCACGGCCATTCCCTCCCTTCTGGATTGTGTGAGGAGCTCACAAATCCTTGAATGATCTAGGCACGGTCCCATCGGTGAGCTCCTCCGGCAGGCAAGGCTGCGTTGGCTGGATCATGTAGCCCGCATGCCCAGCCATCGCATGCCGAAACAGCTTTTTTTCGGCCGGATCGAGGGGGCAAAACGGGCGCGGCACGGGCTAGAGAAGAGATGGAGTGATGTGGTATAGGAGGACGTGGAGCTGAGTGGACTTGCCGATGACTGGTACCAGCGGTGTAAAGATCGGCCTCTGCTGAGGAGGCTCGTGAATGATGCTACGGAGGGCAGAGGAGTTACGCTCACAACAACGAGCGGAGCGCCGGGTGGCTAAAGCACAGCAGGTTGGCACAGTAGGGGGCACAAGTGGTGCATCAGCCAGTCATCTCAGTCAGTCGACCCGTGGCACCTAGGTCTGCCCCGTGACCTCCTGCCAGCGGGCGTTCGACACTTCACGTGGCCTCAAGGTGCACATGGCCTGGCACAAGCGTCGTGGTGACGTCACCGCCACTTTGTGGCGAATGGCGGTTGTTGTTGTGTGGGTGGGTGTGTGGGTGGGTTTGTGAGTGAGTGGGTGTGTGGGTGAGTGGGTGGGTGTGTGGGTGTGTGGGTGGGTGTGTGGGTGGGTGGGTGTGTGGGTGGGTGTGTGGGTGGGTGTATCAGTGGGTGAGTGTGTCAGTGGGTGTGTGAGTGGGTGGGTGGGTGTGTGGGTGGGTGAGTGAGTGAGTGGGCGAGTAAGTGAATGAGTGAGTGAATGAATGAGTATATGAGTGAGTGAGTCGGTGAGTGAATGAATGAGTATGTGAGTGAGTGGGTGGGTGTGTGAGTGGGTGAATGAATGAGTGAGTATGTGAGTGAGCGGGTGAGTGAGTGGGTGAGTGAATGAGTGAGTCGGTGAATGAATGATTATGTGAGTGGGTGAATGAGTGAGTGGGTGAATGAGTGAGTATGTGAGTGAATATGTGAGTGAGTCGGTGAGTGAATGAGTGGAACATCAACCACCCCAACTCCGAGCTCTGCCGGGTGAAGCAGCGTCCACACCAACTCCACTGTGGCAACGATCGTCCACACACACAGACACACAGACACACATACAGACACACATAACAGTCTCTCTCTATATATACAGTCTGTACAGGTACTGTGTGTGACCTGTTAAGGCGGAGAGCGTGGGGCAGGGCGCGTGGCTAGAAGGGAAGAGGAGTAGAGAGAGAGGGGCAGGGCGAATGGAACGGAGAGAGAGGTGGGAGAGAGGGGAGAGAGAGGTGGGAGAGAGGGGTGGGAGCAATAGGGGAGAGAGAGACGGAGAGACGCGGATCCAGGCAAGGTGAGTCCTACACATCATCCCGAGTGGTATTCACGCACACAACACACTAAGACCCCCCCGTATAGCCTTAACCGTCAGCAGCACGGCACACGAGGGGGTGGGTGGCCAGCACCACGCCCGGCCGCCTTTGTCTCCCGAGTGGCGAAGTTCACACACCGCACCAGGTACTACTCATTTGAGGCTGAGTCGACCTAGGGGAGGCCCGGGACCGGTTTATATAATCGTCACTGGTGTTGGCCGTGAGCGGGAATCGAACCCGGGTCGCCAGGTTCATAGCGCAGCGTAGCGCTAACCGCTACACTATCGCTCCCACACTATAACAGGTCCCTGCAGGGTGGGCTGGTAGGACAAGTCTCTGCGCTGTCTATTGCCGATTTTACACCCAACAGCACGAGATTTCACTTCGTTAAAGTATTGAAAGGGGACGGACGGACGGACACATTAATCTATTGCAGGCTGGTACACTCAGTTTACAACTTCGTTCCTACCAGTATCACACACACTACATCACACACACGACATCACACACACTACATCACACACACTACATCACACACACTACATCATACACACACTACATCACACACACGACATCACACACACTACATCACACACACTACATCACACACACTACATCATACACACACTACATCACACACACGACATCACACACACACACTACATCACACACACTACATCACACACACAACATCACACACACACACTACATCACACACACTACATCACACACACTACATCACACACACACACTACATCACACACACGACATCACACACACGACATCACACACACACTACATCACACACACACACGACATCACACACACTACATCACACACACAACATCACACACACTACACCACACACACAACATCACACACACTACATCACACACACACACACTACATCACACACACAACATCACACACACTACACCACACACACCGCTGTGTACGATAGCTGCGTCCCTCCAATCTCTACCACTTAGCCAGCAAGAGGCTCACGAGCATCAGAGCGATCTCCTCCTCCATCGATGCTCATCGCTTTGTTTACAGCCCTGCAGAGTCCCCCCGCCCCCCCCCCCCCGCCAAAAACCCTCCTAGTTAGGAACTTCCACGTTCCTCTGGCGGTGATAAGTCCATCCCATGGATCGTTTTATCGATCCCCCGTCGTGTGCCATGCCGGCCTTCATAGGCGCTGCTACTCGCAAAACAGCATTCTGTGAAGGCCTACACGTGATCTTAGTGTCTGTTACGTGTGTGGGGAGCGGTGGTGTAACGGTTAGCGCTACGCTGCGCTCCCAACCCGGCGACCCGAGTTCGATTTGCCGATCACGGCCACCGACAGCATCAGTGGCGATGATCTGAATGGGTCCTCGGCCTCGCCTAGGTCGACTCAGCCTCAAATGAGTACCCGAAGCGTCGTGTGAACATCGCCAGTGGTGAAACAATTGCGTGGAGACATCGTCGTCACGTTGCTCTTCATCCACCAGTGTGTAGACCATGGTGTGATGAGTGTGGATGTGAGAGGTGAGCATCGCTCTCTCACGGTCACAATCGACGCTCCGTCTAACGTCTGTGCACCGCGTGGGCTCTGTCGGGTGGTGGAGGGTCTCACGACACAGATTTGGCCAGATCCTTACGAGGCTTTCTAATCCGAATATGAATGATCATTGTATGAGTGATACCCTGTGAACCTTGTTTAATTGTCATTTCCCCCGCACACACTACAAACACACACTGCACACACAAACACTACACACACAAAACACAACACACAATACATATACACTATACACTCACTCCACACACTGCACACACTACACATACTTCACACTACACACACACCATACACACTACACACATGCACATGCACTACACACACTACACACACACGCTACTCACTACACACATACACTACACACATACACTACACACACTACACACATACACCATACACACACTACACACACTACACACATGCACTACACACACTACACACACACGCTACTCACTACACACATACACTACACACATACACTACAAACACTACACACATACACCATACACACACTACACACATACACTGCATACACTACACACACTACACACACACTGCACACATACACTACACACACTACACACTACACTCATACACTACACACACTACACACATACACTACACACACTACACACACACAACACACATACTATTCAACACACACTTCTACACACGCAAGTGTACACACAGCTGCATACAGAGGTACACACGCCTACCCGTGCCACCTCCCATACCCGTGCCACCTCCTCCCTTATATACCCGTGCCACATCCCATACCCGTGCCACCTCCTCCCTCCAATACCCGTGCCACCTTCCTTCCAAACCCGTGCCACCTTCTATACCTGTGCCGCCTGCCCCTACCCGTGCCACCTCCCTCCCATACCACCTCCACCCTCCTATACCCGTGGCACCTCCCTACCCGTGCCACCACCCCTACCCGTGCCACCTGCTCCCTCCCCTCCCCTACCACCTCCTCCTTCCCCTACTACCTCCTCCCTCCAATAACAGTGCCACCTCCTCTACCCGTGCCACAATCATCTCCTCCCTCCCCTACCCGTGCCACCACCTCCTCCCTCCCATAACCGTGCCACCTCCTCTACCCGTGCCACAACCATCTCCTCCCTCCCCTACCCGTGCCACCACCTCCTCCCTCCCCTACCCGTGCCACCTCCCCTACCCGTGCCACAACCATCTCCTCCCTCCCCTACCCGTGCCACCACCTCCTCCCTCCCCTACCCGTGCCACCTCCCCTACCCGTGCCACCACTTCCTCCCTCCCATAACCGTGCCACCTCCTCTACCCGTGCCACAGCCATCTCCTCCCTCCTCTACCCGTGCCACAGCCATCTCCTCCCTCCCCTACCCGTGCCACCTCCCCTACCCGTGCCACCATCCCCTACCCGTGGCAGCGCCAGGCATGGGCTCGATGGGGAGCGAGGTGCTGGGCTTGGTGCTGTGCTTGCTGGGGTTGGTGGGCCTCGTGGTGAGCACGGTGTGCGATGAGTGGAAGACGACGTCACGCGGCGCGGCCGTCATCGTCACCACGTGGATCTACCAGGGCCTGTGGAAGATGTGTGCCGGGAACGCCATGGGATCCGTCACCTGCAAGAGAAACTTCACCCTGATGGGGGTGCCGCGTGAGTGGGGGGGGGGTGCTAGGTGGGGGTGGGGTGTTAGGTGGGGGTGGGGGGTGCTAGGTGGGGGTGGGGGGTGCTAGGTGGGGGTGGGGGGTGCTAGGTGGGGGTGGGGGGTGCTAGGAGGGGGGTGGGGGGTGCTAGGTGGGGGGTGCTAGGAGGGGGGTGGGGGTGCTAGGTGGGGGGTGCTAGGAGGGGGTGGGGGGGTGAGGGGGTGGAGGGTGTTAGGAGGGGGTTGGGGGGTGTACTAGGAGTACTTTGGGGGTACCGTGTCAAGGTGTGCCATCATCACCATCATCGCCATCACCACCATCGTCATTGCCATCATCACCACCACCATCCCCACCTCCACCAACACCATGACCACCACCGCCACCATCATAATAATGCAATTTGTAACGCACGGAAACTTGCGGACGTAATGGCCGCTACTCAGGGACGCGGGGCCAAGCCCAGAGTCACTCTGAAGTGTGGGTGTAGAAGTGAGTTTGTAAGTGTCTCTTGAAGGAGACGAATGAGGTGATGCTGCCAACGTGCAGACGGAAGCCGTTCCAGACTGCTGGGGCAGCCCCCGAGAAGCGGCTCATAGCCGTGACTGCCCTGGATCTTGGTTTCGAGAGGAGGCCGTGAGTCGCACTCCGACGGCGTCTGCCGTGCTGCAAGTCGTCAGTAATGAAGACAGGTACGGGGGGCAGGCAGATGTGAAGGCGCGGTGGCAGGCGATCCGGTACGTGACCCTGCTGGTGACGGGTAGCCAGTGGAGGGCACGGAGTCAGGCCAAGTCAGTCGAGTCGGGGATGAGTGCGGCCAATGACGACGATTGCCAGGTGGTTTTGCAGTCTGTGAAGTTTTTCGGGGTTGCCAGAGGAGGGCCGGACGAGGACGGAGTTGCGACAGTCGAGGCGAGACCCAACCATGCAACGCGCCAATGTGTTGGCAGTTTCAGTGGAGATGAGAGGGCGTACGTGTCTGAGAGCCTTCAGGTGAACGTTTCAGGAACTGAAGATTTGATTGGTTTGGCGTTCGAAGGATAAAGTTCAAAAGGATGATACCAAGGAAAGTTGAAGTGATTGGTGAACCTGATGGTGTGACCAAAGATGTGTATGTGTGTTGAGTCGAGACGTTGCCTGGTACCCAACATGATGGCCTACTGACTTTGAAGGATTGAGGGCAAGGTTGTTTCCAGAGAACCACTTGCAGGGCAGTGGTTCCTTCCCGAGAGCCTCTCAAATCCAGACGCATTGGGGGAATTGATGGCGGTGAAGAGAATAGTGTCGTCCGCATACGAGTGGTGCTTGCCACCGAAGCTTGCGATGAGGCTGTGAACAGCAGGGGACCGAGGATGGAGCCCTGGGGGACGCCACACGACGCTTCTGTTTCAGGAGATGTGGACATGCCCACCCTGACTGAGGATTGCCGATAAGAAAGGTACGACAGCGTCCACTTGAGTGCTGAGCCACATATACCGAAGTCGTATTTCAGGAGGGAAGTAAGGAGCGAGTGGTTGACGGTGTCAGAGGCCGATGAAATGTCCAGACTTACGAGAGCAACGATGGAGCCGGAGTCAATGATCATGAAAATGTCATCGAGGGCTCTGGCGAGTGCTGTTTCTGTGGAGTAGTTTTGACGGTAAGCTGACTGGCAGGAGCAGTAGTTTGGGGAGGAGGTGACGTGGGGTTTGAGCTGGGCGAGGGCTGAGTCTTTCGAGGAGTTTAGAAAGATTCGAGAGATGAGTGATGGGACGATAGCTAGACGGCTCATCAGGGTCGTGACTTGTTTTCTTTAACATGGGGAGGGGGGACCAGGCCAGATTTGAGGTTGGATGGAAACCCCGTAGAGAATGAGGCGTCTGCGATGTTCCTGATCATGATGGCGAGTTCCGGAGCACATTGCTTGAACAAGGAACCTAGGAGGACATCGAGTGGCGATTACTTCTTGTGAAGTGATTGAATCAAAGAGAAAACGTCTTTTGAAAACACCGGCTTGAACGTGGTTAGAAAGGTGTTTGGGTGAGTGCTTACAATTTCAGGAAAAGAGAGAAGGGTACGTTGGTGCGATGTGAGGGAAGACGTGGAGGAGCTTACGATGGTGATCAGCTTGTTGGTGAAGTAAGTTTTGAAAGAGGTGGCAGGTTTGAATGAGGCCAGGGGATTGCTAAGGTGAGGGACCATGTTGCTACCAGGATGTAGAAGATCCTTGAGGATTTTCCAAAGGATGCGTGGGTTTCCAGTAGCTGTTTTGATGCGTTCTGCAATGTAGGAGGAACGAGAGGCAAGGATAAGCTCGTTGGTTTTCCTGCAGGCAGCTCTGTAGGTAACTCGATCAGCAGGAAGACCACTGCGGGACGCGATCCTTTGAAGGCATCTCTTGATTCGCTTAGCAAGGATGGCGTCTCTTGAGAGCCAGCGAGCGTCGTGGGAAGGCTGCCACGTGGTTCGTGGTTTTAATGGAGCCAGCTTGTCCAGCGCCGCCCTCAGCTCAGCTTCTAGCTGAAGAGCGCAGACAGTTGGCTCGGATGATGGGGATAACATTGAAGGCGAATTTTGCGAGGAGGTGCTGTAGAGTGGAAAACTTGACACCCTTGAAATTACGGGAGTGGCAGGTGATTTTGATGGTGAGTGGCTTGGGAATTTGGAGGGGAAATAGGATGAGGTGGTGGTCGGAGTAACCAGTTTGGAAAACTCCTAGTGGAGAGATGTGATGATCCAGGTCAGGTTCCAGAACCAGGTGGAGCATACGCTCAACATTTGTTAAGGAAGCTCTGGTGGGGCCCGGGTTGGTGAGGACCAGGTTATGGCAGGCCAAGGTTGACGCGAGGTGGCTATCAATGGAAGCTGAAGTATTGCCGGGGCAGTTAAAGTCTCCAGTAAGCACCAGCCTGTGAGATGGGTTAGGAATGAGATAAAAGATATCGTAACGCTCGTTTAAGAAGGTAGCGATGCTGTCATCTGGAGGACGATGGATGGAAAAGAGGGAAAAGCACTCGGTGTTAGTAGTGAGGGACACAGACTGGACCTCAAAGATGGCGGGAGCCATCGGTAGATAGAGCTCTTTAATTTTCAAGTCAGCATTGTAGACGACCGCTAAGCCACCACCCCGCTGGTTAGTCATGCGAGGTTTGTGAAGAACCTTGTATCCCAGGGGCACGGCTTCCAAAGAGATGGCTGGCGGGGAGTCTGGCCTGCACCAGGTCTCGGTAATAAGCAAAATGTTGATGTGGTGGTCCGTGATGGTATCCTGAATGAGGGCTGATTTGTTGGTAATGGAGCATGAGTTGAGTAGGCCGAGGCGGATGGGTAAGGGTGGGTGTGAAGATCCAAAGAGGCTCGGCGTCGAGAGGTCAAAGGAAATAGCTGGTTGAAGGTTGACCTGTGACCAGCGGCCCCTACCGCCTCTGCAACCACGGTGCCGATGCAGTCTCTGACGTTGATCGCGAAGAAGCCCGAGGCCAAAGAGCGTCCTTAGGAGCGTGGATTCAAGGTGCAGGTGGTGAGGAGATGGTGCACGTCGAAGCCCTATTATATCAGCCCACGCTGTATGGGTGGTGGTGTTGGGGGGCCAGGATTCGGGTGGACTCCGATCAGCGGCTGTGCGGCCCAGAGCAGAAATGCGAGATAGTGGTGGCCAAGATACACGCCGTCAGCACGCGCTCCCACACACGTGGCGGGTGCGTACACGCCTACGTAAACACTCGTTGAGCACATACGCCGGCGGACATGACCACGCACGCGGCGCGTACGATGGAGCGGCCGGAAGAACACGAGGTCCAGTGGAGTAGCTGACCGCGCGCTGTGCTCCAGCTCGCAGGTGATGCAGCAGGGTGGGACGAACCTCGCCGAGCTCCCATTCGCTGGTGGTGCTGGGCAGCAGGCAAACCCACTCTCTCGTGTTGAGCGGTGGACAATCTGCGTCACGTTCCCACTTGCTGGTGGTGATGAGCAGTGAATGGACCACGCCGAGCTCCCACTCGCTGATAGGGGCGGAATAGGTGCCTTGTGAGCACGTCTCTGGCAGAAATCGGACCCGGGGAGGCTGATGAGCCGCACTGCATGAACAGTGCAGCCCCGGCGTCCTCCAGCATCGTGCATGGCCGCGTTCGCCGGCACAGCCCCTGAGCTGTGCGAGGCGGCAGGTAAGCCGGGCTGCGCGACACTGCAGCCGGCAGCTGTCAGCTGTTGCAGCGCTGCGGGGCGTCTGCAGTGCGCCACTAAAGTAATGATCAAACAAAATAAATAATAAGAAAGAAGATGTAGCGAACAATTAAAGTAAGAAGAGCAGGGGATAGTGAAGAAAGACGTGGGCAAGGTACGAGGTGTGGTAATCTTACCTATAAAAGTCATTGTTTGTCTGTCTGTGTTTCTGACTATGTGGGTACCTTGTGACCTTTTATACTGACAAACTGTGGGGTTTACATATCTAAAAAGTACACGGATACCACGCGATATGCCTCGGGACGAAAAGCGCCATTCGTATTTCACATCTGTCAAGTTTAAAGTTGTTAAATTTACAATTTGTTCCTTTTATAAGCACAGGTGGTTACCCTAATAACGCACACACGCGATCAGTGAGGGGGAATTCTCATTCGCGTTATAAATGCAAAAAAAATACACAACGTCGAGGTAAATTCTTCAGTGTGATGTCATCTTCTCCACCCCCACCCCAATGTGTGCACTTACTACTATGGGGTCGGTAGATACTACTACTGTAGTCCTTAGATACTATTACTGTTGAGCGGGCGGGGGGTGGTGGGGGGGGGGTAGCAGCCCAGCCCCAGCCTGCAAAGGTGCCACCTCGGCCTGCTGGGCAATCTAGGTGAGGCTGGGGCCTCTACACGGGACTAGGCCTCACCACGGCACTCTCTTAAGTTAGTAGTTAACTGCAATAGAGTCGATAGATACTATTATAGAGTTGGTATATACGACTATAGAGTCAGTAGATGCTACTGGAGAGTAAGCAGATACTGTTATAGAGTAAGCAGATACTGCTGTAGAGCCAGCAGATACTACTATGGAGTTAGTAGTTACGACTATAGTAAGTAGACACTACTATAGAGTAAATACGTACTACTATAGATTCAGGAGATACTACTTTAGGGTCAGCAATTACTACTATAGTCGGTAGATACTACTATAGAGTCTGCAAACACTGATATAGAGTCAGTAGATACTACTATGCAGTCAGTAGATACTACTATAGAGTCTGCAAATACTGATATAGAGTCAGTAGATACTACTATGCAGTCAGTAGATACTACTATAGAGTCTGCAAATACTGATATAGATACTGCTATAGTCAGCAGATACTACTATGAAGTTATTAGTTGCTACTATAGATTCAGTAGATACTACTATAGTCATTAGATACTACTGTAGAGTCAGTATTTACTACTATGGAGTTGATTGATACTACAATAGAGTCGGCAAAAAACTACTATTGAGTCAATAGGTACTACTGCAGTCAGTAGATACCACTACGGTCAGTAAGTACTGCTACAGTCAGTAGATACTACTATACAGTCAGTAGATACTACTATAGAGTCAGTAGATATTACTTTAGAGTTAGTAGTTACTACTATAGTCAGTGGATACTACTATCATCAGTAGTTACTACTATAGAGTCGGTAGATGCTACGATGGAGTTGGTAGATACTACCGTATGGTCGGTAGAGACTATTATAGTCAGTAGATACTGCTACAGTCAGTAGATACCACTATAGGCAGTAGATACCACTATAGGCAGTACTAGCTTTACTACCCGGATTTGCCCGAGACTTGGATTCTTGACTTGGATTAATACACGGCCTACGCGGAGGGTGGGGGGGGGGTATGCGTGATGTCAGCAGCAGGCACACTGCGTAACGCTGCCGCATGCGGGTGACATCACAGATGTGACGTCACCGCTCACTTGCCGTGCAATATATTATATCCATTATTGCACCCCCCCCCTCCCCAATTTTGTTTTTTAGAAGGCTATTTTTCGACTTTTAGCATTGTGTACAGACTGGAAGCTACCCACATGCCAAATGTCAAGTTTGTAGCAATTTGGGAAGTATGCTAAACGATTTAGGCAATTCAGGAAGGGAATGACGTGAGAGCTGAAAATTGTCGCGTTCCCTTCGAAATTCCAGAAGCTGTGCAAATTTCATGACGTCAGAGCTCAGCATTGAAGAGTTTTTGCTGCTTCACGCAAACAGATGCATTTTCTGCTTTATTTTTAAGAGCGAGCTGAAAATAGTCACGTTGACTGAGAATATTGAGACAGCTGTGCCGCGTATTTGTGCGGGATACACGGCCTACGCGGAGGGTGGGGGGGTATGCGTGACGTCAGCAGGCACACTGCGTAGCGCTGCCGCATGCGGGTGACATCACAGATGTGTGATGCCACCGCTCACTTGTCGTGCTAAATATATCGATTATTGGATTTATTTTGCGGTTGAAACGTCGCAATCTATTAGATACTACAATAGAGTCAGTAGATACTGCTATAGAGTCAGTAGATACTGCTATAGAGTCAGTCGATACTACTATAGAGTCAGCATATACTACTATATAGTCAGTAGATACTACTGTAGAGTTAGTAGATACTACTATAGAGTTAGTAGATACTACTATAGAGTTAGTAGATACTGCTATAGAGTTAGTAGATACTACTGTAGAGTTAGTAGATACTACTATAGAGTTAGTAGATACTACTACAGAGTCAATAGATACTACTATAGAGTCAGTAGATACTACTATAGAGACAGTAGATACTGCTATAGAGTCAGTAGATACTACTATAGAGTCAGTAGATACTACTATAGAGACAGTAGATACTGCTATAGAGTCTGCAGATACTACTATAGAGTCAGTAGATACTGCTATTGAGTTAGTAGATACTACTATAGAGTCAGTAGATACTGCTATAGAGTTAGTAGTTACTACTACAGAGTCAATAGATACTACTATAGAGTCAGTAGATACTACTATAGAGTGAGTAGATACTACTAGAGAGTCAGTAGATACTACTATAGAGTCAGTAGATACTGCTATAGAGTTAGTAGATACTACTATAGAGTTAGTAGATACTACTATAGAGTCAGTAGATACTACTATAGAGTCAGTAGATACTACTTTAGAGTTAGTAGATACTACTATAGAGTCAGTAGATACTACTATAGAGTCAGTAGATACTGCCATAGAGTTAGTAGATACTACTATAGAGTCAGTAGATACTACTATAGAGTCAGTAGATTCTGCTATAGAGTTAGTAGTTACTACTAGAGAGTCAATAGATACTACTAACTCTATTGTATGTAAGGTGTGTAGGTATATATGCCTACGCGGGGGTACAAATATTTTTTCAGGGAGAGGTCGACAATTTTAGGAAACCTTTGAGATCAACTATTTACCCCCCACTTTCTATAACATTTTGGACTTCTGCCAGCCTCTTATAATTTTGTTGACGGAGAAATGGACAGACAAATGGCATGCCACGCTTTCACAATAGCTCCGTATTTGTGTATGTATATGTTATGTTTTTAAGATAAGGTTTGAAACGTATTTTTCCCCCGGGCAACGCCGGGTACTTTCCGCTAGTAGTAGAGAAGCAGTGGGAGCGACACAGGACAGCAGCCAGCTGCTGCGGCGCTGTCGCCATCTTCCACCACCACCGCCATCACCAGCCCATTGTTGCCGTCCACCGCATTTGCCCGCAGTGCACCTGAAGGTGTGCCAGGGCCTGATGGTGCTGTCGCTGGTGATGGGCCACCTGGGCACGGTGCTGGCGCTGCTGGGCATTAAGTGCTCGCGCTTCGGGGGACCCAACTGGCGGCTGAAGGCGCGGATCGTGGCCTCGGCAGGGGCCCTGTACCTGATCACAGGTGAGGGGACAAGCCGGTACCAGGAGACACACCGATACTACCAACGGACACGCCAGTAATACCACCAGATAGACCGGTAGTATTGCCGGAGACGCCATTATTAGCGATGACACTGGTGTTAGCGACCACTCCTTTACTACAGAACCTTCTGGTACTAATGGACACATCGGTGTTAGCAACCATGCCAGTACTACAGGACATTCTGGTACTACTGGACACACCGGTGTTAGCAACCACGCCAGTACTACAGGACATTCTGGTACTACTGGACACATCGGTGTTAGCAACCATGCCAGTACTACAGGACATTCTGGTACTACTGGACACGCCGGTGTTAGCGACCATGCCAGTACTACAGGACATTCTGGTACTACTGGACACACCGGTGTTAGCGACCACGCCAGTACTACAGGACATTCTGGTACTACTGGACACACCGGTGTTAGCGACCACGCCAGTACTACAGGACATTCTGGGACTACTGGACACGTCAGTACTACCGGACACGCAGATTCTACCGGACACGCAGATTCTACCGGACACGCCAGTACTGGCGGCCACATCGGCCCCCCCTTGGCCCTTTCCACTGTTCACTTATCCCCCCGTGCCCCCCCCCCCAAACGCCCCCCCAGGCCTGAGCTCGATGGTTGCACTCTCGTTCTACGCTCACCGCATCACCGTGGACTTCTACAACCCCAACCTCTTGGGCGCCCGGTGAGGGGGCGGCACCCTGGTGGCAGTGGTGTAGTGGTGGTGATAGCAGTGCAGTGGTGGTGGTGCTGGTGATGCAGTGGTGGTAGCTGTGCAGTGGTGGTGGTAGCGATGTGGTGGTGCCCCCTGCGGCTCACAACGAGAGGGCCCTGAGTTAGATTCCTGACTTGGGTAGCCTGGCTGTGTGGAGTGTGTATGGTCTAGCCCCGGGTCCGTGGAGGATGAGTGACTGAGAGTGAATTAGTCAGTGAGTGAGTGTGACTAGTCATTGAGTGAGTGTGAGTAATTGTGAGTGAGTGTGAATTAGTCAGTAAATGTGAGTAAGTGTAAGTGGGTGGGTGTGAGTGTGAATTAGTCAGTGGGTGAGTGTAAGTGTGAATGAGTATAAGTGAGTGTGAGTGAGTGAGTGGGTGTGAGTGTGAATTAGTCAGTGAGTGTGCGCTAGTGTGAGTGTGTGTGAGTGTGTGTGAGTGAGCGCTTGTGTGTCAGTGAGTGAGTATAGGTCTTGGGGCAGTTGTGGAGAGAGTGGAGAGCTTCCCTTACCTGGGCTGTGAGTTCATGACCGGCTCCGGTTTGACAGCAGAGGTCTCACTCCGAATCAGTCGAGCGGCATTATATTTTCATCGGTTACATAACGCTGTGTGGAAGCTACCTGGTCTGTCGTTCCGCACGAAGCTTCAGGGCTTCTCGGCCTTTCATTCCCCTCCCTTCTCTACGCTTGCGAAACGTGGACCCCCCTAATTGAACATATTTGCCGGTTAGAAACATTTAGGCTGACCTGCCTATGATCCATCCTGGGTTTAACCAGGCTGGATTGTGTGAGGAGCTCACAAATCCTTGAAAAATCTGGACAAAGTCCCATCGGTGAGCTCCTCTGGCAGGCAAGGCTGCGTTGGCTGGGCCATGTAGCCCGCATGCCCAGCCACCGCATGCTTAAACAACTTTTGTTCGGCTGGATAGAGGGGGCTAAATTGGTGTGGCACAGGCTAGAGAAGAGATGGAGTGATCTGGTACAAGAGGATGTGGAGCTGAGTGGACTTGCCGATGACTGGTACCAGCGGTGTCAAGATCGGCCTCTGTGGAGGAGGCTGGTGAACGACGCGACTGGGCAGTTGGAGGCAGTCGCTATCCAACAACAACGGAGAGCAGAGGAGCGACGCTCACAACAATGAGCGGAACACCGGGTGGCTAAAGCACAGCAAGTTGGCACAGTAGGGGGCACAGGTGGTGCATCAGCCAGTCGTCTCAGTCAGTCGACCTGTGGCATCTGGGTCTGCCCCATAACCTCCTGCCAGCGGGCGTTCGACACTTCACGTGGCCTCAAGGTGCACATAGCCTGGCACAAGCGTCGTGGTGACGTCACCGCCATTTAGTGGCGAATGTCTGTTGTTGTTGTGAGTGACAGAGTGTGAGTGTGTGTGAGTGAGCGAGTATGTGAGTGAGTGAAAGTGAGTGAGTATGAGTGAGTGTGAGTTTGCGAGTGTGAGTATGAGTCCATGATTGTGAATTAGTCAGTGAGTGTGCGTGGGTGTAAGTGTCATGGTCCTCCTTTCTCTACGCTTAATGATAATGGTTCTTATGATGAAGATAATGATGCTGCTGATGATGATGTTGATGATGACGATGAGACTTCTCATGATGATGTTGATGACGATGAGAGTTCTTATGATGTAGATGATGATGATGATGGTTCTCATGATGTAGATGATGTTGATGGTGTTGATGATGTTGATGATGCTGATAATGATGGATCTCGTGATGATATTGATGACGATGATGGTTATTGTGATGACGGCAGTGTTAACGATGACGATGCTGATGTTGATGATAATGACGATGTTGACGATGTTGATGATGATCATGACGATGTTGATGAGGATTCTAATGATGACGATGGTGGTGATGACGATGTTGACGATTGTAATGATGATGGTGGTGGTGATGGTGGTGACGAGTAGGTTTGAGTACGGATGGTGCCTCTACATGGGGTGGGCCTCCTCCATCCTCTGCATCATCGGGGCCATCATCAAATGCTCCTCCTGCTACGGGGTGAAGGACGACACTCACAAGTGAGGGCCATCACCACCATCACTATCACCACCATCACCAACATCACCACCACCAACATCACCACCATCACCACCATCACCACCACCATTACCACCATCACCACCACTACCATGACCACCATCACCACCATCACCACCAACATCACCACCATCACCGCCACCATTACCACCATCACCATCACCACCATCATCACCACCATCACCACCATCACCGCCATCACCGCCATCACCACCACCACCACCATCACCACCATCATCAACACCCCTACGACTAATATCAACACCATCACCACCATCACCACCACCATTACCACCATTATCACCACCACCATGACCACCATCACCACCATCACCACCATCACCACCACCATTACCACCATCACCACCACCACCATTACCACCATCACCACCATCACGATCACCACCATCACCATTACCGCCATCACAGCCATCATCACCACCACCATCACCACCACCATCATCAACACCCCTACGACTAATATCAACACCATCACCACCATCACCACCATCACCACCACCATGACCACCATCACCACCACTACAATGACCACCATCACCACCATCACCACCACCAACATCACCACCATCACCACCACCATTACCACCATCACCACCATCACCACCATCACCACCAACACCACCACCATCACCACCATCACCACCATCATCAATACCCCTACGACTAATATCAACACCATCACCACCATCACCACCACCATTACCACCATCACCACCACTACCATTACCACCATCACCACCATCACCACCACCAACATCACCACCATCACCACCATCACCATCACCACCATCACCATCACCACCATCACCACCACCACCATCACCACCATCATCAACACCCCTACGACTAATATCACCACCATCACCATTACCACCATCACCACCACTAGCATGACCACCATCACCACCATCACCACCACCAACATCACCACCACCATTACCACCACCACCATCACCACCATCACCACCATCACCACTATCACCATCATCAACACCCCTACGCCTAATATCACCACCATCACCACCATCACCACCACTACTATGACCACCATCACCACCATCACCACCACCAACATCACCACCATCACCACCATCACCACCACCACCATCACCACCATCACCACCACCATCACTATCACCACCACCATAACCTCGACCAATATCACCACCATCAACCCAACCAATATCAACACCATCACCACCATTATGACCGCTATCACTACCATCATCATAACGATCACCACGTGCACCGCCACCAACACCACCCCTATCAATACCATCACCCCAACCAACTGCAATACCATCACCACCACCAATATCAGCACCATCACCTGCATCATCACCATCACCAACATCCAGACAAGGATCCCGCTTATAGCCTTAACAGACGACGGCCGGCATGGCACACGAGGGGGTGGGTGGCCAGCACCACGCCCGGCCGCCTTTGTCTCTACAGTGGCGATGTTCACACACCGCACCAGCTACTCATTTGAGGCTGAGTCGACCTAGGGGAGGCCGAGGACCGGTTTAGGTAATCGCACTGATGTTGGCGGCCACGAGCAGGAATCGAACTCGGGTAGCTGTGTTTGTAGCGCAGAGCGCTGACCACTACGCCACCGCTCCCCGCAAATGGATACAAATGATAGCTCAACCAAAGTGGCTTATCATCGCATGGACATTTATAGCAGGAGCCGCATGCTCTGAAGTCTAAACGCCGCGATGTCGATTCTGAATGTGGAGGGAAAAGCCGAAGGACTCTGGGAAAAATCCACACGACCAAGGGGGAGAGAAGACACGCAAACTCCAAATATACAGCAGCAACAGGCATCGTCAGGGTCGGTATCGAACCCACGACCTCCTGGAGACCAGGCGAGGTAGTTATCATCTCCTAGCCAATGTGATGATGATGAGGGAGAGAGACACGCAAACTTCAAATATACAGCAGCAGGCATAGTTAGGGTCGGGATCGAACCCACGACCTCGTGTATACTCAGTGTGTGTACATGTACCGAGTGTGTGTGTCGCATCACCGACACCCTCCGACCCGCTGCCAATACAGCGGCTGCTGTATTGGCAGCCAGGGCGGCTGTTTTTTTTTTTTTACGGAGAAGGTGAGGTGATGTAGTGACATAGCGCCGACTGCTGTCCAGCAGTCAACTGCGGTGGACAGTTAGCGCACACACCGTTGAGCATACACACGGTGTGTGTGCCGGCAGGGTGGAGGAGCTGGGGCAAGGGTCACGGAAGACCTCGTCGGGAAGCCCAAGGATCCCGCTAGTGGGTTTGAGAAGGGAGGCGCGGCCAGGGCAGAGCCAGGCCGCGGCGAGGAGGATAAAAGCAGCGGAGAGCGGGAGCTCCGGGCTGCCGGTTCTGGGAGTGGACTCATCTCGCCGTCGTTGTCGTCTTCGCTGCATTCATCGCTGGCGCCTTCACCCGATGATTGTGCAGCCGGATTGTTGTTGGCTGTTTCAGTCGACCCCGTCGGTGTAACGCGGTTAGGGTTGTGTCTAGGCTGGGCTGTATGGCAACGACAAGGAAGGAGGGGAGCAGCTACGCATCTGTGGGGAGAGCGGCTATGCATCGGCGGGTAAGTAGCTACACATCTGCGGGAGAGTGGCTACGCATCGACAGGAGAGCGGCACAATTTTCCACAGTCACACGCCGACCACGTGGCATGGTGGAGGACCGCAGTGTCGAGAGGGGCGCGGGACGTCGCGGAAGGCGCGCGGTGATCAGCGGCGCGGAGAGGAGTCACAGGGAGACCCCGGCTGGAGCTTTCGTCGGATCGGAAGCGGAGGAGCCCAGACTGGAGACCGTGCACATGGTGGGCACCATCTTGCCCCTGGAAGGCCTACCGTGGTCAGCGAGCATGGGAACGCGCGGAAAGGGCGCAGAGGTTGGCGGCGCTGCAATGGGCCGTTTTTGACCTTCCACGGGAGGCCGGCACAAGGTTCCTCCAGGGAGAGTTAAGCGAGGCCGAGACACCCTACGCTTTCCAGGAGGCGCTGCCGGTGCTGGGACAGGAAGCATACCCGCTCGTGGGTGAGGGGGCGCTCCACTTCCAGGTGGCGGAAAGGCTGAGGGCGCTGGCGCGGGAGTTGAAGATCGCCCTGCCCGCCGCCGCCGGCACAGAGATCTCGTCCTTAACGGCGGCCCTGAAAAATTAAAGCCTACGAGGACCACCAGCATCGGTAAAAGGTGGAGGCTGAGCCATGGCGGATGGAGGACACGATGGCTGCGTTGGGTGGCCGGGAGACGCGCATGAGAGGGTCCCCGCGGGTGGACTGGCGGCCGGGGCAGTCCCTCCCACCCTGGTAACCCACGGCCAAGTCTTTCATGTGTGGCCGGTCGGGCCACATCTCTCTAGAGTGTTGGGGTGTCAGCGGGGCACCGGCAGTGTCTCCGACACCCTCCGACCTGCCGGCAGCGTCTTCCCAAGCCCCACCGGACCCGGGTCTCTGAGGCCCTCCGAGACCGCAATGTGCGAGGTCTCGGGGACCGGATCTGGACAGCTGTGGCTGAAAATTCAGGGAGGGGCCGCACCCTTTAGGCCACGGGTTCCTTCTTCCTCCTTCATCTCTCCCCAATTTTCAAACTCCCAGGGGCGCAAGACCCTGCTAAGGTGGGGGTAACCGGTATCAAGGACCGGCTCACGCGAGCTACGTTCCGATGAAAGCGGACTCTCCCTTGCACTGTGGGATTCGGGGGAGAGGGGGTGTTGGGGGTAAGGGCCTGTGTAAGGGGTTGCGTTGGGTGTGTTGTCAGTTTGCGGGGGGCGTCGCGTTGTGCTGTGTGCTGTCAGGTTGCGGGGAGAACCACGTTGGGCTGTGTGTTGTTGGTTCGCCGGGGGGCACTGTAAAAATGTTTTTATCTTCATCTTTCTTTCGTGTTCGTGGGTTTGATGTTAGAAGTGTTCCTCGGGTTGAAGGGTGGCGCTGCCTGTCCACCGGTTTCAGCTTCTGATGTAGTGACATAGCGCCGACTGCTGTCCAGCAGCGCAAACTGCGGTGGACAGTTAGCTGACACACCGTTGAGCATACACACACGGTGTGTGTCACGGCAGGGTGGCAGAACTGGGGCAAGGGTCACGGAAGACCTCGTCGGGAAGCCCCCGGAACCCTCTAGTGGGTTCGAGAAGGGAGGCGCGGCCAGGGCGGAGCCAGGCCGTGCCGAGTAGGATAAAAGCAGCGGAGAGCGGGAGCTCCGGGCTGCCGGTTCTGGGCGTGGACTCGTCTCGCCTTCGCTGTCGTCTTCGCCGCCTTCGTCGCTGGCGCCTTCACCCGATGATTGTGCAGCCGGAGAGTTGTTGGCTGTCTTGGTCGATGCCGTCGGTGTAACGCGGTTAGGGTCGAGTCTAGGCTGGGCTATGCGGCAACGAGAAGGAAGGACGGGAGCCTGTGTGAACCTGAAGAGTGTTAATAAGAAGGTGCCTCCTGCAACCACCTTGACTGGTGCTACACTACATACAGTGAGGGAAAAAAGTATTTGATCCCCTGCTGATTTTGTACGTTTGCCCACTGACAAAGAAATGATCAGTCTATAATTGTAATGGTAGGTTTATTTGAACAAAATCTGAAAACCGCATGTCAAAAATGTTATAAATTGATTTGCATTTTAATGAGGGAAATAAGTATTTGACCCCCTCTCAATCAGAAAGATTTCTGGCTCCCAGGTGTCTTTTATACAGGTAACGAGCTGAGATTAGGAGCACACTCTTAAAGGGAGTGCTCCTAATATCAACTTGTTACCTGTATAAAAGACACCTGTCCACAGAATCAATCAATCAATCAGATTCCAAAATCTCCACCATAGCCAAGACCAAAGAGCTCTCCAAGGATGTCAGGGACAAGATTGTAGACCTACACAAGGCTGGAATGGGCTACAAGACCATTGCCAAGAAGCTTGGTGAGAAGGTGACAACAGTTGGTGCGATTTTTCGCAAATGGAAGAAACACAAAATAACTGTCAATCTCCCTCGGCCTGGGGCTCCATGCAAGATCTCACCTTGTGGAGTTGCAATGATCATGAAAACGCTGAGGAATCAGCCCAGAACTACACAGGAGGATCTTGTCAATGATCTCAAGGCAACTGGGACCATAGTCACCAAGAAAACAATTGGTAACACACTACGCCGTAAAGGACTGAAATCCTGCAGCGCCCGCAAGGTCCCCCTGCTCAAGAAAGTACATATACATGCCCGTCTGAAGTTTGCCAATGAACATCTGAATGATTTAGAGGACAATTGGGTGAAAGTGTTGTGGAGCTCTTTGGCATCAACTCAACTCGCCGTGTTTGGAGGAGGAGGAATGCTGCCTATGACCCCAAGAACACCATCCCCACCGTCAAACATGGAGGTGGAAACATTATGCTTTGGGGGGTGTTTTTCTGATAAGGGGACAGGATAACTTCACCGCATCAAAGGGACGATGGACGAGGCCATGTACCGTCAAATCTTGGGTGAGAACCTCCTTCCCTCAGCCAGGGCATTGAAAATGGGTCGTGGATGGGTATTCCAGCATGACAATGACCCAATACACACGGCCAAGGCAACAAAGGAGTTGCTCAAGAAGAAGCACATTAAGGTCCTGGAGTGGCCTAGCCAGTCTCCAGTCCTTAATCCCATAGAAAATCTGTGCAGGGAGCTGAAGGTTCGAGTTGCCAAACGTCAGCCTCGAAACCTTAATGACTTGGAGAAGATCTGCAAAGAGGAGTGGGACAAAATCCCTCCTGAGATGTGTGCAAACCTGGTGGCCAACTACAAGAAACGTCTGACCTCTGTGATTGCCAACAAGGGTTTTGCCACCAAGTACTAAGTCATGTTTTGCAGAGGGTTCAAATACTTATTTCCCTCATTAAAATGCAAATCAATTTATAACATTTTTGACATGCGTTTTTCTGGATTTTGTTGTTGTTATTCTGTCTCTCACTGTTCAAATAAACCTAACACTAAAATTATAGACTGATAATTTCTTTGTCAGTGGGCAAACGTACAAAATCAGCAGGGGATCAAATACTTTTTTTCCCTCACTGTATGTACTGAGTGTGTGTGTGTACTGAGTGTGTGTGTACTGATTGTGTGTGTGTACTGAGTGTGTGTGTGTGTACTGAGTGCGTGTGTATGTACTGAGTGTGTGTGTGTGTACTGAGTGTGTGTGTACTGAGTGTGTGTGTATGTACTGAGTGTGTATGCACTGAGTGTGTCTGTACTGAGTGTGTGTGTATGTACTGTGTGTATGTACTGAGTGTGTATGCACTGAGTGTGTATGTACTGAGCTTGTGTATATGTACTGAGTGTTTGTGTGTACTGAGTGTGTGTGTGTGTACTGAGTGTGTGTGTGTTCTGAGTGTGTGTGTGTGACTACTGAGTGTGTGTGTGTGTATGTACTGCGTGTGTGTGTCTACTGAGTGTGTGTGTGTGTATGTACTGCGTGTGTGTCTACTGAGTGTGTGTGTAGTGACATAGCGCTGACTGTTGGACAGCAGCAGCAACTGCAGGGGGGCACTTAGCGCACACGCCGCTGAGCATACACGGTGGTGTGCCGGCAAGGCGAATGAACTGGGCCAAGGGTCACGATAGACCTCGTGAGGAAGCCCCTTGAACCCTCTAGAGGTTAACACAGGCTCCCCTCCTTCGGCTTGGCTCTGCCCTAGCCGCACCGAGGGGAATATCAACAACGGAGAGCGAGAGCTCTGGGCTGCCGGTTCTGGGATTGGACTCGTCTTGTCGTCGCTATTGTCGTCGTTGCCAGAGAGGGTTGCTACATGTCGACGGAGAGAGAGAGAGAGTGGCTGGGTGATGACTACGGGAGCGACTACGCGTTGATAGAGAGAGTGGCTGGGTGTCTACTACGGGAGTGACTACACGTTGATAGAGAGAGAGTGGCTGGGTGTCTACTACGGGAGTGACTACGTGTTGATAGAGAGAGAGTGGCTGGGTGATGACTAGGGGAGTGACTACGTGTTGATAGAGAGAGAGTGGCTGGGTGATGACTAGGGGAGTGACTACGTGTTGATAGAGAGAGAGTGGCTGGGTGATGACTAGGGGAGTGACTACGTGTTGATAGAGAGAGTGGCTGGGTGATGACTAGGGGAGTGACTACGTGTTGATAGAGAGAGAGTGGCTGGGTGTCTACTACGGGAGTGACTACGTGTTGATAGAGAGAGTGGCTGGGTGTCTACTACAGGAGTGACTACGTGTTGATAGAGAGAGAGTGGCTGGGTGATGACTAGGGGAGTGACTACGTGTTGATAGAGAGAGAGTGGCTGGGTGTCTACTACGGGAGTGACTACGCGTTGATAGAGAGAGAGTGGCTGGGTGATGACTACAGGAGTGACTACGTGTTGATAGAGAGAGTGGCTGGGTGTCTACTACGGGAGTGACTACGTGTTGATAGAGAGAGTGGCTGGGTGTCTACTAGGGGAGTGACTACGTGTTGATAGAGAGAGAGTGACTGGGTGTCTACTACAGGAGTGACTACGTGTTGATAGAGAGAGAGTGGCTGGGTGATGACTACGGGAGTGACTACGTGTTGATAGAGAGAGTGGCTGGGTGTCTACTAGGGGAGTGACTACGTGTTGATAGAGAGAGAGTGGCTGGGTGATGACTAGGGGAGTGACTACGTGTTGATAGAGAGAGTGGCTGGGTGTCTACTACGGGAGTGACTACGCGTTGATAGAGAGAGTGGCTGGGTGTCTACTACAGGAGTGACTACGTGTTGATAGAGAGAGAGTGGCTGGGTGTCTACTACAGGAGTGACTACGTGTTGATAGAGAGAGAGTGGCTGGGTGTCTACTACAGGAGTGACTACGTGTTGATAGAGAGAGAGTGGCTGGGTGTCTACTACGGGAGTGACTACGTGTTGATAGAGAGAGAGTGGCTGGGTGATGACTAGGGGAGTGACTACGTGTTGATAGAGAGAGAGTGGCTGGGTGTCTACTACGGGAGTGACTACGTGTTGATAGAGAGAGTGGCTGGGTGTCTACTAAGGGAGTGACTACGCGTTGATAGAGAGAGAGTGGCTGGGTGTCTACTACAGGAGTGACTACGTGTTGATAGAGAGAGAGTGGCTGGGTGATGACTACGGGAGTGACTACACGTTGATAGAGAGAGTGGCTGGGTGATGACTACGGGAGTGACTACGTGTTGATAGAGAGAGTGGCTGGGTGTCTACTAAGGGAGTGACTACACGTTGATAGAGAGAGAGTGGCTGGGTGTCTACTACAGGAGTGACTACGTGTTGATAGAGAGAGTGGCTGGGTGTCTACTAAGGGAGTGACTACACGTTGATAAAGAGAGAGTGGCTGGGTGTCTACTAAGGGAGTGACTACGTGTTGATAGAGAGAGAGTGGCTGGGTGTCTACTATGGGAGTGACTACGTGTTGATAGAGAGAGAGTGGCTGGGTGATGACTACGGGAGTGACTACGCGTTGATAGAGAGAGTGGCTGGGTGATGACTACGGGAGTGACTACGTGTTGATAGAGAGAGAGTGGCTGGGTGTCGACGGAGGAGAGAAGCAACACGTCGAGGAAAAAGTGAGCGTCCGAGCGTCGATGGCTAGGGTGCTACGCCAGGTGGCGGGAGCGGAACAGCGTCGACAGAGAGGGGGGCTGCACGTCGACGGGGAGAGCGGCCGAGATTTCCCGTGGTCAAGCGCTGACCAAGCAGCATGGCGGTGCTGGCCGACACGAGGCGCCGACCCCCAGGGGACCGTGCAGAGGGGAGCCGGGAAAACGCAGCGGGAGCTGCTGCCGGAGCGGGGCCAGGGGGCTCCGAATGGAGGAACACGCACAAGATGGGTGCCATTGGTGGACCTCCCGTGCCGAGGGGCGCCATTTGGAGGCGGGAGCGCGCGGGGGAGACGCCACGGTGAGTGTGGGAGTTGACTCCTGATCTGGCCTGGGAGGCTCGCACAAGATTCCTCCAGAGGGAGCGGATGGAGGCCGAGATGCCCTACGCCTTCCAGGCAGCGCTGCTGCTGCTGCTGGGAGCTGCAGGGGCTAACGCGGCGACCCGAGTCCGTTTCCCACGCACAGCGACCAACACCAGTGATGATTGACTGAAGCGCTCCTTGGCCTCCCTTAGGTCTACTCAGCCTCAAATGAATACCTGGTGCGGAGTGTTAACATCGCCACTGAAGAAACAAAGGCGGCCGGGTATGGTGCTGGTCACTCACACCCTCGTATACCGTGCCGGCCTTCAAAGGTGCTACTCGCTAACAGCACTTGCCCCAATAGTCTGTTAAAGGCTACACGGGGGATCTTTGTCTTTGTTGTGTGTGTGCGTGTCGCGCGCAGCATGGCCCTGCAGCAGCAGCCCCGCTACAGCACCGCGCCCACCGAGTTCATGAACGCCGACAAAGCCTCCGTCTACTCGGCCCTCACTCACAACACACAGCAGCACCAGCAGCAGGTGTCCAGCAGTAGCCATCGTCATCATCACCACCAGCACTAGCTCTAGACCCAGTACAAGTTCTAGACCCAGTACAAGTTCTAGACCAGCACTAGCTCTAGAGCCAGCACTAGCTCTAGTCCCAACACTAGCTCTAGACCCAGTACAAGTTCTAGACCAGCACTAGCTCTAGTCCCAGCGCTATCTCTAGACCCAGCGCTATCTCTAGACCCAGCACTAGCTCTAGACCCAGCACTAGCTCTAGACCCAGCACTAGCTCTAGACACAGCACTAGCTCTAGACCCAGCACTAGCTCTAGACCCAGTACAAGTTCTAGACCAGCACTAGCTCTAGAGACAGCACTAGCTCTAGACCCAGCACCAGCTCTAGACCCAGCACCAGCTCTAGTCCCAGCACTAGCTCTAGACACAGCACTAGCTATAGTCCCAGCACTAGCTCTAGACCCAGCACTAGCTCTAGACCCAGCACTAGTTCTAGACCCAACACTAGCTCTAGACCCAGCACTAGCTCTAGACTCAGCACTAGCTCTAGACCCAGCACTAGCTCTAAACCCAGTACTAGCTCCAGAGCCAACACTAGCTCTAGACCCAGCACTAGCTCTAGACCCAGCACTAGCTCTAGACACAGCACTAGCTCTAGACCCAGCACCAGCTCTAGACCCAGCACCAGCTCTAGTCCCAGCAATAGCTCTAGACACAGCACTAGCTCTAGACCCAGCACTAGCTCTAGACCCAGCACTAGCTCTAGACGAAGCACTAGTTCTAGACCCAACACTAGCTCTAGACCCAGCACTAGCTCTAGACCCAGCACTAGCTCTAGACCCAGCACTAGCTCTAGACCCAGCACTAGCTCTAGAACCAGCACCAGCTCTAGTCCCAACACCAGCTCTAGATCCAGCACTAGCTCTAGACCCAACACTAGCTCTAGAGCCAACACTAGCTCTAGACCCAGTACAAGTTCTAGTCCCAGCACTAGCTCTAGACCCAGCACTAGCTCTAGACCCAGCACCAGCTCTAGACCCATCACTAGCTCTAGATCCAGTACTAGCTCTAGACCCAACACTAGCTCTAGAGCCAACACTAGCTCTAGACCCAGTACAAGTTCTAGTCCCAGCACTAGCTCTAGACCCAGCACTAGCTCTAGAACCAGCACCAGCTCTAGTCCCAACACCAGCTCTAGATCCAGCACTAGCTCTAGACCCAACACTAGCTCTAGAGCCAACACTAGCTCTAGAACCAGCACCAGCTCTAGTCCCAACACCAGCTCTAGATCCAGCACTAGCTCTAGACCCAGCACTAGTTCTAGACCCAGCACCAGCTCTAGTCCCAACACCAGCTCTAGTCCCAACACTAGCTCTAGACCCAGCACTAGCTCTAGACCCATCACTAGCTCTAGACCCAACACTAGCTCTAGACACAGCACTAGCTCTAGACCAAGCATCAGCTCTAGACCCAGCACTAGCCCTAGACCCAGCACTAGCTCTAGACTCAGCACTAGCTCTAGACCCAGCATCAGCTCTAGACCCAGCAATAGCTCTAGACCCATCACTAGCTCTAGTCCCAGCACTAGCTCTAGACCCAGCATTAGCTCTAGACCCAGCACTAGCTCTAGACCCATCACTAGCTCTAGTCCCAGCACTAGCTCTAGACCCAGCATTAGCTCTAGACCCAGCACTAGCTCTAGACCCATCACTAGCTCTAGACCCAGCACTAGCTCGAGACCCAGCGCTAGCTCTAGACCCAGCGCTATCTCTAGACCCATCACTAGCCCTAGACCCAGCACTAGCTTTAGACCCAGCACTAGCTCTAGACCCAGCATCAGCTCTAGACCCAGCACTAGCTCTAGACCCAGCACTAGCTCTAGTTCCAGCACTAGCTCTAGACCCAGCATTAGCTCTAGACCCAGCACTAGCTCTAGACCCATCACTAGCTCTAGACCCAGCACTAGCTCTAGACCCAGCACTAGGCTCTAGACTCAGCACTAGCTCTAGACCCAGCACTAGCTCTAGACCCAGCACTAGCTCTAGACCCATCACTAGCTCTAGACCTAGCATTAGCTTTAGACCCAGCACTAGCTCTAGACCTAGCAGTACCTCTAGACCCATCACTAGCTCTAGACCCAGCACTAGCTCTAGACCCAGCAGTAGCTCTAGACCCAGTACTAGCTCTAGACCCAGCACTAGCTCTAGACCCAGCACTCGCTCTAGACCCAGCACTAGCTCTAGACCCAGCACTAGCCCTAGACCCAGCACTAGCTCTAGACCCAGCACTAGCTCTAGACCCAGCACTAGCTCTAGACCCAGCACTAGCCCTAGACCCAGCACTAGCTCTAGAACCATCACTAGTTCTAGACCAGCACTAGCTCTAGACCCATCACTAGCTCTAGACCCAGCACTAGCTCTAGACCCAGCACTAGCTCTAGACCCAGCACTATCTCTAGACCCAGTACAAGTTCTAGACCCATCACTAGCTCTTGACCCAGCACTAGCTACTAGCTCTAGACCCAGCGCTATCTCTAGACCCATCACTAGCTCTAGACCCAGCACTAGCTCTAGACCAGCACTAGCTCTAGACCAGCACTAGCTCTAGACCCATCACTAGCTCTAGACCCATCACTAGCTCTAGACACAGCACTTGCTCTAGACCCAGCATCAGCTCTAGACCCAGCACTAGCTCTAGACCCAGCGCTAGCTCTAGACCTATCACTAGCTCTAGACACAGCGCTATCTCTAGACCCAGCACTAGCCCTAGACCCAGCACTGGCTCTAGACCCAGCTCTAGCTCTAGACCCAGCATCAGCTCTAGACCCAGCACTAGCTCTAGACCCAACACTAGCTCTAGTCCCAGCACTAGCTCTAGACCCAGCATTAGCTCTAGACCCAGAACTAGCTCTAGACACATCACTAGCTCTAGACCCAGCACTAGCTGTAGACCCAGCGCTAGCTCTAGACCCAGTGCTATCTCTAGACCCAGCACTAGCTCTAGACCCAGCACTAACTCTAGACCCAGCACTAGCTCTAGACCCAGCATCAGCTCTAGACCCAGCACTAGCTCTAGACCTAGCAGTACCTCTAGACCCAGCGCTATCTCTAGACCCATCACTATCTCTAGACCCAGCACTAGCTCTAGACCTAGCAGTAGCTCTAGACCCAGCACTAGCTCTAGACCCAGCACTAGCTCTAGACCCAGCATCAGCTCTAGACCCAGCACTAGCTCTAGACTCAGCACTAGCTCTAGACCCAGCACTAACTCTAGACCCAGCACTAGCTCTAGACCCAGCATCAGCTCTAGACCCAGCACTAGCTCTAGACCAGCACTAGCTCTAGACTCAGTACTAGCTCTAGACCAGCACTAGCTCTAGATCCAGCACTAGCTCTAGACCCAGTACTACCTCTACACCAGCACTAGTTCTAGACCCAACATCAGCTCTAGACCCATCACTAGCTCTAGACCCAGCGCTATCTCTAGAAGCAGCGCTATCTCTAGACCCAGCGCTATCTCTAGACCCAGCACTAGCTCTAGACCCATCACTAGCTCTAGTCTAGCACTAGCTCTAGACCCAACATCAGCTCTAGACCCAGCACTAGCTCTAGAGCCAGCACTATCTCTAGACCCAGCGCTATCTCTAGACCCATCACTATCTCTAGACCCAGCACTAGCTCTAGACCCAGCACTAGTTCTAGACCCATCACTAGCTCTAGACCCAGCGCTATCTCTAGACCCAGCGCTATCTCTAGACCCAGCGCTATCTCTAGACCCATCACTAGCTCTAGACCCAGCGCTATCTCTAGAAGCAGCGCTATCTCTAGACCCAGCGCTAGCTCTAGACCCAGCACTAGCTCTAGACCCATCATTAGTTCTAGACCCAGCACTAGCTTTAGACCCAGTACTAGCTCTAGACCAGCACTAGCTCTAGACCCAGCGCCAGCTCTAGACCCAGCACTATCTCTAGACCCAGCACTAGCTCTAGACCCAGCACTAGCTCTAGACCCAGTACTAGCTCTAGACCCAGCACTAGCTCTACACCCATCACTAGTTCTAGAGCCAGCATCAGCTCTAGTCCCAGCACTAGCTCTAGACCCAGCACTAGTTCTAGACCCATCACTAGCTCTAGACCCAACACTAGCTCTAGACACAGCACTAGCTCTAGACCAAGCATCAGCTCTAGTCCCAGCACTAGCTCTAGACCCAGCACTAGTTCTAGACCCATCACTAGCTCTAGAGCCAGCGCTATCTCTAGACCCAGCGCTATCTCTAGAAGCAGCGCTATCTCTAGACCCAGCACTAGCTCTAGACCCAAACATCTTGTCTTTGCCATGTTCCCATCTGAACCCCCCTGTAAATGAGGTATCCCATCTCAAGGGATGTTCTGGGTTCAACATGTTTTAATTCATGGAATGTCCCCGTGACTCTCCCCGTGTCTCTCCCTCTGCCACAGCGCAAGGACAGCGCCTTCTCCATCGGAGGCATCGCCCCTGACCTCCGCAAAGTGAGCTACTTCTCAACGGCCACGGAGGTCGGAGTGGGGCCCACAGGGGTGGTCTGGAATGGTGGCCCCGGGCGTCGGGTGTCAGACGCTGCCCTGCTGGAAGTGGATCGAGTTGTGGGCCCTGGGGACAGCTCTGAGGAGGCTCGGCGGGGAAGCGTCATGAGCTATGGACGCAACGCCTACGTGTGAGATGGGGGAAGAAAGCGGGTCCCCCTGGAAGAGAGTGTCAGGGATCCATAGAGAGAGGTTGCTGAGGGAGAGTAGGTAGGACACCCTGGTAGAGATTAGGGGACGCTGGGAGAGAGTTGGATGGTGCTGACAGAGAGTTGGACATTCTGGGGAGGGAGTAGGTGAACACTGGGAGAGAGTAGGGAACGTGGGAGAGAGTATGAAGGTGCTGATAGAGAGAGTAGGATATTCTGGGAGGGAGTAGGGGACACTGGGAGAGAGTAGGGAACGTGGGAGAGAGTATGAAGCTGCTGACAGAGAGTAGGACATCCTGGGGAGGGAGTAGGTGAACACTGGGAGAGAGTAGGGAACGTGGGAGAGAGTATGAAGGTGCTGATAGAGAGAGTAGGATATTCTGGGAGGGAGTAGGGGACACTGGGAGAGAGTATAGAGTAGGACATCCTGGGAGGGAGGGGGGACACTGAGGGAGTAGGAGAACATGGAAAGAGTAGGAAGGTGTTGAGAGAAAGTAGGGCACCCTGGGGGTGGGGGGAGTAGGGATCACTAGGAGGGAGAGAGAGTAGGAGGAGGGTGCTAGAGAGAGGACAACATGGGGGGCGGGGGGGTAGGGAATCCTGGTAGAAAGTAGAAGACATGGGAGAGATTAGGAAGGTGTTGAGAGGGAGTAGAAAGGTGTTGAGAGTGAGTAGGAAGGTGTTGAGAGTGAGTAGGGAGGTGTTGAGAGTGAGTAGGGAGGTGTTGAGAGTGAGTAGGGAGGTGTTGAGAGTGAGTAGGGAGGTGTTGAGAGTGAGTAGGGAGGTGTTGAGAGGGAGTAGGGAGGTGTTGAGAGTGAGTAGGGAGGTGTTGAGAGGGAGTAGGACATCACGGGAGGAAGTAGGGGACATGACCCAATTGGTGCTCGACCAGAGGCTCAAAAGAAAGCCGTCCCTTGGTGTGGACCAATCAGTTTCAAGGACACTGCATATATTATCATAGTATGTTTTTGTTTGCATTTTGACTGCAGGTATTGTGGTTAATGCAGACATGAATCCTTGTAAAAAGGTTTCAGTTTTGTTGCCAGATAAAAGGGGAAAAACCCTATTATTACATTTTGGTACTGGCAAAGGAGGTCTAATGATGATCATCTAGAGCAGTTTTCAGTGAAGATCTCAAAGGTAGTGATTCAAGTTGCAGTTTATTGGCAATAGCATTCCAGACCCTGGGGGCATCAATAGAAAAGGCCCTTCCTCCAGTTTTTGTACGGCAATAAGGAATGTGAAGCTGGTAAATGAGCGAAGACCTTAGGTCACATTTGTTCTTCGAAACAGTGAGGAGAACCAGCAGGTAGTCTGCTGATTTTTTTGTAAGTACATCGTGAATAAATAAAATCCGGTGCACAAGCCGTCGAACATTAAGAGATGTTAAGTTTGACCCAATGTAGCAATCACAGTGGTGAGTCCTATATGGGCAGTTCAATGCAAATCTTAAGGCCGAGTGATAAATTGAGTCATGCTTCTTCAGTACAGTACTGGGGGCTGATTTATATAGGATGTCACAGTAATCAAGTAAAGGCAGTATGGTAGCTTTTATCAAGCGGAACATAGGGGGGAAGCAGTGCTTGTGTCGATACAGAAAACCAATTTTAAATTTTGTCTTTTTACCAATATAATCAATGTGATCTTGAAAATTCAGTTTTGAATCAAAGATGACCCCAAGATACTTATAGATCTTAACTTGCTCTATTTGATGATTTTTTAAGCAATATAATTGGGGAAAAATAACTTCCTGCTTTAGTCCTGGTGTGAAGCATAGCCACTTGGGATTTGGAGGTATTCAGGACTAGTTTAAGAGCAACTAGCTGATGTTGTAGTTTGTTGAAATCACCCTGGAGCTTAGCAATCACATCATCCGGAGAGCGGCCAGCAGTAATCAGTATCGTGTCATCTTCAAACAGATTTACCCTGGAATGATCCAGGTCAGTGCCAAAGTCATTGACATAAAGAGAGAACAAGTGGGGGCCGAGGATGGAACCCTGTGGAACCCCTTTTGTTATCTTAACACTGTTTGACCTCCAACCATCCATGAATACAGTTTGGGTGCGAGAAGAGAGGTACATTTTTAACCATTCTACTGCGTGTTTGGAGAAATGGAGGCAACTTAGTTTACAAAGCCAGGTGTTGTGGTCGACTGCATCAAAGGCTTTGGACAGGTCAAGAAAAAGACAGGCACAGTACTGCTTTATCCAGGCTACTGTAAATGTGATTGAGAGAGTCCAATGCTGCAGATGTGATGCTGTATTTTTTTCGGAACCCAAATTGGTTTTGATGTAATAGATTGTTGTCGGACAGGAAACTGCTAATTTGGTCATTCAATAATTTTTCAAAAATTTTAATCAACGGGGACAAAATTGAGATAGGTCGGTAGTTATTTGGATCGTCTTTAGGGCCCCCTTTGTGAAGTGGACGGACATAGGAATGTTCCCATTCTAGAGGTACTGATGCTTCTTTCATGGACAGGTTGAAAATATGGGCTATCGGTTTGTATATGAGGTGACCAACAGTTAGCAGAGCAAAGTCGGGAAAACTACCTGCTCCGGTAGAGGAGGAACCTTTGAGGTTGGACGGTGGTTTCAGAACATTACTTTCGTGGATAGGCTGCAAACTAAATTCGTTTAATGTTTGAGCATGGGTGTAGGAAATTGCATGAGCAGGTGTGACTCCCAATACATGATCAAAAAGGTCGCCTTCTTCAGAAAAATTAGGGTTAAAATTGTCGACTATTTTTTGGGGCTCTGAGAAATAGTCCCCATTTCGGTTATGAGGGCGCTGAGAGAGAGAGTAGGACATCTTGGGAGGGCGGGGCGGAGGGGGGCACTGGGAGAGAGTTGGGAACAATGGGAGAGAGTAGTAAGGTGCCAATAGAGAGTAGGATATCCTGGGAGTAGGGGACGCTGGGAGAGAGTTGAGAACATGAGAGCGAGTGGGAGGGTGTTGAGAGAGAGTAGGGCATCCCGGGAGGAAGTCGTGGACACTGGGAGAGAGTTAGGAGGGTGCTGAGAGAGAATTGGGAGTTCTAGTAAAGAGTAGGGGACAGTGGCAGAGAGTAGGACATCCTGTGATAGAGTCAGTGACACTGCGAAAGAGAGAGAGTTAGGAGGGTGCTGAGAGAGAATTGGGAGTTCTAGTAAAGAGTAGGGGACAGTGGGAGAGAGTAGGACATCCTGTGATAGAGTCAGAGACACTGAGAAAGAGAGAGAGTAGGGGGTGCTGAGAGAGAATTGGGAGTTCTAGTAAAGAGTAGGGGACAGTGGCAGAGAGTAGGACATTCTGTGATAGAGTCAGAGACACTGAGAGAGAGAGAATTGGGAGTTCTAGTAAAGAGTATGGGACAGTGGGAGAGAGTAGGACATCCTGTGATAGAGTCAGAGACACTGAGAGAGAGAGAGTAGGGGGGTGCTGAGAGAGAATTGGGAGTTCTGGGAAACTGTATAATTTTTATTTTTAATAACGCATGCACAGCAGGGGGTAATGTGGGATTTTTTTAAAAACATAATCCGATAACTAACAATTTATTATTATCACACGCAGGGCGCGATTGCGCGAGTAGTCACCGTAAGGAGGGTGGGGGTGATTGGGGGGAGGGGGTTTCAGGAGCCGGGTTGATGAATCGCGACCTCCGCCCAGTGACTGCGTGTGAGTGGGCGTGCTCTGGGCCGCTCTGAATTACTGCCACTCGCCTCCCATGTTTATTCACGGGCAGTAACATGAATAATTGCAATAATAAAATAAAACGTAGCGAGTATAATTTTAGACTTTGTGGCCACACAATTGAGTCACCGAGTCCAAAGGACGCCTGTTGCCCAAGGGCTCCCAGATAAATCACGTGAAAACACTTATTGCTGCTATTGGTTTATTGCAATTCGTGCTCAAATTCCAACGAGTGATTTTCGCTAACCCATGATAAATGTGAAATGATTAATGCGCTGCATTCTATTAGGAACATTAAATGTCCAAAGATTGTGTACGTGTGTACGTGCATTTACACACACACACGCGCGCAGAGATAAACGACTCCCCGTGAGGATTTGCAGACTGGTGATTACGCGGTGGCTGGCCACGCGGGGTACATCACACGTACATAATTATGTAGGACGTCCTCCGCATCACCGTACGTAGCCAACCGTGTTCATCAGAGGTGCGGGGCCAGGACAACAGACGAAATACAAAGAGCAGTTCTAAAGAACGCAGCGTCGACTTCCGAAGAAGCTCACCGATGGGGAATGTGTCCAGGTCGTTCAAGGAATCTGTGAGCTGCTCACACAGTTCAGTCCGGTTAAACTCAGGATAGGTCGTAGGCAGGCCAGCCTGAACGTTTCAAACAGGCGCAGATGTTTATTCAGAGGTGTCCACGTTTCGCAAGCGAAGCGAAGGGAGGGTATGGCTGTGGGCGAGAAGACCCGAAGATTCTAATGGAACAACAGCCTCGGTAGCTTACACACAACGTTACAAATCTAGACGGAAAACTAATTTCTTTTAGAACTGCGTTTTGTGTTTAGTGATGTTGTCCTGCCACACCTTCGATTAGCACGGTTGGATACATACGTTGCGACAGAAGTTCTACATGCATACGTTAAACAGCCGATAATGAGATAACTACACTCAAACAATTTGACATGGGATCTCCGCTGCCTTAACCGAGCTGCCTTTACACTAAGGAACCCCACATTCTCCACAAGTCCCCAACATGCATCACGTGAGTTACCACCAACAGGGAGCCGGTACCTCATGGCCATGCCCAGACACCGATCGTCCTCCCGTTGCATCTGCACCAGATGGACATTCCAATGGGTCAAAAGAGGACGCTAAACAGCCGAAGGATATCTCTGTCGCACCCCAATGAGAGGAGGTAATGGCTCACATTCCCGGCCACGCAGCTTTACCCAGATTTACCCACCATCATGAAAGTCCTGAATAAACGATCAACTATTTTTTTTATTTTACCAGGTAACGCCCACTGAGCTGCTAAAGAGTTATTTTTCGAAAGAGACCCGGCCATAAATTATTGCTCAACGAAGTGGCTCATGGGGAAATGTATAGCAGCCAACTACTCTAAACGCGTGGTGATATTGATTTAAATGTGGAGGGGGGGGGGGGGAACAGAGGACCCAGAGAAAAATACACGCGATCATCGGCAGAAAGAGAGACGCAAACTCCAATTATACAGCAGCAGCAGCAGGCGTCAGGGTTGGGATCGAACCCACGACCTCCTGTACACCAGGCGAGGTAGTTAACATCTCCTAGCCACCGTGATGTTGATGAGACAGAGACACGCAGACTCCAAATATACATCAGCAGGCGTTAGGGTTGGGATCGAACCCACGACCTCCTGTGTACCAGGCAAGGTAGTTAACATCTCCTAGCCACCGTGATGTTGATGAGACAGAGACACGCAGACTCGAAATATACAGCAGCAGGCGTCAGGGTTGGGATCGAACCCACGACCTCCTGTGTACCAGGCAAGGTAGTTAACATCTCCTAGCCACCGTGATGATGATGATGAGAGAGCGACGCAGACTCCAAATATACAGCAGCAGCAGCAGGCGTCAGGGTTGGGATCGAACCCACGACCTCCTGTACACCAGGCGAGGTAGTTAACATCTAGCCACCGCGGTCGGAGGAGGTGGCCAAGTGGAAGACCCCGGGACCGGTTGAGACCACGTGACTCACCACTACCGTGAGCCAGGAATCGAAATCGGTTTGGTGTGGGAAAACATCAGTATTGGGGAGACAAAGACGGTCGGGAAGGCAGGTGGTGGTCACACATCACCTCCCACTCAGAGGTTACTTGCTCGCTGACAGCACTTGCCCCAGTAGCCTGTGTGGGCTACACGGGGAACATTTGGGTTCATACACACAAAGACAAAAATACCCCCGTACGTCCTTGAACTGACAGCGGTCCCCAACCTCGTGGAAGACAATTTTTGTCACGTATCGGGGTGGTGGGAGGGGGGGTCATCATTGGGTCTTTCCCCCCTTTCAAGGAAGCTCTCCAACGACGTTTGTTTTTTTTACTCATTGTGGCTACTAGGGGTTAGAGCTTGTCGGCTTAGTCATGTAGGCTACTAGGGGTTAGAGCTTGTGGGCTTACTCATTGTGGCTACTAGGGGTTAGAGCTTGTGGGCTTACTCATTGTGGCTACTAGGGGTTAGAGCTTGTGGGCTTACTCATTGTGGCTACTAGGGGTTAGCTTGTAGGCTTACTCATTGTGGCTACTAGGGGTTAGCTTGTGGGCTTACTCATTGTGGCTACTAGGGGTTAGTTTGTGGGCTTACACATTGTGGCTACTAGGTGTTAGAGCTTGTGGGCTTACTCATTGTGGCTACTAGGGGTTAGAGCTTGTGGGCTTACTCATTGTGGCTACTAGGGGGTTAGAGCTTGTGGGCTTACTCATTGTGGTTACTAGGGGTTAGAGCTTGTGGGCTTACTCATTGTGGCTACTAGGGCTTAGAGCTTGTAGGCTTACTCATTGTGGCTACTAGGGTTATAGCTTGTGGGATTACTCACTGTGACTACTAGGGGTTAGAACTTGTGGGCTTACTCATTGTGGCTACTAGGGGTTAGAGCTTGTGGGCTTACTCATTGTGGTTACTAGGGGTTAGAGCTTGTGGGATTACTCACTGTGGCTACTAGGGGTTATAGCTTGTGGGCTTACTCATTGTGGCTACTAGGGGTTAGAGCTTGTGGGCTTACTCATTGTGGTTACTAGGGGTTAGAGCTTGTGGGCTTACTCATTGTGGTTACTAGGGGTTAGAGCTTGTGGGATTACTCACTGTGGCTACTAGGGGTTAGAGCTTGTGGGCTTACTCATTGTGGCAACTAGGGGTTAGAGCTTGTGGGCTTACTCATTGTGGCTACTAGGGTTAGAGCTTGTGGGCTTACTCATTGTGGTTACTAGGGGTTAGAGCTTGTGGGCTTACTCATTGTGGCTACTCGGGTTAGAGCTTGTGGGCTTACTCATTGTGGTTACTAGGGGTTAGAGCTTGTGGGCTTACTCATTGTGGCTACTAGGGTTAGAGCTTGTGGGCTTACTCATTGTGGCTACTAGGGTTAGAGCTTGTGGGCTTACTCATTGTGGCTACTGGGGTTAGAGCTTGTGGGCTTACTCATTGTGGCTACTAGGGGGTTAGAGCTTGTGGGCTTACTCATTGTGGCTACTAGGGGTTAGAGCTTGTGGGCTTACTCATTGTGGCTACTGGGGTTAGAGCTTGTGGGCTTACTCATTGTGGCTACTAGCGGTTAGAGCTTGTGGGCTTACTCATTGTGGCTACTAGGGGTTAGAGCTTGTGGGCTTACTCATTGTGGCTACTGGGGTTAGAGCTTGTGGGCTTACTCATTGTGGCTACTAGGGGTTAGAGCTTGTGGGCTTACTCATTGTGGCTACTAGGGTTAGAGCTTGTGGGCTTACTCATTGTGGGTACTAGCGGTTAGAGCTTGTGGGCTTACTCATTGTGGCTACTAGGGGTTAGAGCTTGTGGGCTTACTCATTGTGGCTACTAGGGGTTAGAGCGTGTGGGCTTACTCATTGTGGCTACTAGGGTTAGAGCTTGTGGGCTTACTCATTGTGGCTACTAGCGGTTAGAGCTTGTGGGCTTACTCATTGTGGCTACTAGGGGTTAGAGCTTGTGGGCTTACTCATTGTGGCTACTAGGGGTTAGAGCTTGTGGGCTTACTCATTGTGGCTACTAGGGGTTAGAGCTTGTGGGCTTACTCATTGTGGCTACTAGGGTTAGAGCTTGTGGGCTTACTCATTGTGGCTACTGGGGTTAGAGCTTGTGGGCTTACTCATTGTGGCTACTAGGGGTTAGAGCTTGTGGGCTTACTCATTGTGGCTACTAGGGGTTAGAGCTTGTGGGCTTACTCATTGTGGCTACTAGGGGTTAGAGCTTGTGGGCTTACTCATTGTGGCTACTAGGGGTTAGAGCTTGTGGGCTTACTCATTGTGGCTACTAGGGGTTAGAGCTTGTGGGCTTACTCATTGTGGCTACTAGCGGTTAGAGCTTGTGGGCTTTATACCAACACTGTGACTGAGACAAGTGCGCAGTGCGGGAAAGAGGCGCGGATGGAAGTAGTAAATAATAAAATAATGGGCGGGCCACGTGCGGACTCACCGCTCTCACCGCGGACCGGTAACGGGGGTTGGGGACCCTGCTTGATGAGACTGCAGGGGCAAGTGCTGTCTGTAATAGACTGTAGGGGCAAGTGCTGTCTGTAACAGACTGTAGGGGCAAGTGCTGTCTGTAACAGACTGTAGGGACAAGTGCTGTCTGCAACAGACTGTAGGGGCAAGGGCTGTCTGTAACAGACTGTAGGGCAAGTGCTGTCTGTAACAGACTGTAGAGGCAAGTGCTGTCTGTAATAGACTGTAGGGGCAAGTGCTGTCTGTAACAGACTGTAGGGGCAAGTGCTGTCTGTAACAGACTGTAGGGGCAAGTGCTGTCTGCAACAGACTGTAGGGGCAAGGGCTGTCTGTAACAGACTGTAGGGGTAAGTGCTGTCTGTAACAGACTGTAGGGGCAAGTGCTGTCTGTAACAGACTGTAGGGGCAAGGGCTGTCTGTAACAGACTGTAGGGGCAAGTGCTGTCTGTAACAGACTGTAGGGGCAAGTGCTGTCTGTAACAGACTGTAGGGGCAAGTGTTGTCTGTAACAGACTGTAGGGCAAGTGCTGTCTGTAACAGACTGTAGGGGTAAGTGCTATCTGTAACAGACTGTAGGGGCAAGTGCTGTCTGTAACAGACTGTATGAGCAAGTGCTGTCTGTAACAGACTGTAGGGGCAACTGCTGTCTGTAACAGACTGTAGGGGCAAGTGCTGTCTGTAACAGACTGTAGGGGCAAGTGCTGTCTGTAACAGACTGCAGGGGCAAATGCTGTCTGTAACAGACTGTAGGGGCAAGTGCTGTGTGTAACAGACTGTAGGGGCAAGTGCTGTGTGTAACAGGCTGTAGGGGCAAGTGCTGTCTGTAACAGACTGTAGGGGCAACTGCTGTTAGCGAGTAGCACCTATGAAGGCCGGCACGGCACACGAGGGAGTGGGCGGCCAGCACCACGCCCGGCCGCCTTTGTCTCCCCAGTGGCTATATCTACACATCGCATCAGGTACTCATTTGAGGCTGAGTCGATCATACACAACAACAACTGCCATTCGCCACAAAGTGGCGGTGACGTCACCACGACGCTTGTGTCAGGCTAGGTGCACCTTGAGGCCACGTGAAGTGTCGAACGCCCGCTGGCAGGAGGTCACGGGGCAGACCCAGGTGCCACGGGTCGACTGACTGAGATGACTGGCTGATGCACCACCTGTGCCCCCTACTGTGCCAACCTGCAGTGCTTTAGCCACCCGGCGCTCCGCACGTTGTTGTGAGCGTCGCTCCTCCGCCCTCCGTTGTTGTTGGAGGGCGACTGCCTCCAACTGCCCAGTAGCATCCTTCACGAGCCTCCTCCACAGAGGCCGATCTTCACACCGCGGTTACCAGTCATCGGCAAGTCCACTCAGCTCCACGTCCTTCTGTACCACATCACTCCATCTCTTCTCTAGCCTGTGCCGCGCCCGTTTAGCCCCCTCGATTCGGCCGAACAAAATCTGATTCGGCATGCGGTGGCTGGGCATGCGGGCTACATGACCCAGCCAACGCAGCCTGACATATGCACACATAGAAACATGCACACACATACACACAGACACATACACACAGACACATGCACACACAGACACATGCACACACAGACACATACACACAGACACATGCAGACACAGACACATGCACACACAGACACACACAGACACATACACACGCAGACACATGCACACACAGACACACGCATACACATGCACACACAGACACACAGACCCGTGCACACACATACACACAACAACAACCGCCATTCGCCACTAAGTGGCGGTGACGTCACCACGACGCTTGTGCCAGGCCATGTGCACCCTGAGGCCACGTGAAGTGTCGAACGCCCGCTGGCAGGAGGTCACGGGGCAGACCCAGGTGCCACGGGTCGACTGACTGAGATGACTGGCTGATGCACCGCCTGTGCCCCCTACTGTGCCAACCTGCTGTGCTTTAGCCACCCGGCGCTCCGCTCGTTGTTCTGAGCGTCGCTCCTCCGCCCTCCGTTGTTGTTGGAGGGCGACTACCTCCAACTGCGCAGTAGCATCCTTCACGAGCCTCCTCCACAGAGGCCGATCTTGACACCGCTGGTACCAGTCATCGGCAAATCCACTCAGCTCCACGTCCTCCTGTACCACATCACTCCATCTCTTCTCTATCCCGTGCCGCGCCCGCTTAGCCCCCTCAATCCGGCCGAACAAAAGTTGTTTCGGCATGCGGTGGCTGGGCATGCGGGCTACATGACACAGCCATCGCAGCCTTGCCCGCCGGAGGAGCTCACCGATGGGACATTGCCCAGATCTTTCAAGGATTTGTGAGCTCCTCACACAATCCAGTCTGGTTAAACCCAGGATGGATCGTAGGCAGGCCAGCCTAAATTTTTCTAACCGGCGAAGATGTTCCATTAGGGGGATCCACGTTTCGCAAGCGTAGAGAAGGGAGGGAATGGCCGTGGCCGAGAAGACCTGTAGCTTAGTGCGGAGCGACAGACCAGGTAGCTTCCACACAGCGTTACGCAACCGATGAAAAGATATTGCCGCTTGACTGATTCGGAGTGAGACTTCTGCTGTTAAACTGGAGCCAGTCATAAGCACACTGCCCAGGTATGGGAGACTCTCCACTCTCTCCACAACTGCCCCATCACCGATTGGGAGTTGTGGGGGTGGAGTGTCCGATGGTACAAAATACCCAGGCAGGTGCTTAGTTTTGGTGGGGCTGATGGTAAGGCCCCACCTCTTAGTGGCACGCTCTAGTCTCAGCAGCAGCGTCTCCAACTCCTCCGAATGTGCAGCTATTACCAAACCATCAGCATACATAACGTGGTTGAGCAATAGGGAGCCATCCCTTGACCGCACCCGGGCGTCGATCAGCCTCCCATTATATCTGTACCATATGGAGATTCCCCCGGTACAGCTATTGAAAGCTTCACGAACTACGTGGTCAAAATAGATGTTAAATAATGTGGGAGCCAGAGGACATCCCTGTCGCACCCCAAAGTTAACAGGGAATGGCTCTGACTCCCGGCCACGTAGTTTTACCCGGGCCCGCTCACCATCATGAAGATCCTTAATGATCGTGAGCAGAGGGTCAGGTACTCCAAAAGCACGAAGAACAACCCAGAGCCCAGGCCTACTGATGGTATCATAGGCCTTGACCAGGTCAATAAAGCAGAGGTGTAGGTCTTGTTGGAATTCCCTACACCTTTGCTGTAGCAGACGGACAGAAAATATGGCATCTGTGCAGGACCGCCCTTTCCTGAAACCGCATTGGGGCTCCGCAAGCCTCTCCTCAGCGTGCCTGGCAAGGCGATGCTGAATAATCCTTGCCAGGACCTTTCCCGGCACACTGAGGAGTGAGATGCCCCTGTAGTTGTTACAGTCTGTGCGGTCCCCCTTCTTAAAAAGGGGGACCACCAGGGCATCCTTCCAATCCTGCGGAACCCGTCCAGTGGTCCAGACTGTTGTTATGATGTCATATAGGGCAGTCTGTGCACAAACGCCACCCTCCCTCAGCATTTCGCTTGGGAGATCATCTCTGCCCGCTGCCTTTCCTGGTCTCAGACTCCGGATCGCCTTCAATACTTCCTCAGCAGATGGCACCTCAGCCAGCCACTCACAGGGGGTGACTTCATCCAATATTTGAGGCACCGCAGCCTCAGCAGGGTCATCCTCACTTTGTGCCACGATGTTTTCCTGGCTGAGGGATTTTCCCTCCCCCAGGACCTCACAGAAATGCTCAGCAAATCTGCGAACCTGTTCCTGGGGGTCGGAGATTGGATCACCGTTTTTTCCCCTAATGATGGTAATAGGTGTGGCGCTGCAGGTTACTTTTTTGATGGAGTTAAATAGAGATTTGTGATCACGGGCCACTGAGGCAGACTCCATCTCCTCAGCAACCCGCGACCACCACCCATCCTTGCAGCGCCTCACGGCTCTCCGAACCTCCGAGCGAAGGCTGCGGTAAGCCTCCTCATTCTCTGACGTGGGATTCTGTAGCCGATGACAGTGGGCCTGTCGCTTTTTCTCAACCATCCTGAACACCTCCTCTGTCAGCCAGGGTCTCTGGGGAGGTCTGGACCGCGTACCCAAAGCAGCCATTGCAGCTGCATGAGTCACAGTCCTAAACCTCGCCCATTTACCCTCGACATCAGGAGGAGTCGGGGACGATGCCAATCCCAGCCGCAAGCGATGATGAAATTCTCGCTTGCAACTTTCATCAGATAACTGAGACCAGGCCACTTCATGTTGGAATGGGGTCCTGGGTGTACACCCACCACCGGAGTGGAAGAATGGCAGGCGCATCTTACAGATGACTAGTAGATGGTCAGAGGGCAGATCAGCTCCACGGTAGGTCCTGGTGTCAAGGACATGGGCTCGCATTCGTTGGTCCGTCACTATGTAGTCCAGCAGATGTTCTTGCTTGGACCCGGCATGCATCCATGATGTTGTGTGGATGCGCCGATGCCGGAACAGCGTGTTGGTACTTACAAGCCCATGGGCTGCACACAAATCTAGCAGCCTCCTACCGTTGTTATTGAGCTGATCTGGCCCATGCCCTCCAATCACTCCAAACCAGGTGCCAGTATCATGACCAACTCGGGCATTGAAGTCACCCAACATGATGACTCTATCCCGAGGGGCCACTTTAGCCAGCACCTGTGACAGGAGGTCATAGAAGGCATCTGACTCATCGGCTTTGCCTGCATCCCTCCACGGATGTTCATCTTCGGTGGGGGCATAAGTAACCACGACCACCATTCCTCGCCTCCGGTTGATGGGAAGGCAAGCCCAAAGTAGCCTGGGGCTTACAGCTTCCCACACCTCACCGCCACGCTCCCACGCCCCCTTCATTCTTTTGTTCAAAAGAAGACCCACACCCTGTTGTTTAGCAGTCTGCTGCCCCGAGTAGAGGACTGTCCACACACAGACACATACACACACATACACATATACACACATACACACAGACACATGTAAACACAGACACATAACAACAACAACAACCGCCATTCGCCACTAAGTGGCGGTGACGTCACCACGACGCTTGTGCCAGGCTATGTGCACCCTGAGGCCACGTGAAGTGTCGAACGCCCGCTGGCAGGAGGTCACGGGGCAGACCCAGGTGCCACGGGTCGACTGACTGAGATGACTGGCTGATGCACCACCTGTGCCCCCTACTGTGCCAACCTGCTGTGCTTTAGCCACCCGGCGCTCCGCTCGCTGTTGTGAGCGTCGCTCCTCCGCCCTCCGTTGTTGTTGGAGGGCGACTGCCTCCAACTGCCCAGTAGCATCCTTCACGAGCCTCCTCCACAGAGGCCGATCTTGACACCGCTGGTACCAGTCATCGGCAAGTCCACTCAGCTCCACGTCCTCCTGTACCACATCACTCCATCTCTTCTCTAGCCCGTGCCGCGCCCGCTTAGCCCCCTCAATCCGGCCAAACAAAAGCTGTTTCGGCATGCGGTGGCTGGGCATGCGGGCTACATGACCCAGCCATCGCAGCCTTGCCTGCCGGAGGAGCTCACCGATGGGACCCTGCCCAGATCTTTCAAGGATTTGTGAGCTCCTCACACAATCCAGTCTGGTTAAACCCAGGATGGATCGTAGGCAGGTCAGCCTAAATGTTTCTAACCGGCGAAGATGTTCCATTAGGGGGGTCCACGTTTCGCAAGCGTAGAGAAGGGAGGGAATGACCGTGGCCGAGAAGACCTGAAGCTTAGTGCGGAGCGACAGACCAGGTAGCTTCCACACAGCGTTACGCAACCGATGAAAAGATATTGCCGCTCGACTGATTCGGAGTGAGACCTCTGCTGTTAAACTGGAGCCAGTCATAAGCACACTGCCCAGGTATGGGAAACTCTCCACTCTCTCCACAACTGCCCCATCACCGATTGGGAGTTGTGGGGGTGGAGTGTCCGATGGTACAAAATACCCAGGCAGGTGCTTAGTTTTGGTGGGGCTGATGGTAAGGCCCCACCTCTTAGTGGCACGCTCCAGTCTCAGCAGCAGCGTCTCCAACTCCTCCTCTGACTGAGCAGCTATTACCAAGTCATCAGCATACATAACGTGGTTGAGCAATAGGGAGCCATCCCTTGACCGCACCCGGGCATCGATTAGCCTCCCATTATATCTGTACCATATGGAGATTCCCCCGGTACAGCTATTGAAGGCTTCACGAACTACGTGGTCAAAATAGATGTTAAATAATGTGGGATCCAGAGGACATCCCTGTCGCACCCCAAGGTGTACAGGGAATGGCTCTGACTCCCGGCCACGTAGTTTTACCCGGGCCCGCTCACCATCATGAAGGTCCTTAATGATCGTGAGCAGAGGGTCAGGTACTCCAAAAGCACGAAGAACGACCCAGAGCCCAGGCCTACTGATGGTATCATAGGCCTTGACCAGGTCAATAAAGCAGAGATGTAGGTCTTGTTGGAATTCCCTACACCTCTGCTGTAGCAGACGGACAGAAAATATGGCATCTGTGCAGGACCGCCCTTTCCTGAAACCGCATTGGGGCTCCGCAAGCCTCTCCTCAGCGTGCCTGGCAAGGCGATGCTGAATAATCCTTGCCAGGACCTTTCCCGGCACACTGAGGAGTGAGATGCCCCTGTAGTTGTTACAGTCTGTGCGGTCCCCCTTCTTAAAAAGGGGGACCACCAGGGCATCCTTCCAATCCTGCAGAACCCGTCCAGTGGTCCAGACTGTTGTTATGATGTCATATAGGGCAGTCTGTGCACAAACGCCACCCTCCCTCAGCATTTCGCTTGGGAGATCATCTCTGCCCGCTGCCTTTCCTGGTCTCAGACTCCGGATCGCCTTCAATACTTCCTCAGCAGATGGCACCTCAGCCAGCCACTCACAGGGGGTGACTTCATCCAATATTTGAGGCACCGCAGCCTCAGCAGGGTCATCCTCACTTTGTGCCACGATGTTTTCCTGGCTGAGGGATTTTCCCTCCCCCAGGACCTCACAGAAATGCTCAGCAAATCTGCGAACCTGTTCCTGGGGTTTGGAAATTGGATCACCGTTTTTTCCCTTAATGATGGTAATAGGTGTGGCGCTGCAGGTTACTTTTTTGATGGAGTTAAATAGCGATTTGTGATCACGGGCCACTGAGGCAGACTCCATCTCCTCAGCAACCCGCGACCACCACCCATCCTTGCAGCGCCTCACGGCTCTCCGAACCTCCGAGCGAAGGCTGCGGTAAGCCTCCTCATTCTCTGACGTGGGATTCTGTAGCCGATGACAGTGGGCCTGTCGCTTTTTCTCAACCATCCTGAACAACTCCTCTGTCATCCAGGGTGTCTGGGGAGGTCTGGACCGCGTACCCAAAGCAGCCATTGCAGCTGCATGAGTCACAGTCCTAAACCTCGCCCATTTACCCTCGACATCAGGAGGAGTCGGGGACGATGCCAATCCCAGCCGCAAGCGATGATGAAATTCTCGCTTGCAACTTTCATCAGATAACTGAGACCAGGCCACTTTAGGTTGGAATGGGGTCCTGGGTGTACACCCACCACCGGAGTGGAAGAATGGCAGGCGCATCTTACAGATGACTAGTCGATGGTCAGAGGGCAGATCAGCTCCACGGTAGGTCCTGGTGTCAAGGACATGGGCTCGCATTCGCTGGTCCGTCACTATGTAGTCCAGCAGATGTTCTTGCTTGGACCCGGCATGCATCCATGATGTTGTGTGGATGCGCCGATGCCGGAACAGCGTGTTGGTAATTACAAGCCCATGGGCTGCACAAAAATCTAGCAGCCTCCTACCGTTGTTATTGAGCTGATCTGGCCCATGCCCTCCAATCACTCCAGACCAGGTGCCAGTATCATGACCAACTCGGGCATTGAAGTCACCCAACATGATGACTCTATCCCGAGGGGCCACTTTAGCCAGCACCTGTGACAGGAGGTCATAGAAGGCATCTGACTCATCGGCTTTGCCTGCATCCCTCCGCGGATGTTCATCTTCGGTGGGGGCATAAGTAACCACGACCACCATTCCTCGCCTCCGGTTGATGGGAAGGCGAGCCCAAAGTAGCCTGGGGCTTACAGCTTCCCACACCTCACCGCCACGCTCCCACGCCCCCTTCATTCTTTTGTTCAAAAGAAGACCCACACCCTGTTGTTTGGCAGTCTGCTGCCCCGAGTAGAGGACTGTCCACCCCTCATGGTGGCAGGAGCCAGAGCCGGTCCACCGGACCTCCTGAATGCCGCATAGATCCAGGCGGTACCGGTCCAGCTCCCGACAGAGGAGTGGCAGCCTCTCCTCTGCAGTGAGCGTTCGAACATTCCACGTGGCCACCCGTAGTGGCTTTTCGTTGTTTCTGGACAGACACATACACACACAGACACATACACACAGACACATATACACACATATACACATACAGACACATACACACACATACATACACACACAGACACATACATACACATAGATATATGTAAACACAGACACATACACACATACACACACAGACACATACAGACACATACACACACATACACACACATACACACACATGCACACACAGACATACACACACATACACACAGACACGTACACACACAGACACATGTAAACACAGACACATACACAGACACATACACACACAGACACATTCACACACAGACACATACACACACATACACACACAGACACATACACACACAGGCACATACACACACATACACATACAGACACATACACACGCAGACACATACACATATACACACACAGACACATACACACAGACACGTACATAGACACATACACACAGACACATACACACAGACACATACATACACAGACACATACACACACATACACACACAGACACATACACAGACACATACACACATACATACACAGACAGATACACACAGACACATACACACAGACACATACACACAGAGAAATACACACACATACACACACAGACACATACACGCGCAGACACATACACACATACAAATACAAAGTTCCCCCATATAGCCTTAACAGACTGTAGGGGCAAGTGCTGTTAGCGAGCACCTATGAAGGCCACACACACACACAGACACACACAGACACACGCAGACACAGACACACCCAGAGACACACATACACACACATACACACACAGATACATACACACAGACACATGCACACACATACACACACAGACACATGCACACACATACACACACAGACACACACATACACACACAGACACATGTACACAGATACACACACAGACACACACAGACACACACACATGCACACACATTAACACACATACGCACACAGACACACACACACACATACACACACAGACACATACATACACACACAGACACACACAGACACACACATACACACACAGACACATGTACACACATACACACACAGACACACACATACACACACAGACACACACAGACACACACACACATGCACACACATTCACACACATACACACACACACAGACACACACACATACACACATAGACACATACATACACACACAGACACACACAGACACACACACATACACACACAGACACATGTACACACGCGGGCACTCAAGATTCGTGACCCGTGTACGCCACCTCCCGGTCAACATGAGAGACGCCATGCAGTAAAATATCGCGATATTTTCTGCGGGACCGTACGATATGGACAGTGAAGATATGACGATTATCGCGATATGGGTTTCCCTTCGTCTCGGCAATGAATTGCAACACAGAATCGTCGATATGCGTGGGGACTCGTAGAGATGCATGAACAACAAGTTCCTGGATTGTGTGCATGCGGCTCAAGCGACAGGATCGGACAGTAAACCCGTAGCGACACCCAGAGACTCATGAACATACAGAGACGCATAGCGATGCACAGTTGAACACGTAGGCTTTCGCGACAAATACCCAAAATTGAGGCTTTTTTTGTTTAAAGTTAGATCGCGTAAACACAATTGCGTCGTTAAACCCGCTACCACCACCCGACACAGCCAATAAGTAAAGCTTTGTCACGCAAACAAACACGTGACCAATTAGTTACTAGCTCAGCACCACCGCTTGTGTGTGGGAGAGTAACCCCACAAGGCGATTTGTCTGATAGGGCTGGATGTCATCACAAGCGAAGCATCACCACGGCCAGATTATTCACTGAAATTCGGTTCCTGAAATGTGGGAACGTGAACAGACAACCCCGACTCTGACCGTCCTGAGCGCGGGACAGCATTCGCAGTCAGCTGGACTCAGAAGCTTCGAAGTCACCGCCCTCAGTGAAACTCGCCGTGCCGACAAACTGGTGGTGGAGCTGGTGGTGATAGTGGTGGTGATAGTGGTTGGTGGTGGTGATAGTGGTGGTGATAGTGGTTGGTGGTGGTGGTAGTGGTGGTGATAGTGGTGGTGATAGTGGTGGTGGTGGTAGCGGTGGTGGTTGTGGTGGTGATAGTGGTGGTGATAGTGGTGATAGTGGTGGTGATAGTGGTGGTGATAATGGTGGTGATAGTGGTGGTGGTGATCGTGCTGGTGATAGTGGTGGTGATAGTGATAGTGGTGGTGATAGTGATAGTGGTGGTAGTGGTGGTGGTGGTGGTTGTGGTGGTGATAGTGGTGGTGGTGGTGGTGATAGTGCTGGTGATAGTGGTGGTGATAGTAATAGTGGTGGTGATAGTGGTGGTGATAATGGTGGTGATAGTGATAGTGCTGGTGATAGTGCTGGTGATAGTGGTGGTGGTAGTGGTGGTAGTGGTGGTGGTTGTGGTGGTGATGGTGGTGGTGATAGTGGTGGTGATAGTGGTGGTGATAGTGATAGTGGTGGTGATAGTGGTGGTGATAATGGTGGTGATAGTGGTGGTGATAGTGGTGGTGGTGGTGATAGTGATAGTGGTGGTGATAATGGTGGTGATAGTGGTGGTGATAGTGGTGGTGATAGTGGTGGTGATGGTGATAGTGGTGGTGATGGTGATAGTGGTGGTGATAGTGCTGGTGATGGTGCCTAGTTGACACAGTCATCTCAATCAGGTAACCCATGGTAGCTGTGCCTGCCCTGTGACCTTCCCTGTCAGCGAGGCCTTCGACACTTCACGTGGCCTCAATGTGCACGTGGCCTCAAAGTGCGCCGTGGTGACGTAACTGCCACTTAGTGGCGAATGGTGGGCATTGGTGGTGATAGTGTGGGGAGCGGTAGTGTGGTGGTTAGCGCGCTGCGATTCCCGTTCACGGTCGACACCAGTGACGATGATCTGAACCGGTCATTGGACTCCCCAAGGTCGACTCAGCCTCAAATGAGTATCTGCTGTGTTGTGTAAACAAAGCTCCTGGAGAGACAGACAACGTTTCGCACTTACAGCTCTTGCCCCAACAGTCTGTCAAAAGTTATATAACTTTATGGAGGGATCCCGAATAAACGAAATTAATATATTCATATTCTTAGCTCTTTCGGTAAAGTCACGTTGAAGGGAAACAACAAAATAATAAAATATATATAAAACAATACAAATTCTCACGACGTTTCGATCATAACACAAACGGTCGTCATCAGGTGTGTCGGTTTGCATTAATTTATTTATTTGTAAAGGGTGTATTTATTTATAAAAACGTCAGCGCCACGCGCAGCGATTTGGCAGTTTATTTAGAAGGACGAGTCCATCTATGTTCTGAAAAGAGGAGGGGGGAGATGAAAAATTAATGTATGCTGTCTGAAAGCCACTGAACAATCAATTAAGACCTGAAATGGTTTATCAAATCTTTCCAATGATTGCTAAGCCAGAATCCATCTCCTCGGTTGAAATTGTTTCTGTGTTTGTATATGTGGATAGCCTCGTGAACGAATCTCTCATGGTAGCCAGATGGCTTACAAAGAACCTCTGTTCTTTTCAGGTTTGTATAGTCGGAGTAACCATTAGCCTTAAGAGCTTGGTGTACGTGCTTGAGTTCACTGCCTATGTGTTCCTGGTCGGACATGCATTGGGCTCTATGGTACAGAGTCTTGATGATATAATTCTTCTGTGATGGATGGTGGTGGGAATCCGGTTTCAGATGAGCATCCGTATGGGTAGCTTTCCTGTAGACAGAGTGGCTCATTGAACCATAATTAATTAATTTTGGCGACTCCTTCCCACCGCGCACACAAACGCCGTGACCCACCTGGCGCTGATCATTCTGTTGTCACGTCGAGTTCAAGTACAGTGGCGAGGACGAATGCGCACAAGAGCTGAACAAGCGAATTCACTCCATGTTCGGGCATGGGCAGGAGCATAAGTCTCATCCAAAGCTGCTCCAAACTGCCGACACGACTTAAGTCCTTGATTTGTCACCACGGTATGCATGATACAGTGAAACTGCACTCTTATCTTCATTATTATTTGTGACATACCAATTTCTGCAGCCAGGATCGATCGATGACAATCATATTACCTGCAGATATTTAACAGATGAGATGCATTGCACCGTTAATTCATCCTGTTTGATAACACTTCTCTTGTCCGTATGCATCTGTGCAGATAGGTTGTTTTTTGCGGTTAAGCTATAGTCCCCAACGCTCGTACCAATGTGGAGTAACATTGGTATTAATGATTGATACAATATGAACGGCGCATTGAAAACGCGTACTATTTTATGTACTGTTTACAAAGTGTGTTCACAAATCCACACTCCTTATACGGCCTTCCAAAGTGAGTGGGGCGGGGGACGAGAGCTGGGAGGGGTAGAGATGAGTAGCATGAGTCAGCCAGTGACAGTGTAGAGTAGACAATGGGGTAGCTGGGAGCAGGAGAGGTGAGTGGCATGAGTCAGACAGTGATAATGTAGGAGTAGACAATGGGGGAGCTGGGAGGGGGAAGGATGAGTGGCATGAGTCAGCCAGTGACAATGTAGAAGTAGACAATGGGGTAGCTGGGAGCAGGGGAGATGAGTGGCATGAGTCAGACAGTGACAATGTAGGAGTAAACAATTGGGTAGCTGGGAGCAGGAGAGATGAGTGGCATGAGTCAGACAGTGACAATGTAGGAGTAGACAATGGGGGAGCTGGGAGGGGGAAGGATGAGTGGCATGAGTCAGCCAGTGACAATGTAGAGTAGACAATGGGGTAGCTGGGAGCAGGGGAGATGAGTGGCATGAGTCAGACAGTGACAATGTAGGAGTAGACAATGGGGGAGCTGGGAGGGGGAGAGGTAAGCGTTGTGAGTCAGCCAGTGACAATGTAGAGTAGACAATGGGGGAGCTAGGAGCAGGGGAGATGAGAGTTGTGAGTCAGCCAGTGACAATGTAGAGTAGACAATGGGGTAGCTGGGAGGGGAAGAGATGAGTGGCATGAGTCAGACAGTGACAATGTAGGAGTAGACAATGGGGGAGCTGGGAGCAGGGGAGAGATGAGCTGTGAGTCAGACAGTGACAATGTAGGAGCAGACAATGGGGGAGCTAGGAGGGGGAAGGATAAGAGGCGTGAGTCAGACAGTGACAATGTAGAGTAGACAATGGGGTAGCTGGGAGCAAGGGAGAGATGAGAGTTGTGAGTCAGCCAGTGACAATGTAGAGTAGACAATGGGGGAGCTGGGAGCAGGAGAGATGAGTGGCATGAGTCAGACAGTGACAATGTAGAGTAGACAATGGGGTAGCTGGGAGCAAGGGAGAGATGAGAGTTGTGAGTCAGCCAGTGACAATGTAGAGTAGACAATGGGGGAGCTGGGTGGGGGAGAGATGAGTGGCATGAGTCAGACAGTGACAATGTAGAGTAGACAATGGGGGAGCTGGGAGGGGGAAGGATGAGAGTTGTGAGTCAGCCAGTGACAATGTAGAGTAGACAATGGGGGAGCTGGGAGCAGGAGAGATGAGTGGCATGAGTCAGACAGTGACAATGTAGAGTAGACAATGGGGTAGCTGGGAGCAAGGGAGAGATGAGAGTTGTGAGTCAGCCAGTGACAATGTAGAGTAGACAATGGGGGAGCTGGGAGGGGGAGAGATGAGTGGCATGAGTCAGACAGTGACAATGTAGGAGTAGACAATGGGGGAGCTAGGAGGGGGAAGGATGAGAGGCGTGAGTCAGACAGTGACAATGTAGGAGTAGACAATGGGGGAGCTGGGAGGGGGAAGGATGAGTGGCATGAGTCAGCCAGTGACAATGTAGGAGTAGACAATGGGGGAGCTGGGAGGGGGAAGGATGAGTGGCATGAGTCAGCCAGTGACAATGTAGGAGTAGACAATGGGGTAGCTGGGAGCAGGGGAGATGAGTGGCATGAGTCAGACAGCGACAATGTAGGAGTAGACAATGGGGGAGCTGGGAGGGGGAAGGATGAGTGGCATGAGTCAGCCAGTGACAATGTAGAGTAGACAATGGGGTAGCTCGGAGCAGGGGAGATGAGTGGCATGAGTCAGACAGTGACAATGTAGAGTAGACAATGGGGGAGCTGGGAGGGGGAGAGATGAGCTGTGAGTCAGCCAGTGACAATGTAGAGTAGACAATGGGGGAGCTGGGAGCACGAGAGATGAGTGGCATGAGTCAGACAGTGACAATGTAGGAGTAGACAATGGGGGAGCTGGGAGGGGGAAGGATGAGTGGCATGAGTCAGACAGTGACAATGTAGGAGTAGACAATGGGGGAGCTGGGCGGGGGAGAGATGAGAGTTGTGAGTCAGCCAGTGACAATGTAGAGTAGACAATGGGGGAGCTGGGAGGGGAAGAGATGAGTGGCATGAGTCAGACAGTGACAATGTAGGAGTAGACAATGGGGGAGCTGGGAGCAGGGGAGAGATGAGCTGTGAGTCAGACAGTGACAATGTAGGAGTAGACAATGGGGGAGCTGGGAGGGGGAGAGATGAGAGTTGTGAGTCAGCCAGTGACAATGTAGAGTAGACAATGGGGGAGCTGGGAGCAGGGGAGAGATGAGCTGTGAGTCAGACAGTGACAATGTAGGAGTAGACAATGGGGGAGCTGGGAGGGGTAGAGATGAGAGTTGTGAGTCAGCCAGTGACAATGTAGGAGTAGACAATGGGGGCAGGAAGGGGGTCGAGATAGGGGGAGAGAGGGGGGTAGAGATGGAGGGGGGGGGCATTGCACCTTGCTACACACATCCACACTGCTGACGGTCGAGGTTGACAAGAAAACACAAATCAAGTCATGACCCAAAGTGGTTGATGATATCTTTCCAATGATTGCTGATTTAAAACCGTCGTGTCGGTTGAAATTGTCCTTGTCTGCATATATGGATAGCTTCGTGAACCAATCTTTGTTGATAGCCAGCCGGCTTGCTAAGTACCTTCGTCTTAGATAAATCAATTTAATGTGAGCCAGCCGCATTAAAGTAATGGTCAGCCACGGCAGAAGTATTGGTCTTGTGGTGTTTCAGATCTGCCTTATGTTCACGAACACGGTCCGAGACATGTCGTTTAGTTTCCCCAATGTCACTGCTGCCGCAGATACAGCTTAGTTTGTAGACGCTGGGGTATTGCATGTCAGGGATCTTGTCCTTCACAGATGGCATCAGATCACGAATTTTATGCACTGTCTTGAATAAGATCCTGGATCTTGTGTTTGTTCAAGATTTTGGAAATATTTTTGGCTATCCCTGCTACGTAAGGCAAGGTGATGGTTTTGATTGGATCCTCAGATGGCTCCTTCCTCACGGTTGGGGTGATGGCTTTGCGGATTGTGTAGTCAGAATATCCATTCGCCTTGAGAGCCTGGTGTACGTGTTGAGTTCACTGGTCAGGTGTTCATAGTCGGAGATACGTTGAGCTCTATGGTGTAGCGTTGTGATGAGGGAATTCTTCTGAGATGGATGGTGGTGGGAATCAGGTTTTAGGTAGGCGTCAGTATGGGTTACTTTCCTGCAGACAGAGTGGCTCAATGAGCCATCTGGTCTCTTTTTGATTAGGACATCCAAGAAAGGTAGCATGCCATCCTTTTCTACCTCTATGGTGAATTTGATTGCTGGGTCGATGGAATTGATGTGTATTCTTGGTTCTTTCGGTAAAGTCACGTTGAAGGGAAACAATAAAATAATAAAATTGATGTGGTTGAGGAATTGTTTCAGAGCCGGTCGGCCATGTGGCCAGGTCGTTAGAGTTAGGGTCAGACTTAAGGTTAAGTTTGGGTTATTACTAGTCATGCTTAAGGTAAAGTTAGGGTCAGGGTCCGACTTAAGGTCAAGTTAGTGTTAGAGTTATGGTTAGGGTACCAGTTTAGCTGCTAAAACTACATTATCAGCTCAGGAGATGCGGCAATCGGTCCGGCGGGGCGCCAATATTTGATTTTGTGTCACACGGTCGCACATCGGCTATGCTTGGTCGTGGCTCCTCCTGCCTAATCACCTCGTTACGTTCAAAGTCTCGAACATTTAAAGCTGTTGTAGTGTTCCGTCTTCGCAAAATACCTCTTTGCAATATCACTGACGAGTATCTCATGGAATATATACATCCCAGAAACGGAGTTGTATATGAAAGCATTTTCGTAAGATGAATTTAAGCCGAGTTTTAAATGTTTTTTGTTCTTTAACAATTTAACATGTCGAACAATAGCATCCATAATATAGGTTTTTTTATTGGGTTAGATCGCGTAAATGTGAATGTGTAGTTAAGCCCGCCACCACCCGACACAGCCAATTAGTAAGGCTTGTCAGGTAAACTGTCGCCAGTTGCAGAACACGCGTGCCAATAAGGACCCTCATTTGATTTTGATCATATTGAAGTTGTGCAAAACTAGTTACGACTGGCCGAGACTAATTAGATAATTTATCGAAATTGAGAGAAATAAAATAAATTTTTACTACAGGCCTAAGTGCTGTTTAGAATTGAATCATCAAGTAATACATTGTTTAAATGCATGTCTATACAGGTCACCATATTCATAATAAAGGTTTTTGGGTTAGATCGGGTCATTTATAAAAGTGTCGTAACCCTCCACCACCCGACACGGCCAATCAGCAAAAAAAAAGTGTCACGTTGACAAAAGACAAATAATTCACTACTTTAGCCCACCAGTGTGTTGAAGAGTGAATCCACAACATTTACAGTTTGAGTACGACGTTTCGCTGTTAAATACATCCAGCATCATCGGGCAATTCGCCAGAATGGTAAAGCCCTCGCTTGCTCCCGGTTTTATATAGAGCAGCAGGGTGACGTCATCACTTAACTCATGTCAGGTGAAGTGATTAGAGGCGGAGGGGGGGGGGTATTGTAATTATATAATCGATTAGTAATCAGTCAATGGTTATGATTAGTAATGAGTTGTAGATTAGTAATTAGTTGTAATGTGTGTTAGTGATTATATGCTATGTTAGTAATCCGTTAATTAGTATGTGTTTCCCCTATAAGGAATTGTAATGTGCATTCATATTCTTAGCTCCCTAGGCAAAGCCACGCCGAAGGGAAACAACAAAACAACAAACATATACATTTTATTATTCTATTGCTTCCCCCCAACGCGACTCCACCGAAAGAGCCAAGAACATGAATTACTGCAGTCACGAAATCTTTACATCAAAATGTAATGTGTATTATTTAATAATATTGGACAGATGGGACGTAACATCAGCGTAAGACTAAAAGAACATCAGAGAAATATTAAATTATCTCAAACACAACTGTCGGCAGTGGCAGAACATGCTTGTCAACAAGGACACTCAATTGATTTTGATAATGTTGCAGTGTTGTGTAAATCTAATTATTACTGGCAAAGACTAATTAGAGAATCCATTGAAATTGAGAGGGACAAAAATAACTTTAATCGCTCTGACAGCTACAGGCATAGTGCAGCCTGGATGCGTATTATTAAATAATACACATTAATTTCAAATTTCAAATTTTCTTGCTGTGGTTTTCACACCTGATGATGATTGCTGGTGTTGCAGTCGAAACGTCGTGAGCATTGTATTGTTTTATATTTTTATTATTTTATTGTTTCCCTTCTACGTGGTGACTTTACCGAAAGAACCGAGAATATGAGAGCGTGGTCGTTGTGGGAGCCCGGAGTAAGGATCGGCTGCAGGAGGTCTCTCCCGCTCGTCGCCGGACGGTGTTGGCTGAACCCCCGTCCAGGGCAGACGAGTGGAACAGCCAAGGGGATAGCCGAGAGCGGCGCTCCAAGTATTCAGTGAGGATCGGCTGAGAGAGAGTGGGCCTCTTCTCTCCCCATTGCCGGGCGGTGTTGGATGAGCCCCCGGACCGAGTGAGAGAGCCCAAGGGATTGCCGAGAGTAGGACGACATAGTGTTCGGGGGTCCAGGATAAGGACCAAGAATAGAGAGCACTTACCCCTGGTGTGAGCTTCAGTGCTGAATGTAAGTGTTTCATAAACGCGTGGTTCTACTATACAACACTAGCAACGAATTGGCACGTTCTGTTTACGTGACAAACCTTACCAATTGCCTGTCGGGTGGTGGCGGGTTGAACGACACATTTATACTCTTTGGTTCTTTCGGTAAAGTGACGTAGAAAGAAAATGCATTAAATAATAGAGTACGACGTTTCGATTGCAGCACAAGCAACCGTCATCAGGTAGAACTACATTTGAGAGAGAGACACAAAACACAGACACGGAGACACAGACACACAAGCAGAGAGAGACAATCTTTGGAGATCGTAATCAACCAGGCTATGCGTTAACTGTGTGTTAGCCGACTCTCTGTGTTGCATTACATTACATTTACAAAATATTTGCTAAATTTAGTTTTCTCAAACTATTTCTCTCTCTAAAATTTACCAGGCGCTCATAGGGCCATTCGATCTTCTTCTTTCCCTCGGTCGTTTCGGGGTGGATTCATTGACATGCTAATTTCTCTGCTCCAGCAGCTGCCCCAGCAGACACCCACCTCTCTCTCTCTCTGTCCAACCCCCTCTCGATCTCTATTTAAGACCTCGACAGAGAGGCATTGGGTCTCTGTGTGTCTATGTTGTGTGTCTCTCTCTGTGTGTCCCTGTGTTGTCTCTCTCTGTGTGTCTCTATGTTGTCTCTGTGTGTCTATGTTGTGTGTCTCTCTCTGTGTGTCTCCGTGTTGTCTCTCTGTGTGTCTATGTTGTGTGTCTCTCTATCTGTGTGTGTCTATGTTGTGTGTCTCTCTCTCTGTGTCTCCGTGTTGTCTCTCTCTCTGTGTCTATGTTGTGTGTCTCTCTCGGTGTGTCTCTGTGTTGTCTCTCTCTGTGTGTCTCTGTGTGTCTATGTTGTGTGTCTCTCTCTCTGTGTCTCTGTGTTGTCTCTCTCTGTGTGTCTCCGTGTTGTGTCCCTCTCTGTGTGTATCCGTGTTGTCTCTCTCTGTGTGTCTATGTTGTGTGTCTCTCTCTCTGTGTGTGTCTATGTTGTGTGTCTCTCTCTGTGTGTCTCCGTGTTGTCTCTCTCTCTCTGCTTGTGTGTCTGTCTGTGTGTCTATGTTGTGTGTGTCTCTCTCTGTGTGTCTATGTTGTGTGTCTCTCTCTGTGTCTCTGTGTGTATCTCTCTCTGCTTGTGTGTCTGTCTGTGTGTCTCCGTGTCTGTGTGTCTCTGTGTTGTCTCTCTCTGCTTGTGTGTCTGTCTGTGTGTCTCAGTGTCTGTGTGTCTCCGTGTTGTCTCTCTCTGCTTGTGTGTCTGTGTGTCTCCGTGTCTGTGTGTCTCCGTATTGTGTCTCTCTGCTTGTGTGTCTGTCTGTGTGTCTATGTTGTGTGTCTCTCTCTGTGTCTATGTTGTGTGTCTCTCTCTGTGTGTCTGTGTATCTCTCTCTGCTTGTGTGTCTGTCTGTGTCTCCGTGTCTGTGTTTTGTCTCTCTCTCAAATGTACTGCTACCTGATGACGACTGCTTGTGTTGCAATCGAAACGTCGGACTCTATTTTTTTTAATTTTCTTTCTACGTTACTTTACCGCAATAACCAAAGAGTAATTACTGCAGTCACGAAAGCTTCAAATCAAGTTTGACACATTCATATTTACGCGATCTAACCCCCCCCCCCCCCCAAAAAAAACCTATATGATAGATTCTTTAACAATGATGAAACCAAATCTCATGGTGGTTCTCAAGGGGGCCCCGAATCGGAGCTTACGCCCCTGGCACACACAAACGCATGATGCCGTCACTCAATAAGTTGGAGATCCCGGGGCAAACAGGGCCAGGTGGCAACTGTGCACACACACGCGCACAGAAGCCCCTTTGTGGTGAGGCAAGTGCACTGGATGGAAATACAACACGACCCACGTGAGCGTACGGCGTGTGAGTGTGTGTAGTGCATGTGTGTGTGTGGTGTGTGTGTGTAGTGCGTGTGTGTGTGTAGTGTGAGTGTGTGTGTAGTGCGTGTGTGTGTGGTGTGTGTATGTGTGTGTGGGGAGCGATAGTGTAGCGGTTAGCGCGCTGCCCTACGAACCTGGCGACCCGGGTTCATATCCCGCTCACGGCCAACACCAGTGACGATTATCTGAACCGGTCATTGGTCTCCGCAAGGTGGACTCAGCCTCAAATGAGTACCTGGTGCGGTGTGTAAACATCGCCACTGGGGAGACAAAGGCGGCCGGGGCGTGGTGCCGTGTGCCGTGCCGGTCTTCATAGATGCTGCTCGCTAACAGCACTTGCCCCACCAGTCTGTGAAGGCTATATGGAGAATATTTTGTGTTGGTGTGTGCGCGCGTTCCCCGTGCGTGTGTGCAATATTGTAGAGACGCAAGACGCCTCTTCCGACAAACAAGCCAGCGAAACTCAAGGAAAGTGAATACAAAACTCAGGATTTTTTCTATTCATGCTACTTTATTTTATCCTTCATTTATATAATATGTTTATTCTGATGAGTTTAACAAGTCTTCCCTTTTGTGTTGAATTTTAACATGTTTCATCGGCATTTAAAGACAGTACATAGTTGTGTTCCGACTTACGAACGGGTCCCAGGAACGAATTGTGTTCATAAGTCGAGGACTGAGTGCATTTAACCCAAGCCCGGACGGGTGGGGGTCCGGACGGGTGGGGGCCTGGACGGGTGGGGGTCTGGACGGGTGGGGGCCTGGGCCGGTGGGGGCCTGGACGGGTGGGGGCCTGGGCGGGTGGGGGCCTGGACGGGTGGGGGTCCGGACGGGTGGGGGCCTGGACGGGTGGGGGTCTGGACGGGTGGGGGCCTGGGCGGGTGGGGGCCTGGACGGGTGGGGGTCTGGACAGGCGGGGTTTGGACGGGTGGGGGTCTGGACAGGCGGGGTCTGGACGGGTGGGGGCCTGGACGGGTGGGGGTCCGGACGGGTGGGGGCCTGGACGGGTGGGGGTCCGGACGGGTGGGGGTCTGGACGGGTGGGGGTCTGGACGGGTGGGGTCTGGACGGGTGGGGGTCCGGACGGGTGGGGGCCCGGACGGGGGGGGGGGTCTGGTCGGGTGGGGGTCTGGACGGGTGGGGGTCCGGACGGGTGGGGGTCTGGACGGGTGGGGGTCTGGACGGGCGGGGGTCTGGACAGGCGGGGTCTGGACGGGTGGGGGTCTGGACGGGTGGGGGTCTGGACAGGCGGGGTCTGGACGGGTGGGGGCCTGGACAGGTGGGGGCCTCGAGCTGCTGTTCAGGTGGACGATGCTTGAACGCAGCTGCGTGTGTGCAGCGGGAGAGAGTTCCGGACGGCTGGTTGTGGGTGGGATGAGAAGACGGTGCTGGTTGCTACCAGGGTGCCGTGCGTCGTCATCCTCAGCACGGCCCCCCACAACAGCAGAGACGTCTGCAGAGCTTGCGCACGGAGTGCCACGTTCTGTTGCGCCCGCTCTCTTGACCATCCTGGTGTCTGCTCGCTTCCGGTTGGGGTTCCCCAACCACCTGCCCCCCCCCCCGCCCCCCTCTTGCTCTTCGCTCTGCCTTTGGACATCAGCGTGACATCCAATCAAGGCGTCAGCAACCGGTTTCTCCTGCTGCTGCTGCTGCCCCCGTCATCCAGGGGTGTCGGAGAGTATCTTTTGAGTCGCTCGTCTGGGTCTCAACTAAAAAAATAAAAAACATAAAGTACACTGTAAAATAACGCAATCAACAAAGAGACGCTGTTGCCCATTACAGAGGCTTTTTTTTGGGGGGGGGGGGGGGGTGAGATCGCGTTAAAATTACTGTCTCGTTAAACTCCCCACAACCAGACAGCCAGTTAGTAAGGGTTGGCACATAAACAAAACAGGCCAATTAGTTAATGGTTCAGCACACCGGTTGTGTGTTGGAGAGTAAACCCACAACAACATTTACAATAATAGTATAGTGTATAGTGTAGTGTATAGTGCAGTGTATTAGTTCAGCACACCGGTTGTGTGTTGAAGAGTAAACCCACAACAACATTTACAATGATAGTATAGTGTATAGTGTAGTGTATAGTGTAGTGTATAGTGTAGTGTATTAGTTCAGCACACCGGTTGTGTGTTGGAGAGTAAACCCACAACAACATTTACAATGATAGTATAGTGTATAGTGTAGTGTATAGTGTAGTGTATAGTGCAGTGTATTAGTTCAGCACACCGGTTGTGTGTTGGAGAGTAAACCCACAACAACATTTACAATTCGAGTTCCGTGAGGTTTCACCGGTAATTACAACAACAACCACAACCACAACAACAACCAGCCTCATCAGGCGACAGCCAGAAGAGTGGAGAAATAATTCAACCCGCCAAAAAATATTTTATGGAGTCTACGTGTTAAACAAACACTGTTGCCTATTTACTTCACATATAAGTTAACCTTGGATTGTTATTTTCCATTGGTGAGCTCCTCCGGGAGGCAAGGCTGCGTTGGCTGGGTCATGTAGCTCGCATGCCCAGCCACCGCATGCCTAAACAGCTTTTGTTCGGCCGGATCAAGGGGGCTAAACGGGCGTGACACGGGCTAGAGAAGAGATGGAGTGATGTGGTACAGGAGGACGTGGAGCTGAGTGGACTTGCCGATGACTGGTACCAGCGGTGTCAAGATCGGCCTCTGTGGAGGAGGCTCGTCAAGGACGCTACTGGGCAGTTGGAGGCAGTCGCCCTCCAGCAATAACGGAGGGCAGAGGAGCGACGCTCACAACAATGAGCGGAGCATCAGGCGGATAAAACACAGAAAGTTGGCACAGTAGGGGGCACAGGTGGTGCATCGGGCAGTCATCTTAGTAAGTCGACCCATGGTACTTGAGTCTGTCCCGTGACCTCCTGCCAGTGGGCGTTCGACACTTCACGTGGCCTCAAGGTGCACATGTCCTGGCACAAGCGTCGTGGTGACGTCACCGCCACTTAGTGGCGAATGGCGGTTGTTGTTGGATGTATGTAGTGTGTGTGTAGTGTGGTGCTCACTAACAGCACTTGCCGCAACAGTCTATTAAGGCTACAGGGGGGATCTTTGTCTTTTGGTGGCCGTGGTGATGATGAGGTGATGGTCATCATGATCGCAGTTGCAATTGTAGTGACATCTAAGATGTCACCACACAGTGACATCTAAGATGTCACTGTGTGGTGACGGCCCTAAGAGAGGCACGGCGTGCGATGTACTCACATCGTGGACATCACGTGTGTAGTGACATCGTGAATGTCACTCAGTAATGCCGGCTCTAGCGAGGCACGGCGTGCGATGCATCGTCATCGCGGACACCCCGTAGGTGGGTGTAGTACCAGCCCTAGAGGGGGCTCGGTGAGCGCTGGGATAGCGCTGAGTGGCACCACGCGTGGCGTGCTGAGCTGACTCCTACAGGAGGGAGTGAGAGTGTCAGCCATGGGAAGAGGTTACCCTGGGCCATGGCACTCTGGTTGACCCTGGAAGTCACGTGACCAGTAAGATCTACACAGGGCCCCAGGTGGAGGCTAGGGGGTGGTCACGTGTCAGGGTGAGATCCTACGGGAGGGGTCGAGAAACCCCAGGAGGTTTCTCGAAGGTGGTCGTGGCCAAGGGCGGGGCCAGCCACGACCCGGGAGCATTTAAACCGGGTCCTCACAGGGACCGGGGTTCCAGCGTTGCTCTCGTCATCTGAAGATCTACGATCTACGTCCAAGAAGAAGTCACCAACACGTGGACGAGGACCCAAGCCAGGGTCCTGTCCGTTGTAGCTACTCCCGGTAACTAGCGTAGCTAGCCTGGTGGTCCACCACCATAGGTTATCTGGTAAAGGGGCAGTAACCCCCTTGAGTTAATGTGTTGGTGTTAATAAAACATGTGTTGCCTCCAAGATGTACGTCAGCGACTCAGTTGAATTCGCGACACAATGATGACAATCACCAGCAGCTATTGTCTATCCACTGCAGGAAGGGGGTCATGGGGGGGGGGGCGGTGTTCAAATAACCATACTTCACCACGCTGGTACAGGCGGAGCGCAATAGACCTTAGGTAGGGGTGAGGACTGAGGGCAGGGGAGCGATGCTCACAACAACGAGCGGAGCGCCGGGTGTAATACACCGGATCAGGCTGGCACAGTAGGGGGGCACCGGTGGTTCTTCCGCAGGTCATCTCAGTCGGTCAACCCATGGCACCTGCTGGGTCTGTCCCGCGTCCTCCTCTCAGAGAGCCTTGGACACTTCACGTGGCCTCAAAGTGCACCTAGCCTGGCACAGGCGCCGTGGTGACGTCACCATCACTTAGTGGCAAATGGCGGGTATTGGTACAGGGGCCGTCCATAAATGACGTCACGCACCTAGGGGGGGGGGTTGAGAAATGTGACGTCACATCAAAATGCGCAACTTTAAATAAATATAGACAACACGTTCTACTTAATTAAATAGACTTTGTAATAAATGTTTTCTCCTACAGCATCAGAGTGCAGCGCCACATTAAATACGCACTACAATGACAATAGTTTAAAGCGATTTGAAGCACGTTTTATTTTTTGGGGGGGAGGGGGCAGAGCTTTGTGACGTCATATTTGAAGGGAGGGTCTGACTTTTTGTGACGCAGTGTGACGATGGGGGGTGTGGGGGGGGGTCAAAAATCGCCCAAAATCGCGTGACGTCATTTATAGACAGCCCCCCAGGTCTGACCACTATCAAAAATAAGAATAGGTTTTACCCTTTCTGGCAATAGAACCTATTCTTATTTTGTCATCCTTTGATAACGACAAAAACGGTCCATTGATATTGTCCTGCCCATTGTCGTGGTTGCCCCATCCACACAGGTAAGAGATGTCCAGAGATCTGGCGCATTCCGGAAGAGTTAGTCAGAGGCTACTTGGGTATGTGTTGTGGGCATTCCTGGTGCTTATAGCCCAGCGTGGTATGCGTTGCCATATTTACGTGTAGGTGTGTGCACCTGTGCGTGTGTCAGTGTGTGTATCTGTGTGTCTGTGCGTGTGACTGTGTGTACGTGTCAGTGTGTGTATCTGTGTGTCTGTGTGTATGTGTGTGTCTGTGTGTATGTGTATCTGTGTGTGTGTCTGTGTGAGTCTGTGTGTGTCTGTGTGTGTATGTGTCAGTGTGTGTATCTGTGTGTATGTATCAGTGTGTGTGTATATGTGTGTATCTGTGCGTGTGTATGTGTGTATGTGTCAGTGTGTGTGTCTGTGTGTGTCTGTGTGTGTCAGTGTGTATATCTGTGTGTTTGTGTGTATGTGTCAGTGTGTGTATCTCTGTGTGTCTGTGTGTATGTGTCAGTGTGTGTATCTCTGTGTGTCTGTGTGTATGTGTCAGTGTGTGTATCTGTGTCTGTGTGTATGTGTCAGTGTGTGTATCTGTGTGTGTGTCTGTGTCAGTGTGTGTATCTGTGTGTGTCAGTGTGTATATCTGTGTGTGTCTGTGTGTATGTGTCAGTGTGTGTATCTGTGTGTATGTGTGTATGTGTCAGTGTGTGTATCTGTATGTGTGTATGTGTCAGTGTGTGTATGTGTGTATGTGTCAGTGTGTGTATCTGTGTGTATGTGTCAGTGTGTGTATCTGTGTGTGCGGTTAGCGCGCTGCACTATGAACCTGGCGACACGGGTTCGATTCCCGCTCACGGCCAACACCAGTGATGATTATCTGAACCGGTCCCAGGCCTCTCCTAGGTCGACTCAGCCTCAAATGAGTACCTGGTGCGGTGTGTAAACATCGCCACTAGGGAGACAAAGGCGGTCGGGCGTGGTGCTAGCCACCCACCCCCTCGTGTGCCGTTCCGGCCGTCATAGGTGCTCGCTAATAGCACTTGCCCCAACAGTCTGTGAAGGCTACACGGGGGATCTTTGCCTTTGTGTGTGGTGGGGGGTGGAGCGGTTAGCGCGTTGTGCCGGTGACGATTATCTTAACCGGACTTGGGCCTACGCGTGGTCGACTCAGCCTTAAATGAGTCACCTGGTGCGGTGTGTAATCAGACATCAGCGCTGGGGAGACAAAGGCGGCTGGGCGTCTTGGTGGTTGCCACACCGTTCCGGCATTAGTGGTTTGCTACTCGCCAACAGCACTTGCCCCATCAGCCTACGAGAGGCTACACGGGGGATCTTTATCTTCGTGGTGTGTGTGTGTGTGTTGGTGCCCAAAGAAAATTCAGTCTTAATCCCTCCATCTCTTTAGGAGTAGGGGCGGTCAGACCAGTCCGCAACCCATCGGACTGGTCTGGCCGCCTGGGGCCACGCCTGACCGCCTTTGTCTTTCCGCCCCAGCGGAGATACGATACCAGCCGTGAGGATGGTACTGATGATGTCAGCCGTGGCCGGGTTCGTGGCGAACACACAAGTAGAGCCACCCACACCATCAACGACAAGAGGTGATGTGGCGCTTGTGCCAGGCTAGGTGCACGAGGTCACGGGACAGACCCAGGTGCCGTGGGTTGACCGCTGTACCAGGCTAGGTGCAGGAGGTCACGGGACAGACCCAGGTGCCGTGAGATGACTGCTGTGCCAGGCTAGGTGCAGGAGGTCGCGGGACAGACCCAGGTGCCGTGGGTTGAATGCTGTGCCAGGCTAGGTGCAGGAGGTCACGGGATAGACCGAGGTGCCGTGGGTTGAATGCTGTGCCAGGCTAGGTGCAGGAGGTCACGGGACAGACCCAGGTGCCGTGGGTTGAATGCTGTGCCAGGCTAGGTGCAGGAATCAACGGGACAGACCCAGGTGCCATGGGTTGACCGCTGTACCAGGCTAGGTGCAGGAGTCACGGGACAGACCAAGGTGCCGTGGGTTGACTGCTGTGCCAGGCTAGGTGCAGGAGGTCACGGGACAGACCAAGGTGCCGGGGGTTGACTGCTGTGCCAGGCTAGGTGCAGGAGGTCACGGGACAGACCCTGCAGGTGCCGTGGGTTGACTGGCAGATGCACCACCTGTTTCCCCACCGTGCCACACACACAGTATGTTGACACAACATGTAAATTGACACACGTGGATACACACAGGGACGTAGAGACATACGTACGCATACATCCACGCAAATACACTAATATACACGTCACTTTCCGCAGACACAGACACACACATAGATCCATACACAAACGAAGACAAAGATCCCCCGTATAGCCTGAACAGATTGTTGGGGCAAGTACTGTTAGCTGTTAGCGAGTAGCATCTATGAAGGTCTGCACGGCACACGAGGGGGTGGGTAGCCAGCACCACGCCCGGCCGCCTTTGTCTCCCCATTGGCGATGTTCATAAATCGCACCAGGGACTCATTTGAGACTGAGTCGACCTAGGGGAGGCCCAGGACCGGTTCGGATCATCGTCACGGGTGTTGGCCGTGAGCGGGAATCGAACTCGGGTTGTCAGGTTCGTAGCGCAGCGTAGCGCTAACCGCTACACTACCGCTCCCCACACACAAACTACATAACAAACATTACGTACACACACATTACACACATTACATACACACACAGTACACACATTGAACACACAGTACATATACACACACACACCACACATACCCCACAGACACACACTACACAAAGAAAAAGATCCCCCGTATAGCCTGAACAGACTTGTGGCAAGTTCTGTTCGCGAGCAGTACACACACTACATACATACACACACTACACACACACCACATACATACACACGGCATACACACACACTACACACAGACCGCATACATACACACACTACATACCCACACAGATGTCGATAGAGACCCACACATACACTACATACACACACACTACATACACACTACACTACATACACACTACACTACATACACACTACACTACATACACACTACACTACATACACACCACATACACACATACACTACACTACATACACACATACACACTACACTACATACACAAGACACACACACGCAGACACTCCCAGGGGCTGTGACATTTCTCCGAGGAGCCGAGCCGGTCTGGCCGGTCCCCGGCAGAGCCCCGCACCCGGTGGTAGCGGGGACCGGGTCGGCCACACCCGGACCCCGGCGTTGAGACCCAACCCCAAGCGGAGCGAGAGGCGTGGGAGCCCCGCTGAGTGAGAGCGAGAGAGAGGAGACGGAGGACAAAGAGAGGCAGGTGAGTGAGCGTGGCGGTGTGATGGTGATAGTGGTGAAGGTGGTGGTGAATAGTGATGATGATGGTGATGATGGTGATGATGGTGATAGTGGTGAAGGTGGTGGTGAAGAGTGATGATGATTGTGATGATGGTGATAGTGGTGAAGGTGGTGGTGAATAGTGATGATGATGGTGATGATGGTGATGATGGTGATAGTGGTGAAGGTGGTGATGAATAGTGATGATGATGGTGGTGGTGAAGGTGGTGATGAATAGTGATGATGGTGATGATGGTGATAGTGGTGAAGGTGGTGGTGAATAGTGATGATGATGGTGATAGTGGTGAAGGTGGTGGTGAATAGTGATGATGATGATGGTGATGATGGTGATGGTGATAGTGGTGAAGGTGGTGATGAATAGTGATGATGATGGTGGTGGTGAAGGTGGTGATGAATAGTGATGATGGTGATGATGGTGATAGTGGTGAAGGTGGTGGTGAATAGTGATGATGATGGTGATGATGATGGTGATAGTGGTGAAGGTGGTGATGAATAGTGATGATGATGGTGGTGGTGAAGGTGGTGATGAATAATGATGATGGTGATGATGGTGATAGTGGTGAGGGTGGTGGTGAATAGTGATGATGATGATGGTGATGATGGTGATAGTGGTGAAGGTGGTGATGAATAGTGATGATGATGGTGGTGGTGGTGAAGGTGGTGATGAATAGTGATGATGGTGATGATGGTGATAGTGGTGAAGGTGGTGGTGAATAGTGATGATGATGGTGATGATGATGGTGATAGTCGTGAGGGTGGTGGTGAATAGTGATGATGATGGTGATGATGGTGATAGTAGTGAGGGTGGTGATGCTTGTGCTGGTGAATAGTGATGGTGATAGTCGTGAGGGTGGTGGCGAATAGTGATGATGATGGTGGTGATAGTGGTGGTGATTGTGGTAGTAATAGTGGTGATAGTGATAGTGGTGATAGTGATGGTGGTGGTGATGATGGTGACAGTGCTGATTCATGGTGGTGGTAGTGATGATAGTGATAGTGGTGGTGATTGTGGTAGTGATGGTGGTGATAGTGGTGGTGATTGTGGTAGTGATAGTGATGATAGTGGTGGTGATAGTGATGGTGGTGATAGTGGTGGTGATTGTGGTAGTGATAGTGGTGATAGTGATAGTGGTGATAGTGATGATAGTGATAGTGGTGATAGTGATGGTGGTGGGGCGCTGTCGTGTAGCTGTTAGCGCGCTCCACTACGAACCTGGCGCCCAGAGTTCGATTCCCAATCACGGCCACCAACATCATTGACGATTATCTCAACCGGTTCCTGTGCCTCCCCTAGGTCGACTCAGCCTCAAATGAGTACCTGGTGTGATGTGTAAATCATCACCGCTAGGGAGACAAAGGCGGCCGGGCGTGGTGCTCGCCATCCACCCCATCGTGTGCCGTGCCGCCCTGCATAGATACTGCTACTCGCTCACAGCACGTGCCCCAACAATCTGTTATGTCTATACGGGGGTCTTCGCTGGCCATGTAATCATCAAAATCAGGGCTCATTAATTTCTCGATGTTTTCCGGAACGCTGCCGAGGCTGGCCTGGAGGGGATGGATTATCGGGGCAAGGTACTAGCACTAGGGTACAAGACAGAGTTAACTTCGTAAATCTTAAACCACAAACACAACATGGAGTGGGCATTGGGGAAGATGAGCCGTCTCCTCTGGCGGCCCATCACCCGTGGTGGTCATTCCACATTTCTATGGCCGGGACCAATCCGCACAAGAGCCACAACACAACCCCCATTTCTGATTTCTTGGTGCAAAGTGACCAATTAGTACCACCTGCTTTATCGACCGTGATGGTGGTGGTGGTGGCGGCAGTGTTGTTGCGAGTGTAATGGATATACTGCTACTACTACTGCTGGTGATGATAGTGGTTATGTTATTGCTGCTAATGATAAAGTTGTTGCTGATGTTTACTGTTTCTGCTGCTGCTGCTGCTGATGATGATGACACTGCCGCTGTTCTATTTGCTGAGTTATGATCGCGGTTGCTTCTGCTACTGCAGCTGATGATGATCGCTATACTCTTGGTACTGCTGATGGCGATGGGTGCACTTGCTGATGATGATGATGAAGGGCATGTGGATTTATCGGTTGAATAAAAACGGCCTGAGAAAAACTTGAAGCCGTGCCTATTTTACGGAGTTCAGCCCTGGATAACTCCAGCTGAAATTAAGAATCAGGAGGGCAGTTACAGTGAATAACACAGCACCCTATGGGAGCCTTGGTCTGGCTCTGTGAGCCTCAGTGACTAGCACTGAACCCTATGGGAGGGAGCCTTGGTCTGGCTCTGTGAGCCTCAGTGATTAACACTGAACCCTATGGGAGGGAGCCTTGGTCTGGCTCTGTGAGCCTCAGTAATAAACACTGAATCCTATGGGAGGGAGCCTTGGTCTGGCTCTGTGAGCCTCAGTAATTAACACTGAACCCTATGGGAGGGAGCCTTGGTCTGGCTCTGTGAGCCTCAGTGACTAACACTGAACCCTATGGGAGGGAACCTTGGTCTGGCTCTGTGAACCTCAGTGATTAACACTAACCCTATGGGAGAGAGCCTTGGTCTGGCTCTGTGAGCCTCAGTGACTAACACTGAACCCTATGGGAGGGAACCTTGGTCTGGCTCTGTGAGCCTCAGTGATTAACACTGAACCCTATGGGAGGGAGCCTTGGTCTGGCTCTGTGAGCCTCAGTGATTAACACTGAACCCAATGGGAGGGAGCCTTGGTCTGGCTCTGTGAGCCTCAGGGAGTCGCTATTTATCCATGCAGGTGTGAGTTTCAAAGTTGATGTTACTGTCCGTGTGTATTCATTTGATGATCTCTGTCTCCGCGTTAAACTAATCCAACACCTGACTTGGACCACAGCATCTGTTGGAGGCCACACGAGGAATTCCTACGAGCAGCATCTGCCAGAGACGCTCATCCGCAGCAATAACAGGTGAGTGGAGAGTCTCACGGAGCCAGACTAAGACTCCTTCACGTAGGGTTCAGTGTTAATCACCGAGACTCACAGCCAGGACTGCGGCTCCCAGAGTTTTCAGTGTTAATCACTGAGGCTCACAGCTACCGGGTTCAGTGTTCATCAATGATGCTCACATAGCCCAGATTAAGGCTCCCATAGGGTTCAGTGTAAATCACTGAGGCTGACAGAGCCCAGATTTAGGCTCCCATAGGGTTCAGTGTTTATCACTGAGGCTCACAGAGCCAGATCAAGGCTCCCATAGGGTTCAGTGTTTATCACTGAGGCTCGCAGAGCCAGGTCAAGGCTCCCTCTTTTAGGGTTCTGTGTTAATCAGTGAGGCTCACAGAGCCAGATCAAGGCTCCCGTAGGGTTCAATGGCGATGCCTTCATAAAATGTAACTCCAAAATCCTGTACGAGGTGGGCGTATAGATTGTACACAAACACACCCAAACATACTGTATTGTACATACACACATTGTACATACACACAAACATTATACACACACACCCAAACATACTTTAATGTACACACACGTATTGTACACACACAATCATATTGTACACAGATTGTATATACACAGACTGTACACACACATTGTACATACACACAAACATTATATACACACACACCCAAATATACTTTAATGTACACACACGTATTGTACACACGCAATCATATTGTACACACATACACATTGTATATACACAGACTGTACACAAAAAAACATACTGTATTGTACACACAAATATTGTACATGCACACAAACATACTGCATTGTACACATACGTACTGTCTTGTACACACATACACAAACATTGTACACGCACCCATATCTAACCAACCGAGTGACTATACAATTATGAGTCATGTAAAAATCCCCGTGTAGATCATGTCCACTGTAGGGGCAAGTGCTGTTAGCGAGTAGCAGCAGCACCTATGAAGGCCGGCGCGGCACACGAGGGGGTGGGTGGTCAGCACCACGCCCGGCCGCCTTTGTCTCCCCAGTGGCGATGTTTACTACACGCCGCTACACCAGGTGCTCATTTAAGGCTGAGTCGACCTAGTGGTGGCCCAGGACGGGTTCAGATAAATTCGTCACTGGTGTTGGCCCTGAGCGGGAATGAAACTCAGGCCGCTAGGGGCCGGGGGGGGGGTCAGACAGAAACGATGTGACGAGAGGGGGGGTTTGAGAAATGTGACGTCACATCAAATAGCGCAACTTTAAATAAAGACATGTCCTACTTAATAAAATAGACTTTTTAATAAATGTTTTCTCCTACAACATCAGAGTGCAGCGGCACATTAAATACGCACTAAAATGTTTAAAGCGATTTGAAGCATGTTTTATATATTTTTTTGGGGGGGGGGGGGGGCAGAGCTTTGTGACGTCATATTTCAGGGGGGGGGTCTGACTTTTTGTGACGCCGTGTGACGAGGGGGGGGGGTGTCAAAAATCGCGTGGCGTCATTTATGGACGGCCCCTTAGGTTCGTAGCGCAGTGTGCTAAGCGCGACACACACAGAAACACATATAAAGACAAAGCTCCCCCAGTTTCGCGTCCAACGGATTGTTAGGGCAAGTGCTGTTCGCGAGCACCTATTGAGGCTGGCACGGTACACATACACACATTCAGACATACAACGCAGTGTCATCTCCATTCTATTGGTGGCCCGCAGCTGATGATGGAAATTTCACGATGCTATGACAGGGTTAACAAAATCATTAAATTACAAATATAAACAAATAAGTTGACGAATTGCTTCTCTCGCCTGTGAGATTCTCCAGACGAAAATAACAAGGATTTTTGACTCATCCCATCAGCCACACAGCATTCTGGGAGTGCGTTTTTGGAGCAGCATTGGTTCAACTCTCAATTGGAATTACACAGAAATCATCGCCCCCCTACTGGCAGACTAACGAACAGGGACAGCTTCCACTGGGGGTGCCCCTAAGCTAGACCACACACGCACAGCAGCAGCAATCACCGCCCCCCTACTGGCAGACTAACGAACAGGGACAGCTTCCACTGGGGGTGCCCCTAAGCTAGACCACACACGCACAGCAGCAGCAATCATCGATTCCCCGACCGGCAGACTCGTGCACAGGGACAGCTTCCACTGGGGGTGCCCCTAAGCTAGACCACACACGCACAGCAGCAGCAATCATCGATTCCCCGACCGGCAGACTCGTGCACAGGGACAGCTGCCGCTGCGGGTGCCCCTAGGCTACTCTGCACAGTTGCAATCATCGCCCCCATAGTGGCAGCAGAATATTAAACAAAACAAATGTTTTGCCACGTAAGGCCCCCACTGAGCTATGAAGCTCCTTTTCAGAAGAAGATCTGGCCATCACGAATGATAGCTCAACGAAGTGCCTTATCACGGGGAGATTTATAGCAGCCAAACATTCTAAACCACATGCTGATATTAAACGTGGAGGGAAAAACAGGAGGCCCCGGAGAAAAACGCATGCGATCACAGGGAGAGAGATAGAGACGTGGACTCCAGCATCGGGATTGAATCCACGACCTCCTGCACACCAGGCGAGGTAGTTAACATTTGGACACCGTGGCACCCCCCTTCGCAAATAAGACTCGTCCAATACCGTCAACCTGAGGCCGCCACAAAACACTGGACGCGGTTTCGACATTCGGGGACTCGTCAGCAGAGGCAGTTGCTGGGCGTGCAAGAGGCGCGATTGTAACGCGGCGTGCGCCAAGCGGTCAGGGGTGAGATCTCTCCCGCCCGAACGCTTCGCCTCGGGATTAATCTCCGCTCAGTCGCCCTCTTGCAGCCACGCGATTGGCTTTAATTCCCCGGCCGTGGTTGGAAAATCGCATGACCACACCGATAGGGATCACCCCCCCACCCACCACCCCCATGGGTCGCACAGCTGCAGCCTCTGGGTTGCCTTCAGGTTGAGTTTTGTACGACCAAGGGTTAAACCTCAAGAGGCACAGGGTGTCGAGTCTCGTTCGTACGCGTGGCTGAATGACCGCGTCGGTGAGTGATTCCAGTTGCTGAATGTATGTATGCTGAACTTCTTTCGTGCCGTGCGCAGCCAACCGTGCTGATCTGGAGGTGAATGACTGAGTGGGTGAGTCATTGAGTAGGTGATTGAATGAGTGGATGAATGACTCAGTGGGCGGGTAAGTGACTGGCTGAATAACTGAGTTGGTGAGTGGCTGAATGACTGAATGTTTGGGTGACTGGGTTAATGACCGAGTGGTTGAATAACCGGGTGGGTGGGTGGGTGATTGAGCGAGGGAATGAGCGAACTTAAGTTGACGTGTTCGTGAGCCCTCCAGGACCGCCGTGGTGTACCCCCCGCTGCGATGCCTGCAGCGCGACCGTACCGCGACCAGAGCTACTCGGCACTGCGCAAGGCGTGCCTTGGGCGCCGGGAGCTCTTCACGGACCCGCTCTTCCCGCACGTCAACGCCTCGCTCTTCTATCAGAAGAGCCCCCCCGGGGAGATTGTGTGGAAGCGGCCCGGGGTTTGTGTACACACGGGCACACACGCACGCACACATGCGCACACACGCGTACACACGCACACACGCGCACACACACGCACACGCGCACACGCGCGCACACACGCACACACGCGCACACACGCGCACACACGCGCGCGCACACACACGCACACACACGCGCACACACGCGCACACACGCACACACACACGCACACACACGCGCACACGCGCACACATGCGCGCGCGCACACGAGACAAAGATTCCCCCGTAAGCCTCTCACAGGCTGTTGGGGCAAGTGCCGTTAGCGAGCGGCAACGCTTACGAACGCCGCCACGGCGTGCGCGAGGGGGTGGTCCGGGTCGACGCCCCCTGGCTGCCTTTGTCATCCCCGGTGGCGACGTTTACACACCGCACCAGGTACTCATTCGAAGCTGTGTGGACCTAGGGGAGGCCCATGACTGGTTCATATAATCGTCCACTGGTGTTGGCTGTGAGTGGGAATCGAACTCCGGGTCGCCGGGTTGGTAGCGCAGCGCTCTGCTGCACTACCGGTCATACCAGACACACACACACACTACGAGACACACACGCTACTAAACACACGCACTAATAGACGCACATGCACTACTAGACACTTATTCCGGTTCATTAATATGACATAAAAGCTTTTACTGTTGAATTGATCTGCACGCGCACGTCCGTCTGCAGTAGCTTCCACGCACACTCAGCGATTGACGCGAGAGGCGTCATTGCCTCGTGGGAAAAGCTTTTAGAGTCCACGCTTGTAGAGTTGGCGGTGGTGGTGGTGGTGATGGTGTTTGGGAGCGGTGGTGCAGCGGTGAGCACTGTACTGCAATACGAACCTGGCCACCCGAGTTTGATTCCCACTCGCGGCCACCACCAACACCAGTGACGATTACCTGACCAGGTCCTGGGCCTCCTCTAAGTGGACTCAGCCTCAAATCAGTACCTGGTGTGGTGTGTAAATATCGCCCCTGGGGAGACAGGCGGTCGGGCGTGGTGCTGGCAATCCACTCCCTCGTGGGCCGTGCCAGCGTTCATAGGCACTACTCGTTAACAGCACTTGCCCCAACAGTCTGTTTAATTCTATATGGGGAATCTTTGTCTTTGGTTGGTGGTGGTGATGGTACAGATAGCGATTATTGTGGTGTTGGTTGTGGTGGTGCTGACATTGATGCTGATGATGGGACTTTTTTTTACGATCTGGACAAAGTTCCTTTGGTGAGCTCCTCCAGCAGGCAAGGCTGCTTTGGCTGGGTTATGTACCATAGTCGCATGCCCAGCCACCGCATGCCTAAACAGCTTTTGTTAGACCAGATAGAGGGGGCTAAACGGGCGTGGCACGAGCTAGAGAAGAGATGGAGTGATGTGGTACAAGACAATGTGGAGCTGAGTAGACTTGCCGATGACCGGTACAAGCGGTGTCAAGATCGGCATCTGTGGAGGAGGCTCGTGAAGGACGCTACTGAGCAGTTGGAGGCAGTTGGCCTCCAACAACAACGGAGGGCGGAGGAGCGACGCTCACAACAACGAGCGGAGTGCCGGGTGGCTAAAGCACTGCAGGTTGGCACAGTAGGGGGCACAGGTGGTGCATCAGCCAGTCGTCTCGGTCATCTCAGTCAGTCGACCCATGGCACCTGGGTCTGCCCCGTGACCTCCTGCCAGCGGGCATTCGACACTTGACACGACTTCAACGTGCACATAGCCTGGCACAAGCGTCGTGGTGATGTCACCGCCACTTAGTGGTGAATGGCGGTTGTTGATGTGCACAGCAGCTGCGTTAGGGCCCTTGTCTTGTCATAATGATGGTAATATTGTTGGTGGTAATGCTGACGATGATGATACTGCTGATGATCCTCCTGCTGGTGTTGATGCTGCTGCCGATGATGATGATGATGATGCTGATGATGCTGATGTTGATGATGCTGACGACGATGTGCGTACAGGAGCTGTGCGATGACCCGCGTCTCTTCGTCGATGGCATCAGCGCCCACGACCTGCAGCAGGGCTCCCTGGGGAACTGCTGGTTCGTGGCGGCCTCCTCCTGCCTCACCCTGCACCAGGAGCTCTGGACCAAGGTGAGCAGCAGCAGCAGCAGCAGCTGCAACTCCCCTCACCCCAAAGAACCCTACCCCTAACCCATGACTGATAACCCTAACAGATCCCCTAACTGCGCCCCCCACCCCTCTCCCGTGCCCCCCCCCCCCAGGTGATCCCCGGCCACAAGAGCCAGGAGTGGGACCCGGCGCACCCCGAGAAGTACGCGGGGATCTTCCACTTCCGCTTCTGGCGGTTCGGCGAGTGGGTGGACGTGGTGGTGGATGACTCGCTGCCCACGCACCGCGGCCGGCTGCTCTTCTGCCACTCCAACACCGCCAACGAGTTCTGGTCAGCGCTCCTCGAGAAGGCCTACGCCAAGTGAGTGGGGGGGTGGGTGGCCCAGGAGGGCTCGCGGAGGGGATTAGTCTTCTCGTGCTGATACCACCACAACTGAAAGTGTTTTATCCACTGTGGTGCTCACGGTGATGCAGTGAATAGACCATGGCTCATGGTGATGTGGCCCAGTCTGTAGTACTGGTGAGGTCCCCCAAGGTGCCCAACTTGCCCTGTATGTTGACCTATGAGCTTCCCACTCCCAGTGTGAGTGAGTGGGTGGGTCGGTCAGTGGGTGGGTGAGTGGGTGGGTGAGTACATAAGTGGGTGAGTGAGTACATGAATGGGTGGGTGGGCGAGCTGCTAGACACGAGTGTTTGCGTGTCCGGTGTGAGAGCGACCTACTCCCCATGGTAGAAACTACGATGTGGGACGAGGAGTGGGGGGGCGGCGGGGGGGTAGATGGTAGTATGGAGAAGCGATTGATGAGTTGATGGGGCGGGGTGGGGGGGGGTGATATTTGGAGCGATGAAACGGACTTAAAGATGATCGTTATTGACTACGTAATAACCCGATCGCCCATTGCGCGATCGCCATCCCGGGATGGCGACCGATTGGTCAGGCGGAACGGCCGCTGACGATCCATCGACCATTGGTCCATTCAAACCAGCGAGCATCGGATTGGCTGGGGAGGGGGGATCGAGATGGGATGTAAGCAGGAGTTTTCAGTTCTAAGGAGGATGTCGATCGTGAGAGGCCAGAGTGTGGGGGTCCACTGAAGAGCTCCCTGCAGGATAGACTGCTGATGGCATGCGGACACAGAAGAGGGTCAGCAAGCCGACTCTGCGTGCACTGGGCTCTCTGACTGCCACACATGGCGTCCATGCGTATCCGTGCCTCGGCTATTTCCGTGCCCTCATTGTATGTATGCTTGCGTGTTGAACTTCTTTCGCACCGTACGTAGTCAACCGTGCCAATCGGAGGTGCGGGAAGAGTGGATGTAGGGGTGGTCGTCTGGTGGTATAGTGCTGGTGATGGTGGTAGTAGTGGATGTAGTGGTGGTGGTGTGGTGTTGGTGGTATAGTGGTGTATGTATGTTGAACTTTTTTTGCGCCGTACCTAGCCAATCGTGCTTATCATAGGTGCGGGGGAAGGACAACAAACTAGATACAAAAAGCAGTTCTAAAGAAGTAAGTTTTCAATCTAGATTATTTAAAAGCTCCTAGTGGTTTCCTAATATCAGAAGGAAGAGCATTCCAGACGGCCGCAGAAGCATACATGAAAGCGCGCGATGCAGTGACCATCTTTATCACGATGGCTAGCCAAAAGCCGCTGGGAGAATGGCCGAAGTTTGTGTGATGATATATGCTCCTTGATGAGATCAGCAAGGTATTGCAGTTAATTTATGGCAAGCACTTTTTATATAATAAGTGCGACCTTATAATGTATTCATTCGGCAACCGGAAGCCAATGCCAGACATCCCATAGAGTAGTGAGTTGCAACAATCGTGCCTTGTAGATACTACACGCCACAATGTTGGCTATGTTTGAATGTGCCATAGAGCCCTCTTGTTGCAGTCCCCATATCTGTAACCTCTAGCAACTCTGCCTCACTCTTCTTCATGCCTATATACCCTAGGGATCGCGTCTTGGTCCGTGTCCCCACCACCAAATCCCTGGCCCTGTGTGGCCTTGTATCTCCATGCCCCCATGTCTTCATATTTCCATGTCCCCGTGTCTTCATATCTCTATGTCCCCTTGTCTCCATGTCTCTCCTGTGTCGCGGTGGTGAGATGTCAACTCCTTCACCTGGTACGCAGAAGGTCGTGGATTCAATCCCGATCCTGAAGTCCTTGTCTATCTCTCCCTCCCTGTGATCGCACGAGTTTTTTTCCGGGTCCTCTGGTTTTCCCCTTCACGTTTAGAATCAACAAGTGGTGTAGAGTATTGGCTGCGATAAATTTCCACATGACGATGAGCCACTCCGTTGGGCTATCATTTGTGAGAGCCAGGTTGCTTCTGAAACAAAAAGCTAAGTAGCTGGGTGGGCTTTACCTGCGAAATAAAATTGTTTAGTTTTAGTTTAGTTTATGGGTCTCTGCATCTCTATGGGTCTCAATGTTTCTCTCTGGGTCTTGATGCATCTCTGTGGGTCTCTATGTATCTCTACGGGGCTCTGTATCTGTATGGATCTCTGTGCATCTCTATGTATTAGAGGATTTGGCTGCTGCTATCATTGGGCTATCATTTATGATGGTCAGGTCGTTTATGAAAAGGAGCTACGGAGCTCAGCTTGCCGCGATGGCGAGATGTTAACTACCTCGCGTGGTATACAGGAGGTCGTGGGTTTGCTCCTGAATTTGTGTGTTCTCCCTGTGGTCGTGTGGATTTTTCTCCAGGTCCTCCAATTTGTTCCCCCACACTTAAAATCAACGTGATGTGTTTAGATTATTTTGCTGTAAATTTCCACACAGCCTGTCATTTTTGATGGCCAGGTCGCTTCTGAAAAAGAGCTACACAGCTCAGCGGGCCTTACCTGGTCAAATACGAATTCTTTGTAAAACCTTGGATTGCGAGTAACTTGGCAAGACGAGCAAAATAAATAAATAAATATTGATTTGATAAACAAGCGAGGTCTTGCAATACGAGTAGTACGTGTACGCTTTGTCTGCCGAGTGTCACGTGATCACAACTGATATACGAGCGCTTTGATATACGAGCGCTTTGGATTACAAACACGTTTCCGGAACGAATCATGCTCGAAATCCAACGTTTTACTGTATTATATTAGTTTTATCGTCCATCATCCCACCGCGTGTCCCACGTCCCCCAGGCTGTGCGGCTGCTACGAGGCGCTGGATGGCGGCAACACGAGCGACGCCCTCGTGGACTTCACGGGCGGCGTCTCCGAGTCCATCGACCTGGCCGAGGAGAAGTTCTCGGAGAAGGACGCGGAGAGAGCTGCGCTCTTCACCAGCATGCTCAAGGCCTACGGGCGCGGCGGGCTGCTCAGCTGTTCCATACGCGTGAGCGCCAACCCCCACCACCGCCGCCACCGCCACCACCGCAACCACCGTAACCACCACAACGGCGATTGCAACAACCACAATCACAACAACCGCGGTTGTAACAATAAAGATCATAACGGCAATTATAACAACCAAAATCATAACAACCGCAGTCGTAACAATGCCGATCCTAATGGCAATTATAACAACCACAATCATAACAACCACAATCATAACAACCGCGGTCGTAACAATGCCGATCATAACGGCAATTATAACAACCACAATCACAACAACCGCGGTCGTAACAAAGCAGATCATAACGGCAATTATAACAACCAAAATCATAACAACCGCGGTCGTAACAATGCCGATCCTAATGGCAATTATAACAACCACAATCATAACAACCACAATCATAACAACCGCGGTCGTAACAATGCCGATCATAACGGCAATTATAACAACCACAATCACAACAACCGCGGTCGTAACAATGCAGATCATAACGGCAATTATAACAACCAAAATCATAACAACCGTGGTCGTAACAATGCCGATCCTAATGGCAATTATAACAACCACAATCATAACAACCACAATCATAACAACCGCGGTCGTAACAATGCCAATCATAACGGCAATTATAACAACCACAATCACAACAACCGCGGTCGTAACAATGCAGATCATAACGGCAATTATAATAACCACGATCGTGACAACGGTGGTCGTGACAACGGCGGTTGTAACAACCGCGGTCGTAACCGCGATCAACCGTGATCATAACAACGGCGAGTGTAACAACCGCGTTTCGCAACAATGCCGATCATAACGGCGATCGCAATGATCGCAATTGTAACAACGACGGTCGTAATGGCGGTCACAACGGCGGTCGTAACAACGGCGCTCGTAACAACGGCAATCGTAACAACGCTGATCGTAACAACGCTGATCGTAACAACCGCAATCGTAACAACGCTGATCATAACAACGCTGATCGTAACAACCGCAATCGTAACAACGCTGATCATAACAACGCTGATCGTAACAACCGCAGTCGTAACAACGCTGATCATAACAACCGCAATCTTAACAACGCTGATCATAACAACATTGATCGTAACAATGCTGATCGTAACAACGCTGATCGTAACAACCGCAATCGTAACAACGCTGATCGGAACAACAGCAATCTTAACGACGCTGATCATAACAACGCTAATCGTAACAACCGCAATCGTAACAACGCTGATCGTAACAACCGCGATCATAACCTCAACCACAGTCATAACCATACCCACAATCTCAACCATAACCACTGTCATAATGAAAATAAATAAAAAATAATGAAAACCGCAATCATTACCACAATCGCAATCATAACCTAATCCTAATTGCAACCAAAATCATAACCGCAATCATAACCAACGTCTCTGTGTATGGTATGTTCCTGTGTTAACAGTACTGTATTAATGTTTATCATGTTTTGGTGTTACCGTGGTAACAATGGTGTTACTGTAGGCTCTGGCCTCCACAGAGATGGAGGCACCCATGGGCTGCGGCCTAGTGAAGGTCCAGGTTAACAGTATCACCTTGCTGTTACCATGGTAAAAGTGGTGTTACCGTGATAACCGTGGTGTTACCGTAGGCTCTGGCCTCGACGGAGATGGAGGCGCGCCTGGGCTGTGGCCTGGTTCTGGGCTAGGCTAACAGTGTCACCTTGGTGTTACTGTGGTGTTACCGTGGTAACCGTGGTGTTACCGTAGGCTCTGGCCTCGACGGAGATGGAGGCGCGCCTGGACTGCGGCCTGGTGAAGGGTCATGCGTACTCGGTGACCGCCGTGCGCCGCGTGCGGTTAGGCGAGGGCCTGGTTGCGTTCTTCCGCGCGGAACGCCTCAACATGATCCGCATGCGCAACCCCTGGGGCGAGAAGGAGTGGAACGGGGCCTGGAGCGATGGGTGAGCATGCGCCTCGCCAACACTCACCTGTCCAGATACCTGTCCAGACACTCACCCCTCCAAACGCCCACCTGCAGAGACACTCACCTGTCCAGACACTCACTTGTCCAGATAGACACCTACCTGTAGAGATGCTCACCTGCCCAGACACTTATATAGACGCCTGTAAACACACTCACCGCTACACTCATTCACGCGTGCTCTCACTCACCCGTGCTCACACTTGCTCACCCGTACACACACTCACCGCTACACTCACTCACGCGTGCTCACACTCACTCACCCGTGCTTACTCACTCACCCGTGCAACAACAACAACCGCCATTCGCCACTAAGTGGTGGTGACGTCACCACGATGCTTGAACCAAGCTATGTGCACGTTGAGGCCACGTGAAGTGTCGAACGCCCGCTGGCAGGTCACGGGGCAGACCCAGGTACCACGGGTCGACTGACTGAGATGACTGGCTGATGCACCACCTGTGCCCCCGACTGTGACAACTTGTTGTGCTTTAGCCACCCGGCGCTCCGCTCGTGGTTGTGAGCGTCAATCCTCCGCCCTCCGTTGTTGTTGGAGGGCAACTGCCTCCAACTGCCCAGTAGCGTCCTTCACGAGCCTCCTCCACAGAGGCCGATCTTGACACCGCTGGTACCAGTCATTGGCAAGTCTACTCAGCTCCACATCCTCCTGTACCACATCACTCCATCTCATCTCTAGCCTGTGCTACGTCCGTTTAGCCCCCTCGATCCAACCAAACAAAAGCTGTTTAGGCATGCTGTGGCTGGGTATGCAGGCCTCATGACCCAGCCAATGCAGCCTTGCCTGCCGGAGGAGCTTACCGATAGGACTTTGTCCAGATATTTCAAGGATTTTTGAGCTCCTCACACAATCCAGCCTGGCTAAACCCAGAATGGATCATAGGCAGGCCAGCCTAAATGTTTCTAACTGGCGAAGATGTTCCATTAGGGGGTCCACGTTTCGCAAGCATAGAGAAGGGAGGGAAAAGACTTGAAGCTTCATGCGGAGCGACAGACCAGGTAGCTTCCACACAGCGTTACGCAACCGATGAAAAGATAATGCCGCTCGACTGATTCGGAGTGAGACCTCTGCTGTCACCAATTGGGAGTTGTGGAGTGTCCAATGATAGAAAATACCCAGGTAGGTGCTTAGTTTTGGTGGGGCTGATGGTAAGGCCCCACCTCTTAGTGGCAAGATCCAGGTTCAGCAGTAGCGCCTCCAATTCCTCTGAGTGAGCAGCAATCACCAGATCATCGGCATACATAACATGGTTGAGAAATAGGGAGCCATCACTTGACCGCACCCGGGCATCGATCAGCCTCCCATTGTATCTGTACCAGATGGAAATTCCTCCGGTACAGCTACTGAAGGCTTCACGAACTACCGGCTCGAAATAGATGTTAAATAATGTGGGAGCCAGAGGACATCCCTGTCGCACCCCAAGGTGTACAGGGAATGGCTCTGACTCCCGGCCACGTAGTTTTACCCGGCCCCGCTCACCATCATGAAGGTCCTTAATGATCGTGAGCAGAGGGTCAGGGACTCCAAAAGCACAAAGAACAACCCAGGGCCCAGGCCTCCTGATAGTATCATAGGCCTTGACCAGGTCAATAAAGCAGAGATGTAGGTCTTGTTGGAATTCCCTACACCTCTGCTGTAGCAGACAGACATAAAATATGGCATCTGTGCAGGACCGCCCCTTCCTGAAACCGCATTGGGGCTCCGCAAGCCTCTCCTCAGCGTGCCTGGCAAGGCGATGTTGAATAATCCTTGCCAGGACCTTTCCCGGCACACTGAGGAGTGAGATTCCCTTGTAGTTGTTACAGTCTGTGCGGTCCCCCTTCTTAAAGAGGGGGACCACCAGGGCATCCTTCCAATCCTGCGGAACTCGTCCAGTGGTCCAGATTGTTATGTCATGTAGGGCAGTGTGCACAAACGCCACCCTCCCTCAGCATTTCGCTTGGGAGATCATCTCTGCCCGGTGCCTCTCCGGGTCTCAGACTCCGGATCGCCATTCAGTATTCCTCAACAGATGGCACCTCAATCAGCCACTCACAGGGGGTGACTTCTTCCAAGATTTGAGGCACCGCAGCCTCAGCAGGGTCATCCCCACTTTGTCCCATGATATTTTCCAGGCTGAGGGATTTCCCCTCCCCCAGGACCTCACAGAAATGCTCAGCAAATCTACAAACCGGTTCCTGGGGGTCGGAGATTGGATCACTGTTCTTTCCCCTAATGATGGTAATAGGTGTAGTGCTGCAGGTTTCTTTTTTGATGGAATTAAAAAGCGATTTGTGATCGCGGGCCATTGAGGCAGACTCCATCTCCTCAGCAACCCGCGGCCACCACCCATCCTTGTAGCGCCTCACGGCTCTCCGAATCTCCGAGTGAGGCTGCGGGTAAGCCCTCCTCATTCTCTGATGTGGGATGCTGTAGATGGTGAGAGTGGACCTGTCGCTTTTTTTTCAGCCAACCTGAACACCTCCTCTGTCAGCCAGGGTCTTTGGAGGTCTGGACCGTGTACCCAAAGCAGCCATTGCAGCTGCATGAGCCACAGTCCTAAACCTTGCCCATTTCCCCTCGACATCAGGATAAGTGGGGGATGATGCCAACCCCAGCCGCAAGCGATGATTAAATTCTCGCTTCCAACTTTCATCAGCTAGCTGAGACCATGCCACTATGGGTTTAATGGGGTCCTGGGTGTACACGCACCACCGGAGTGGAAGAGTGGCAGGCACATCTTCCAGATGACAAGTCGATGGTCAGTGGGCAGATCAGCTCCACGGTAGGTCCTGGTGTCAAGGACATGGGCTCGCATCCGCTGATCCGTCACTATGTAGTCCAGCAGATGTTCTTGCTTGGGCCCGACATGCATCCATGATGTTGTGTGGATGCGCCGATGCCCGAACAGCGTGTTGGTAATTACAAGCCCATGGGCTGCACAAAAATCTAGCAGCCTCCTGCCGTTTTTATTGAGCTGATCTGGCCCAAGCCTTCCAATCACTCCAGACCAGGTGCCAGCATCATGACCAACTCGGGCATTGAAGTCACCCAACATGATGACTCTATCCCAAGGGGCCACTTTAGCTAGCACCTGTCTCACTCACTTCTACACTCATTCACCCGTGCTCACACTCACCGCTAAACCTGCACGATCATTCACCGACGCAAGCGCTCGCTATAACACTCCCTCCTCCTCCTGTCCTCCCTCCCCTGCCCTTCTCCCTGCCCTTAACTTCACCGCTCCCTTCTTGCCCTGCCCCCACCCCCTCCCCCTGCCCCCCCACTTCGCCCTCCCCCCTCCCTCTGCATCTCCCCCTGCCCCCACCCCTCCCCCTGCTCCCTCCCCCTGCCCCCTCCCCCTGCTCCCTCCCCCTGCCCCCTCCCCCTGCCCCCTCCCCCTGCCCCCTCCCCCTGCCCCCTCCCCTTGCCCCCTCCCCCTGCCCCCTCCCCCTGCCCCCTCCCCCTGCCCCCTCCCCCCTCCCCCTGCCCCCTCCCCCTGCTCCCTCCCCTTGCTCCCTCCCCCTGCCCCCTCCCCCTGCCCCTTCCCCCTGCCCCCTCCCCTTGCCCCCTCCCCCTGCCCCCTCCCCCTGCCCCCTCCCCCTGCCCCCTCCCCCTGCCCCCTCCCCCTGCCCCCTCCCCTTGCCCCCTCCCCCTGCCCCCTCCCCCTGCTCCCTCCCCCTGCTCCCTCCCCCTGCTCCCTCCCCCTGCTCCCTCCCCCTGCTCCCTCCCCCTGCCCCCTGCCCCCTCCCCCTGCTCCCTCCCCCTGCCCCCTCCCCCTGCCCCCTCCCCCTGCCCCCTCCCCCTCCCCCTGCCCCCTCCCCCTGCTCCCTCCCCTTGCTCCCTCCCCCTGCCCCCTGCCCCTTCCCCCTGCCCCCTCCCCTTGCCCCCTCCCCCTGCCCCCTCCCCCTGCTCCCTCCCCCTGCCCCCTGCCCCCTCCCCCTGCTCTCTCCCCCTGCCCCCTCCCCCTGCCCCAGCTCGGAGGAGTGGGCTCGTGTGAACAAAGGCGAGAGAGAGAAACTGGGCGTCACCGTTTCCGATGACGGAGAGTTTTGGTAAAAAAAAAAACACTCAGCAGCACCCACACCTAGGTCGACTCAGCCTTAAATAAACACCCAGCATGCTGGGGAGGCGAAGGTGTCAGGCGTGGTGCTGGCTACACTGTGTGTGTGTGTGTACACGTGCGTGTGTACACGTGTGTGTACACGTGTGTGTGTGTGTGTACACGTGTGTGTGTGTGTACACGTGTGTGTGTGTGTACACGTGTGTGTATACACTGGGTGTGTATACACTGGGTGTGTATACACTGTGTGTGTGTACACATGTGTGTGTATACACTGTGTGTGTGTGTGTACACGTGTGTGTGTACACGTGTGTGTACACGTGTGTGTGTGTACACGTGTGTGTGTGTGTACACGTGTGTGTGTGTGTGTACACGTGTGTGTATACACTGTGTGTGTATACACTGTGTGTGTGTACACGTGTGTGTGTATACACTGTGTGTGTGTGTACACGTGTGTGTGTGTGTATACACTGTGTGTGTGTACACGTGTGTGTGTGTGTATACACTGTGTGTGTACACGTGTGTGTACACGTGTGTGTGTGTACACGTGTGTGTGTGTACACGTGTGTGTACACTGTGTGTGTGTACACTGTGTGTGTGTGTGTACACGTGTGTGTGTGTGTGTACACGTGTGTGTGTACACGTGTGTGTGTACACGTGTGTGTGTGTACATTGTGTGTGTGTACACGTGTGTGTGTGTACACGTGTGTGTGTCTGTGTACATGTGTGTGTGTGCTTGTGTGTACACGAGTGTGTATACACGAGTGTGTGTGTATACACGTGTGTGTACAGGTGTGTGTACACGTGTGTGTACACTCGTGTATACACGTGTGTGTACACTCGTGTATACACGTCTGTGTACACTCGTGTGTACACGTGTGTATACACAAGTGTGTGTGTATATACACGTGTGTGTATATACACGTGTGTGTACACTCATGTATACACGTATGTATACACGTGTGTATACACGAGTGTGTGTATACACGTGTGTATACACGAGTGTGAGTGTGTGTGTGTATACACGGTGGTGTAGTGGTGAGCGCGCTGCGTTACGAACCTTGCGACCCGAGATCGATTCCCGCTCACAGTCACCAACACCAGTGATGATTATCTGCACCGGTCCTGGACCTCCCCTAGGTTGACTCAGCCTCAAATGAGTACCTGGTGAGGTGTCTAAACATCTCCACTCGGGAGACAAAGGCGGCCGGGCGTGGTGCTGGCCACCCACCCCCTCGTGTGCCGTGCCGGCCTTCATAGCTGCTCGCTAACAGCACTTGCCCCAACAGTCTGTTAAGGCTATACGGGGAAATGTTTTCTTTGCATATACGTGTGTGTGTGTATGAGTGTATGTGTGTGTGGGGCAGTTGTGGAGAGGTTCCCATACCTGGGCAGTGTGCTCATGACCAGCTGCGGTTTGACAGCAGAGGTCTCACTCCGAATCAGTCGAGTGGCATTGTCTTTTCATTGGGTCCATAAATCGAGCACCAACCACGTCGCAAAGGTAATGGCGGTTGTCCCGTGTAGAGGCTCTCCTCCCTCCGTCATAGGCTTATGGAATTTCCACCACCGGCTCTGCGGGGCTTTAAACGGGCGATGAGCACCGGCGCCACCTCGATGCTCGTTGGAGCCGCAGAAGATCACTTTTGACGCCTTTCGCTTCATTAACTGTGAAACTATTATCGTCGCCAGCCGTGGCCAGTCCATTGCTGGATGAAGGCCTCCTTCAAGCCGCCACCATGTCTCGTGATACAGTACAAGGCAAAGATCCCACCGTGTAGAGTTACCAGGCTGCTCGGGGCAAGTGCTGCTAGGGAGTAGGGGGTGGGTGGCCAGCACCACGCCTGGCCACCTTTGTCTCCCCGGTGGCGATGTTTACACACCTCACCAGGTACTCATTTGAGGCTGAGTCGATCTAGGGGAGGCCCAGGACCGGTTCAGACATCCGTCACTAGTGTAGGTGGCCGTGGGCGGGAATAGAACTTGCACGCACACCAAAAGTTCAACAAACACGCACACACCCAGTTCGTATAACACCCGCTGCTCGTTTAGTGTATTAACATTGACGAGTGAGTCTGGGGGTCTCTCCCCCTCCCCCCCACCACCTCACCGCCACTCCCCTAGGATGACGTTTGATGATTGGTGCAAGCACTTTACAGACCTCGTGCTTTGTCGGTGAGTGGCATCATCATCGTCATCATCACCACGTGGCTCTGTGCCTCATCAACACGTCATACCAGTCCCCGTGTCTCTGTGCCTCATCAACACGTCATACCAGTCCCCGTGTCTCTGTGCCTCATCAACACGTCATACCAGTCCCCGTGTCTCTGTGTCTCATCAACACATCGTACCAGTCCACGTGTCTCTGTGCCTCATCAACACATCGTACCAGTCCACGTGTCTCTGTGCCTCATCAACACATCATACCAGTCCCCGTGTCTCTGTGCCTCATCAACACATCACACCAGTCCCCGTGTCTCTGTGCCTCATCAACACATCGTACCAGTCCCCGTGTCTCTGTGCCTCATCAACACATCATATCAGTCCCCGTGTCTCTGTGCCTCATCAACACATCGTACCAGTCCCCGTGTCTCTGTGCCTCATCAACACATCATACCAGTCCCCGTGTCTCTGTGCCTCATCAACACATCATAGCAGTCCCCGTGTCTCTGTGTCTCCGTGTCCCTGCATCGTCTCTGTGTCTCAGCATCATGAACACGTCGTACCTGTCCCCATGTCTCCCTGTCCCTGTGTCCCCATGTCTCTGTGTCTCTGTGTCCCTGTGTCCCCATGTCTCTCGGTCCCCGTGTCTCCGCATCATTAACACGTCGTACCTACCCCCGTGTCTCCGTATCCTCGTGTCTCAATGTCTCCGTGTCCCCGTTTCCCCGCGTCTCAGCATCATCAACACCTCGTACTTGTCCCCGTGTCTCCGTATCTCCATATCTCCGTGTCCCCGTGTCTCCCTGTGTCCCCGTGTCTCTGTGTCTCTATGTCCCCATGTCTCTAGGTCCCCGTGTCTCCGCATCATTAACACGTCGTACCTACCCCCGTGTCTCCGTATCTCCGTGTCCCCGTGTCCCCCTGTCCCCCTGTCCCCATGTCTCTGTGTCTCTGTGTCCCCACGTCTCTAGGTCCCCGTGTCTCCGCATCATTAACACGTCGTACCTACCCCCGTGTCCCCGTTTCCCCGCGTCTCAGCATCATCAACACGTCATACTTGAGCTTCCACAAGACGTGGGAGGAGGTGATGCTGCGGGGACAGTGGCGTCACCACGACGACCCCCACAGCAACCGCGCGGGCGGCTGCATCAACGACCGCACGCTCTTCCTGCAAAACCCACAGGCATGGGGGGCAGGCACATTGGGGGGGGGGCAAAGGAGTCACGGAGGGGGTGGGAGGGGGGAACGGGGGACATGGGGGCACACGGAGGCATGGGAGACGCAGGGACCTGGTCATGCATGTGGTGATGCTGCTGCTGCTGATGATTTTTCGATTTAAAGCTTTCGTGACTGCAAGGATTCATCTTCTTTGGTTCTTTCGGTAAATTCACGTAGAATGAGAATAAAATAATAAATTGATAAAATAAAATAACACAATAATATTCTCACGACGTTTCGGCCACACTGTCTGGAGGACAGCGCTGTCCTCCAGACAGTCTCGTCCCTTCACCTGATGAAGGCCGCTTGTGTTGTGGCCGAAACGTCGTGAGAATTTTATTGTGTTATTTTATTTTATCAAAGTATTATTTTATTCTCATTCTACGTGACTTTACCGAAAGAACCAAAGAAGATGATGATGATGATATTAATACTGCTGATGACGATGATATTATTGCTATAGCCTGGGACCTTTTTGCTAGTATCATCACAAGTACCGTGTGTGATTAATGCAGACTTGATTCATTGCAAGAGGTATCTATTTGGTTCAAACTAGATTCGAAGCTTTTCGTGATTGCAGGAATTATTATTTGGTTCTTTCGCTAAAGTCGCGTAGAAAGAAATTAAATTAAATAATAATAGAATACGACGTTTTGATTGCAACACACGCAACCATCATCAGGTACAAATGAATGAGAAAACAAACATAGTGTAGTGAGTTCAACTGAGTCGCAGATGTTGTCTTGGGAGCAACACTATTTATTCAATAAATCAACATAACATAACACAACCTACACTTGGGTGTTGAATGCTCAACTAACCACGCTACGGCAGCACTAGACACGGTTCGCTATCCCAGCCCGGACCACAAGCTGGGTCCCGGACCACGTGGCTAGAGGCTTCTTTTACCCAACGTGGATCTTCATCACCAGCAACATGAAGAACCCCTCACCCCTCACGGGGCCCCCGTTATATCGGCCTGGGCTGGGGCTGGCTCCGCCTCTCACCCCGCCCACCTTCCAGATCTCTCCGGCTCTTTCTCGAAGGATCCCCGAGAGATCCTTTAGACCACATGACCACCCAGCGGCCCCCGTCCACCGGTGGCCCCCCTCCAATATCATCCGGTCACGTGTCGGCTGGTCAACCAGCGTATCATGCCCCAACGCAACCCTGGCTGGCTGACGCTCCCTCTTGCTCCCTCACCGGGAGCCCGCACCGTACACTGTACGTGGTGCTTCCGCGCTGACCAGCGCTCACCCAAGCCCCGCTAGGGCCGGTACTACGCCCAGTAAGCGGGCTACACGTAAGGCCAACACATTATCCGCCGTGGCTTCGTAAGTCCGACACCACACAGTGACAATCACAGTCACTACAATAGTAAACTTGGAAATATAATGCAATACAACACAGAGAGTCGGCCAAGACAAGTCAATACCCCACCTGGTTGATTACGTTCCTCCAAAGATGGCTAAATTTGAGAGAGATTCACACAGAGACAGAGAGAGACACATAGGCACACAGAAAGACGTCTCTGTGTCGAGGCCTTAAATAGAGAGGGGGGTGAGGGGGCAGAGGGGGAGTTGTGTGGAATTGCTGCCCAAAGCGGACGGACGAGCTGGGTACTGTGTGAGTCTCTTTCTGCTTGTGTGTCTGTCTGAGTGTCTATGTCTTGTCTCTCTCTCAAATTGAGCAATATTTGCAGGAACGTAATCAACCAGGTATATTTCCAAGTTTTCTATGTTTGTTTTCTCATTAATTTGTACCTGATGATGGTTGCTTGTGTTGCAATCGAAACGTCGTATTCTATTATTATTTAATTTATTCCTACGTGACTTTACCGAAAGAACCAAAGAACAATATCTATTTGGTGTTTGAACATCTTAACACAACTGTTGTACTATTGCCAGAAAGGGTAAAACTTATTCTTATTTTCCACACGATGATATTAATGCTGCTTCTGATGACGCCGATGGCGATGTTAACGCTGCCCGATGCAACTGCCGCCACCGTGCGAGCGCAGTTTGTGTTCGACGTGAAGAAGGAGACGGACGCCGTCCTCGTGTCCCTGCAGCAGCGCGATCGGCGGGAGCACCGCAAGGAGGGCGCCGGAGAGAACCTGGCCATGGGCCTCGAGATATTCAGGGTACGGGGCCCCCTCCACCCCTAACACCACCACCTGGCCATGGGCCTTGAGATATTCAGGGGACGGGGCCCCCTCCACCCCTAACACCACCACCTGGCCATGGGCCTCGAGATATTCAGGGTACGGGGCCCCCTCCACCCCTAACACCACCACCTGGCCATGGGCCTTGAGATATTCAGGGGACGGGGCCCCCTCCACCCCTAACACCACCACCTGGCCATGGGCCTCGAGATATTCAGGGTACGGGGCCCCTTCCACCCTCAACACTAATGCCACCACCTGGCCATGGACCTCGAGATATTCAGGGTACGGGGCCCACTCCACCCCTACCACCACCACCTGGCCATGGGCCTCGAGATATTCAGGGTACGGGGCACCCTCCACCCCTAACACTAACGCCACCACCTGGCCATGGGCCTCGAGATATTCAGGGTACGGGGCCCCCTCCACCCCTAACACTAACGCCACCACCTGGCCATGGGCCTCGAGATATTCAGGGTACGGGGCCCCCTCCACCCCGAACACTAATGTCACCACCTGGCCATGGGCCTCGAGATATTCAGAACCGGTTCTTGACCACCCCTCGGTCAACTCAACCACAAATGAGTACCTGGCCCGGTGTGTAGTTGACATCGGTACCGGGGAGACAAAGGCGGTCGGGCGTGGTGGTGCTACCCACCTGACCGCCCCCCTCCGTGTGACGGCCTTCATCGGCGGCCGTTACTCGTGAAGAGAGCACTTTCCCCTACAGTCTGTTAAGGGCTACACGGGGTGGTGGTGGTGGTGGGCGCTGGTAGTGGGTGGTGTCAGTGGGGACCCACCTTCTGCCTTTAACCTCCGCAGGTGGAGCAGAACCGCAAGTACCGCGTGCACACGATCCAGGAGAAGATGGCCGAGTCGGTGTACATCAACTCATGCAGCGTGTTCATGCGCAAGGAGCTGCCGCAGGGCCGCTATGTGGTGGTGCCCACCACCTTCCAGCCGGCAGAGGAGGGAGACTTCCTCCTCCGCGTCTTCACCGACGTCAAGTCCCAGTGCCGGTAACTAACCGCCAGAAGCGGGAGGGGGGGGGGGCCTCGGGGGTGGGGGATGTGGGGGGAGGGGGCGCAAGGGAGGGTGGAGGAGTGGGCGGTTCTGGGATTTTAAGTGTTTAAAATATCCCACCCCCCTTCCTATTTAAATAGGCCCCGCTATATAGTCTTGGTTCTTTCGGTAAAGTCACGTACAAGGGAAACAATAAAATAATAAAAATATAAAACACTAAAATTCTCACGACGTTTCGACTGCAACACAAGCAATCATCATCAGGTGTGATGATGATACCGAAAAAAACAAGAATATGAATCCCTGCAGTCACAAAAGCTTTAAATAAAAATGTAGGCCCCACTAGTTAAATACTTCCCCTTATTTAAATAGGCCCCACTCGTTAAATACTCCCCCCTATTTAAATAGCCGACTCTACAGCAGTATCTAATCACCTCCCCCCCCCAATTATGTAGCCCCCACCCTTAATTAAATAGGGCCCTACCACCGCATTCATAAAGCAAAAGCAATTCAATCTGCGTCCTCTGTGACATCACTTAATACGCGATCGTCAGACGTAATCACCGGCCATATCAAGAACGGAATGGATCTTACCTATAAAAGTACATTTTTGTCTGTCCGTCTCTCTATCTATCTGCACACGCCTTGCAATGCGTTTAACTGACAAACGGTTGGGTCTACATTTCAACCAAGTACACAGACACAACGCGCTAAGCCTCCGGACGAAAACGCGCTATTTGTTCTTCCCCTCCCGTCAAATGTAAACTAATTCAATCGCACTTCATAACCGTTTATTATTACGCTGATCGCGGCGCCAAGGCACGCATCTGCGCATGCACGGAAACGCTGACTCGTGATTGCCCCTAGCAATGCACACGAGCTCCCTCGGCGGCGACGTGAGCTAGGTTCTCTTTCACGTTAAAAAGGCGAAAAATAGCACAGAAGCACAACACTGAGGTAAATCTAAACAGCGTGTCCTCTTCTCCGCCCCCCCCCCCCACCTCAATGTGCAGTTACTACTTATAGAGTTAGTAGATACTACTATTGAGTCGGTCTATACTACTGCAGTCAATAGATACTACAGTAGAGTTGGTACATACTACAATGGAGTCGGTAGATATTACTACAGTCAGTAGATATGACTGTAGACTCCGTAAATACTACTATAGAGTCAATAGATGCTACTGTTGAGTCAGTAGTTATGACTACAGTCAGTAGATACTACTGTAGTCGGTAGATACTACTGTAGGGTCAGTAGATACTACTGGAAACTAAGTAGATACTACTATAAGAATCGGTAGTTACTACTGTAGAGCCGGTAGTTACTTCTGTTGAGTCGGTAGATATTACTGCAGTCAATAGCTACTACTGTAGAGTCGGTAGATACTACTGTAGAGGCGGTAGATACTACTGTAGAGTTGGTAGTTAGTACTGTAGAGTCGGTAGATACTACTAGAGTCGGTATATACTACTGCAGCCAGTAGCTCCGACTAGAGTCAGTGGGTACTGCTATAGAGGCAGAAGATACCGCTATAGAGTTAGTAGTTACTACTAGTCAGTGGATACTACTATAGAGTTAATAGATACTACTAGAGTTTCAGTCGATACTACTATAGTCATTAGATACATCAGTCGGTTGATACTACTGTAGAGTCAGTAGATACTATAGTCAGTAAATACTACTGTAAATACTACTGTAGTGTCTGTAGCCAGTAGATACTATAGTCAGTAGATACTACTGTAGAGTCAGTGGATACTACTATAGAGCCAGATGCTACTGTAGAGTCAGTAGCTCCTACTGTAGAGTCACTAGACACTACTGTAGTGTCAGCAGAGTGGGAGACAAAGTCGTCTAGCCCAGCCTTAACACAACCCTGACCATGTTACACTGACGGCGCCGACCGAGACAGCCAACAACTATCCGGCCACGCAGCGCAATATCTCGCGAAGATAGCAGCGACGAAGGCGGCGAAAACAGCGACGACAAGACGAGTCCACTTCCCAGAACCGGCAGCCACCAGTTCCTGCTCTCCACTGCTTTTATGCTACCTGGCTTATGCTACCTGGCGCGGCCTGGCTCTGCCCTGGACGTGCCTCCCTTCTCGAACCCACTAGCGGGTTCCAGGTGCTTCCAAATGGGGTCCTCCCCTGACCCTTGCCCCAGTTCCTCCGCCCTACCGACACAGCTGCGTATATGCTCACCGGCGTGTGTACTGCTCGTCCACCGCAGTTGTCATTGCTGGACAACAGACGGCGCTATTACACACGACAATATAATCACTAGATGCTACTTTAGAGTCAGTAAGTACTACTATAGAGTCATTAGATACTACTGACTTCATTGTATGTAGGGTGTGTATGCCTACAAATAAAAATTGGCTGGGGGGGTAAAAAGATTTTTGGAGGGGGGAGGGGGTCGACAATTTTTGGAAATCTTTAGATGAACTATTTACCCCCCCCACTTTCTATTACTTCTTGATTCAGGTCTTCTGCATGCCTCTTATAATTTTGACGGGCAAATGGACAAACAGAATGCCGGGCTTTCACAATAGCTTAGTATTTGTGTACCTATATGTTATGTTTTTTGAGAAGACAAGTTTCGAAATATATTTGTCAAAGTCGGGCAAAGCTAGGTACTTCCTACTAGTATTTAATAAAATACAGATGATTATTATAAAAAAAAAATTGGGGCCACAATGGGGGGTGATCGCTGCAGAGACACCTGTAATCCAGCACCGTGTACGCACGTTGAACTTCTTTCGCACCATACGTAGCCAACTGATCGTTGGAGGTGCGATACGCTGTCACTGTGCACGTGAGGGTTGGTGGATCACACCTGGCTCACCAGAAGGCTGGTATAGGCAAATACAGGAAACCCTCGCCTAACGTGGGGGTTCGGTTCGTGGGAAAATGCCGCGGTCGGCAAATCCGCAGTTAAGGTATAGTGCCTATGGAAAATGCCATGGTCAGACTTGTCATAGCTTAACTAAGTTGCCTGGTTCTTCACTAAACACCGAATAAAATACAGTGCATTGCATGATTGTAAAGCATGAATAAACGTTAAGTTAACTTTACATACGTTTTAATAGAGGTTAGAAGTCCATGATGATGATGATAATGACAATGAGGTGATGGGGAAAGGGCTGCTTAAACGGAGGAGGGGCTCAGCCCACCCTCCTCCCTCTTCCTCCGGGGCATCAATGACAGATGAGTGGGCAGACGAGGAGGCAGGCACAGAGGCAGCTGATGAGCGACGCAGCTCCACACGTGGCCGCGGTGGCGCGGAGGAGAACCGCGGCCTCCCGCAATATTTGTGACTGCGTGGTTGTGGACCCGTGCTGAAACCGTCGGATACTCAACATTTCCAGGCCACGTAAGGTAAATTGGTATACAGATAATAAACGGGTGTGTACATTAATTCTGCGGTTGGCGAGGGATCGCTGTACGCTACTCAACTTTAAATCATTGCTGGGGAGGCCAGGGTGGCCGGGCGGTTGAGCATGGCGCTGGCCACCCACCTCCATCGTTTGCCGTGCCTGCCTTCATAGGTGCCACTCGCGAACAGCACTCGCCCCAACACGCTGTGTGTCTCCGTCGCGTATCCTTGTGGTGGTGTATGTGTGGTGCATGTTATGATGATGCGGTATGTGCGGTTGTGCGCGCAGGGTGCTGCGTTGCAGAACCCGGCGACCAGAGTTCGATCATTGCCCCCGGCCTTAAATGAGTACCTGGTGCGGTGCGTAACAAACACCAGGACTGGCGCAACAAGGGCGGCCGGGGCCTGGCATTGGCCATCCATCCCCAATCGTGTTGCCACAGTGCCGGGTGGCCGCTGTAGGCGCTTGCTACTCGCTCGCGGCACTTTCCCCTCGCTCACAGCACTTGCCCCGACAGTCTGCTGAGGCTACACTGGGGGGGGGATCTTCTCCGTCTTTGTGCAGGGAGCTGCACAAGCACGCGCCAAAGCCGGGCTGCTGCACGTGTCTGGTCGGGTACCCCGTGCGTGTCACGTCCGTCCACCTGCTCAGTGCCGTGGGGCTGCCCGGGTCAGGTCAGACCACAACACCAACAACACCTACACCACCAGCAGCAGTAGCAACAGCAGCGGACTAACCACTGCACTTACCGCTCCCCAAACAACAACAGCCACACCACCAACAACACCTACACCACCAGCAGCAGTAGCAACAGCAGCGGGCTAACCACTGCACTTACCGCTCCCCAAACAACAACAGCCACACCACCAACAACACCTACACCACCAGCAGCAGTAGCAACAGCAGCGGGCTAACCACTGCACTTACCGCTCCCCAAACAACAACAGCCACACCACCAACAACACCTACACCTACAACAGCAGTAGCAACAGGAGCGGGCTAACCACTGCACTTACCGCTCCCTAAACAACAACAGCCACACCACCAACAACACCTACACCACCAGCAGCAGTAGCAACAGCAGCGGGCTAACTACTGCACTTACCGCTCCCCAAACAACAACAGCCACACCACCAACAACACCTACACCAACAGCAGCAGTAGCAACAGCAGCGGGCTAACCACTGCACTTACCGCTCCCCAAACAACAGCCACACCAACGACAGCAGCAGCCACAGCAACAGCAGGGCAGCGCGCTAACCACTGCCCTTACCGATCCCCACATAACAGGAGCCATTTGCCACCAAGTGGCGATGAAGTCACCGCGGTGCTTGAGCCAGGCTAGGTGAACCCTGAGGCCGTCACGTGATGTGTGGAAGGCTCCCGCTGCTTGCTGGTGATGAGACCGAGCCAGGTGTTTGTAGGGTTGACTGTGGTGACTGGCAGGTGCGCCACCCCCACTGCTACGACCTGTGGTGCTTGTAGGCCACACCACCACGTGCTCATGCGATGTGACCTGGTGATGTTAGTGATGTGATGTGGTGATACTACAACACACTGGCACACTTCACACTTTACCGCTCTTCGTCACACTTCGTCACGCTTCACAAAACTCCATTACCCTTCATCACACTTCAACGCACTTCATCATCACAACATAACATTATTGCACCTCGTCACACTTCTTCACGCAGGAAGCAGCTGGTACGCAGTGGTGCGGGCCGAGGGCACGAAGGTTCGCTCCCGCGTGTACAAGAACAGCAGCCCTGAGTTTGACGCGCGCGCCATCTTCTACCGCAAGAAGCCGAGCCGCCCCGTCACCGTGGAGGTGTGGGACCCCGTCGTGCCTCCACCCTCAATAGGCGCTCGCTGACTATGGCAGTCTAAACCCCTTCCCCGCTAGGCCCAGACTCGCGGTGCGGCGCGCATGTGTGCGTCTAGGTGTGAGGGATAGCTATACATCTAGCAGGGGTAAGCCTCCATCCTACAGGGTAGGCCTTCATCCTGCAGAGGTAGGCCTCCGTCCGGCAGTACTAGGCCTTCATCCTGCAGGGGTAGGCCTCCATCCGGCAGGGCTAGGCCTTCATCCTGCAGGGGTAGGCCTTCATCCTGCAGGGCTAGGCCTTCATCCTGCAGGGCTAGGCCTTCATCCTGCAGAGGTAGGCCTCCATCCGGCAGGGGTAGGACTCTATCCGGCAGGGGTAGGCCTTCATCCTCCAAAGTAGGCCTCCATCCGCCAGGGGTAGGCCTTAATCAGCCAGGGGTAGGCCTCCATCCGACAGGGGTAGGACTCCATCCGGCAGGGACAGGCCTCCATCCTGCAGGGTAGGCCTTCATCCTGCAGGGTAGGCCTCCATCCGCCAGGGGTAGGCCTTCATCCTGCAGGAGTAGGCCTTCATCCTGCAGGGTAGGCCTCCATCCTGCAGGGTAGGCCTCCATCCTGCAGAGTAGGCCCCATCCGGCAGGGTAGGCCTTCATCCTGCAGGGTAGGCCTCCATCCGCCAGGGGTAGGCCTTCATCCTGCAGAGTAGGCCTCCATCCTGCAGGGTAGGCCTCCATCCGGCAGGAGTAGCCCTCCATCCGGCAGGGGTAGGCCTCCATCCGGCAGGGTAGGCCTCCATCCGGCAAGGGTAGGCCTTCATCCTGCAGAGGTAGGACTTTATCCAACAGAGGTAGGACTTTATCCAACAGAGGTAGGGCTTTATCCAGCTGTGGAGAGTCCCTGACTGGCCGTATCAACCACCAACACCAGTGACGATTATCTGCACCGGTCCTGGGCCTCCCCGAGGTTGACTCGGCCTCAAATGAGTTCCTAGTGCGATGTGTAAATATCGCTACTGGGGAGACAAAGGCGGCCGAATGTGGTGCTGTCACCCACCCCCCTCGTGTAGCATTCCGGCCTTAATAGGGACTCGCTTACAACACTTGCCCCAGCAGTCTGTTAAGGCTATACGGGGGGGGTCTTAATGGTTGTGGGGGGTTAGTGGTGGAGTGATTAGCGTAGCGCTACGAACCCGGCTAAGACCCGAGTTCAATTCCCAGCTCACAATCAACAACAAGTGACAGCGGATATCTGGGCCTCCTCTCGGTCGACTCAGCCCCTAAACGAGTTCACCTCGCGGCGCGGTGCGCAATCAACATCGGGTACCGGGCGGCAGACGAAGGCGGCCAGCCGGCGGGCGTGTTCACCACGGCGCGCTGGAAGCCACGCTGGTTCAGGACCTTTGTGTTTGCGCGCAGGTGTGGGAGAAGGGCGTCCTGTCGGACTCGCTGCTGGGCCGCGTGGCCGTGCCCTCGGAGCCCACGCAGCAGAAGCAGCTCCACGTGCTGCGCCTCGAGCGCAAGGGCCAGGAGCTGGCCAGCATGGTCAACGTGTGGGCCAGCACGCGTGACGCCCTTGACGAGCTGTGACCGCACTGCCTGCTGCACCGTGCGGACCGCGCCGTGCCTCTGCGTGTGTGTACACTGTGTCTGTGTGTGTGTACACTGTGTCTGTGTGTGTACACTGTGTGTGTGTGTACACTGCGTCTGTGTGTGGACGGTGTCTGTGTGTGTACACTGTGTGTGTACACTGTTTGTGGGACTGGCTGTGTGTGTGTACTGCGTCTGTGTGTGTACACTGTGTCTGTGTGTGTACACTGTGTGCGTGTGTGTACACTGTGTCTGTGTGTGTGTACACTGTGTCTGTGTGTGTGTACACTGTGTCTGTGTGTGTACACTGTGTCTGTGTGTTTGGACGGTGTCTGTGTGTGTGGACTGTGTCTGGGTGTGGGACTGCGTCTGTGTGTTGACCACACTTTGTGTGTGTGTGTGGACTGCGTCTGTATGTTTACTGTAGTATGTGTACCGTGGTGTGTGTGTACCGCACTGTTTGTGTAATGTGTGGGTCACACACACACCTCGCCACACACACACGCCTCCCAAACGTTCTTGCGTTTTAAAACATTCCTTTTGTAGCATGTTTACTGTACATACAGTGCACTTGGCAGTCAGGTTGATTCAGGGATTCTCATGCTGTCCACAATCCTCCCCCTCCTGGGCAGTGCCACCCCCAGTGCAGCTGCACCGCCTGCACACCTAACAGCTATGCCACCGTGGAGTGTGACATTGAAATCCATGCACTCATATGGACCAATAGATTTGCCAGAGATGCATGGACTTGCACAGAGAACCAAGGACTCGTATGTACACTCATGGACTCACATAGAGACCCATAGACTCACAGAGACCTTTAGACTTATAGAGACCAACAGATTTGCATAGAGACCTATAGACTCACAGAGGCCCAGAGTCTCACAGTGACCCATAGACTCACATAGACGCCCGTCAACAGGAGTTGGCAGTGGCCCTGGAGGAAGGAATGGGTGGGGGGCTGTACAATTTCTCGCCCCTCCCCCACCGCCATTTTAATCTGGCGGTGTCGTCATCCTACTCGCCACCGCCTGATTGGCTGCCGACTGTCGCGCGACACGTGTGGCTGCATGCTGGCCCAGTCAACGTTAAGCTTTGTTATAATAATTATATTTTATAATAATTATCTTACTCTGCACAGCTCTTAACCCATACGGTATACCCCGTACTCTTGTACAGGGAAATAGATTTTCAGGTTCATACGGCCTACACAGCCGTTTAAAATACGGGCGAACAATAATATGTATTTGTGTATCTCCCGTGTAATGGGAGTTTGTAGGATGAACGTTGGGATTTATAAGGGCACAGAGTGACCAATACGGTCTGACTTGGTCTGTAATAAGCTAGGCACTGATACGGTGTTGACGGGTATGTTACTCTGCATACGTAAAATATACGATGATGACTTATAATGATGATGAGGGCTAGGTAAGGGAATATAACTTAGGTTTGCGGGGGTTCGGAGCGCAGTGCGCTAAACCACTGCATCCGTATTATTATGCATAGCTATCTCTGAAATGTATACAATGTATTCGTGCCTGTGTGTCGAATGTTTATAATGTTAAGCTCCGTGTATCACTCAAGACAAAGGGATCTATGCCCAGCTGCTTACATGAGCATTGAGCCATCGGTGGGTATCTCCTGTTTACAGCCCTGCAGAGCCAGCGGTGGGAATTCAAATGGCGGGTGCATAGTCTCACATAGGGACCCATTCACTCGGAGAGCCACAGAAGCACAGGGAGACAATCTCACAAAGAGACCCATAGACTCGCATAGTGACTCACAGATGCAAATAGAGACCCAATCTCACAGAGACGCATAATCTCACAAGAGACCCACAGGCTCACACACAGATTCAGACTCAGATTCAGACTCACATAGTGACCGATAGTCACATCTAGACCCATAGTAGTCTCAAATAGTAACCCATAGACTCGCAGAGACCCAGTTTCACGTAGACCTACAGTCTAACGGTGACCCATAAACTCGCACAGATCCATTGACTCGCATAGTCACCGATAGACTCAGAGACCCATAGACTCATGGAGACCCAAAGACATAGATCATTCGAGAGGATAGTTCCCTTCCAACCAGCAGTGACGCGAGCAAAGTTATTACAGGGCTGCACCTTGTCTATGTATTAGGTCGACTCAGCCTCAAATCATTACCAGGTGTCGTGTGTGTAAAAACAATGCCACTAGGGACACAAAGGCGGTCAGGCGTGGTGTTGACCACCCACCCCATCGTGTGCCGATGCTACTCGCTAACAGCACTTGCCCCCCACCAGCCCGTTAAGGCTATACGGCGGAGGGGATATTTTGTCTCTTGTCCGAGTGTGCGGTGAATGTTACAATGGGGGCCATTGACTTTACGGGTTTCGCAAGGGGGGCGGAGAAGCGGGCGGGCGCCTGGTGTGGAGAAGGGGGGAACTAATGAAAGGGCCCAGCCGGGGCCGTGGTGAGAGCCAGCGGATGGCTAAACAACTCGGCCGAAGGTCGTTGAGGTTTTGACGTCACGTGCCGGTGGACATTTTTTTTTAAGGGGCCGCCGGTCGGGGAGATGGAGCGGCGCGCATGTCATGCCCGTCCACGTGTTTACGGTCTGCGGAATAATAAAATCAAATAAAACCCCCGAAGGCATCGGTCCGCGTTGTGCTGAGGTCCCGTGGAGTGAGTGACACTTTAGGGCAGCAGTTCTCAACCCGTGGGTTCGTGGCAATGTCCCAATGGGGTTCGTGGCAATGTCCCAATGGGGTTCGTGGCAATGTCCCAATGGGGCACGTGGCAATGTCCCAATGGGGTTCGTGGCAATGTCCCAATGGGGTGGTGCGCAAGGTGACTTTTTCAATGTATGAAACTATATCGTACGTAAGAGTCGGTGAATTAATAACGTAAGAATCTGCCAATATAAAATGACTACGACAACAATTTGAATCCATATGGTGGTGTAAAACGATATGTAAAGACCTTTCTAAACTCATTGATCGTAAACCGTGCGGTTTCCAAGAGTAACCAGCGAGTCCAACAAATTACGAGATGTATGTGGTGGTGGTGGTGGTGATGATGTATTTGGTGGTGGTGATGTATGTGGTGGTGGTGATGATGATGTATGTGGTGGTGGGGATGTATGTGGTGGTGATGATGATGTATGTGGTGGTGGTGGTGATGATGTATGTGGTGGTGGTGATGATGTATGTGGTGGTGATGATGTATGTGGTGATGATGCATGTGGTGGTGGTGATGTATGTGGTGGTGGTGATGTATGTGGTGGTGGTGACGATGTATTTGGTGGTGGTGGTGATGTATGTGGTGGTGGTGATGTATGTGGTGGTGGTGGTGGTGATGATGATGTATGTGGTGGTGATGTATGTGGTGGTGGTGGTGATGTATGTGGTGGTGATGATGATGAATTTGGTGGTGGTGATGTATGTGGTAGTGGTTGTGATGGGGAGTGGTAGTGTAGCGGTTAGCGCGCTGTGCAGCAAACTTGGTGACCCGGGTTCGATTCCCGCTCACGGCCAACACCAGTGACGATTATTTGAACCGATCCTGAGCCTCCCCTAAGTCCACTCAGCCTCACATGAGTACCTGATGTGATGTGTGAACATCGCCACTGGGGAGACAAAGGCGACCGGGCGTGGTGTTGGCCACCCACCCTCTCGCGTGCCGTGCCGGCTTTCATAGGTGCTCGCTAACAGCACTTGTTCCGACAGTCTGTTAAGGCTATACGGGGGCTCTTTGTTTGTGGTGATTGATTGATAGCGGTGATTGATAGCGGTGATTGATAGCGGTGATTGATAGCGGTGATTGATAGCGGTGATTGATAGCGGTGATTGATAGCGGTGATTGATAGCGGTGATTGATAGCGGTGATTGATAGCGGTGATTGATAGCGGTGATTGATAGCGGTGATTGATAGCGGTGATTGATAGCGGTGATTGATAGCGGTGATTGATAGCGGTGATTGATAGCGGTGATTGATAGCGGTGATTGATAGCGGTGATTGATAGCGGTGATTGATAGCGGTGATTGATAGCGGTGATTGATAGCGGTGATTGATAGCGGTGATTGATAGCGGTGATTGATAGCGGTGATTGATAGCGGTGATTGATAGCGGTGATTGATAGCGGTGATTGAAAGCGGTGATGATGTATGTGGTGGTGGTGAAGATGATGTATGGGGTCATGATGATGTATGGGGTCATGATGATGAATGTGGTGATGATGTATGTGGTGGTGGTGATGATGGTTTATGTGGTGATGATGATGAATGTGGTGATGATGATGAATGTGGCGGTGGTGGTGCTGATGATGATGTATGTGGTGATGGTGGTGCGAGTGTGAATGAGGCTCCCTCTCCACACTAAGCAAGCACTCACAGAGGCGTGAAGCGTGACCGAGGCGCCCATAGACATCCAATAGCCGACTTGAGCTCACGACGACAGCCTCACGACAGCCTGACTACAAGCTCACTAGACAGTTCGACTACAGCCTCACGACAGCCTCACTACAGCCTGACTACAGCTTCACTAGACAGTCCTACTACAGCCTCACTAAACAGCCCGACTACAGCCTCACGACAGCCTCATTAGACAGTTCGTCTACAACCTCGCTACAGTCTGACTACAGTCTCACTAGACAGTTGGTCTACAGCCTCACTAGTCTGACGACAGCCTCACTACAGCCTGACTACAGCTTCACTAGACAGTCCGACTACAACCTAAATAGACAACCTGACTACAGTCTCACTAGACAGTCCGACTACAACCTCAATAGACAGCCTAACTACAGCCTCACTAGACAGCCTGACTACAGCCTCACTAGACAGTTCGACTACAGCCTCACGAGACAGTCCGACTACAGCCTGACTACAGCCTCAATACAGCCTCACGAGACAGTCTGACTGCAGACTCACGACTGCTTCCCTACAGGCTCAGGTAAGCGTCATCCTTTAACAGTGCGATTACCAGGAGTGTCATTGAAATGATTTTGGTTAGAACATTGGCGGTTAAACGCTATAATTAGTTACCAGGATTGTGGTCTACAGATAATCAACTACCAGAATTGTGGTTAAGAGATAATCAGCTACCATGATTGTGGTTAACAGAACCTTGCCAGGATCTCAGTTAAAGAATCATGTGGTCGTGGTTCAAACATTGGCGGTTAACAGATGATTTAATTATCAGTTACCAGGATTGCGATTTACAGGATCGCGGTTAAATCTTTCCCGCATCGGCATGGCGGTTAAATTCTACTGCGGTTCACAGAACCACCGCTAGGGGGCTGTGCAAGCTCCGACTGTGGCCCCACCTCCTTTCTCCCATCTCACTTTTACTGAAACAGCTACGTATATTATGTAATTTTATTTTTTCTTATTTCTACGTGACTTTACCGAAAACAAAACAAAGATTAATTCCTGCAGTCACGAAAGCACCAAATCTAGTTTGAACCACCTCTTCGGGGAGGTATGAAATCTGTGTCTTTGTGTTCTCTGCTGGTGTGTCTACCTTTGTGTCTTGAATTGGGTTTATGTCGCTGTGTTGTCTCTACCTATAGTTGTGTACCTGGGTGTCTGTAAGTGTGCGCTGCGGCGCCCTCTCTGTGTGCCTGACAACTTGTATCATGCTAATTTGTGTCCCATTGTCTCTGAGTCCCAGCCCCTCCATCTCTGGCTATTTAAGGCCTCGGTACAGAGCTGCTTTACCTCTTAACTGTGTGCGTGTCTCCCCCCATAGGTCTCTCTACGGTATGTATTCTATCACTATCTTAAATTTCACACTTAACTTACAATTTAACAATCTTTGAAATAGCGTATTCAACCTGACCATGCGTTAATTGTGTTTTAACCGACCGTCTGTGTTGCTTTATATAGTTTCCAAATTTTGCTAAACCCTGTTTGATTTAGTGTGATGCTCCGTCTCTCTGTATCCCCTGGTATATCTGTGTTAATTCCCTCTACTTAAGGTCTGTATACATATATGCGGTTATGTGTTTCCTCTACCTGATGATGATTGCTTGTGTTGCAATCGAAACGTCGTATATTATGTAATTATTTTTTTTCTTATTTCTACGTGACTTTACCGAAAAAAACAAAGATTAGCTACGGATGGTTTTAACCCCGTAAACACAATAACATGTCGGCTATAACGATGCTGTGGATGTATTATTTTAGTAGCACCGTGTGATGGGGTTTAGAGGAGGACATTGTCGCGGTGAGAGTAATAATAGAACAGAAGCTGTAAAACTTGAATTTGGAGCTTTCGTGACTGCAGGAATTATTCTTTGTTTTTTTCGGTAAAGTCACGTAGAAATAAGAAATAATAAAATTACATAATAGCGTACGACGTTTCGATTGCAACACAAGCAATCATCATCAGGTACAGAAGAGCTAAATTTACGAGAGAGAGGAGACACATAACCGCAGATATATATATACAGACACAGATACAACAGGGGATACAGAGAGAGATAGACGGGGGAGCACACTAAATCAAACAGGGTTTAGCAAAATTTGGAAACCATATAACGCAACACAGATGGTCGGTCAAAACACAATTAACGCATGGGCTGGTTGATTATGCTATTTCAAAGATTGCTAAATTGCAAGTTAAGTGTGAAATTTGAAAATTTAAAAAGATGTACAGACCGCATACACATATATAGACATCCAAGCAGAACGAGTTAGCACAGAGACACATGGAGAGAGACAGAAGCTGTAAGGTTACGTTACGACTCGTAATTCACTTCTCGTGCATCTTGCTCTCATACCGGCCCCATGGGGCAAGCACAGCGACTCGTGTTCACTTTTATTACTGCAGCCTCGGTTCTCAATGTTGTTAACTATCTACTAAGTCACTGACTACTACGTGGAGGCTTTGTTAACTATCTACTAAGTCACTGACTACCACGTGGAGGCTTTGTTAACTATCTACTAAGTCACTGACTACTACGTGGAGGCTTTGTTAACTATCTACTAAGTCACTGACTACTACGTAGAGGTTTTGTTAACTATCTACTAAGTCACTGACTACCATGTGGAGGCTTTGTTAACTATCTACTAAGTCACTGACTACCACGTAGAGGCTTTGTTAACTATTTACTAAGTCACTGACTACTACGTAGAGGCTTTGTTAACTATCTACTAATTCACTGACTACTACGTAGAGGCTTTGTTAACTATCTACTAAGTCACTGACTACCACGTGGAGGCTTTGTTAACTATCTACTAAGTCACTGACTACCACGTAGAGGCTTTGTTAACTATCTACTAAGTCACTGACTACTACGTGGAGGCTTTGTTAACTATCTACTAAGTCACTGACTACTACGTAGAGGCTTTGTTAACTATCTACTAAGTCATTGACTACCACGTGGAGGCTTTGTTAACTATCTACTAAGTCACTGACTACTACGTGGAGGCTTTGTTAACTATCTACTAAGTCACTGACTACCACGTAGAGGCTTTGTTAACTATCTACTAAGTCACTGACTACCACGTGGAGGCTTTGTTAACTATCTACTAAGTCACTGACTACCACGTGGAGGCTTTGTTAACTATCTACTAAGTCACTGACTACCACGTGGAGGCTTTGTTAACTATCTACTAAGTCACTGACTACTACGTAGAGGGTTTGATTAAACAAATTAGTTGTACTCATACTCTCTGGTTCTTTCGGTAAAGTCACGTAAATAGAAAAAATATATAATAATATAAAGCCACAACAGCAGACCTTCTTTCTCACCTAATGACGGATGCTTGTGTTGCGACCGAAACGTCGTGTTCTATTATTATTTTTCTATCTACGTGACTTTACCGAAAGAACCAGAGAGTATGGATTCCTGCAGTCACGAAAGCTTCAAATCAAGATTAAAGTAGTTGCACTTACGGTCCCTGGCTTAATTTGTGTCTTTGATGATTTACCTTCGAAATCAATCTGACCATGTCTCGCTACCCCCAGACAGGGCATCTCGCACCCCCATGGGGCGCGTGGTGGTGCACCCCCATGGGGCGCGTGGTGCACCCCCTGGGGGGGGGGGGCACACGTGGTACACCCCCTAGGGGGCACGTGGTGCACCCCAGGGTAAGAAGAACAACCGCTGCTCGAGGATGTCCTCAAAGGGGGTGGACCGCGCAACTTGATGCTGCTCTCTTGATACGATGATAGCCAAGACGCGTTCATCATCGTGCTTGTTTCCGTGGTAGACCGCGGGTAAATTTTACTAATGCACATTTTTGGGATTAATTTGTCTCAACTATACTTTTTACTTGTTCATCATCTGTTGATTCGGGGCTGCCTTGTGGCCGACTCAGCCCCTCCGTGTTGCGTAATGCTGCCCACACACAACCCCAGCCATAGTCGTGCTCCTGAACCCAGCTAACATGACCTCATTTACAGAATCACGGATAACAAAATCGCGGAAAACAGGATCGCGGATAACAGGATTTGCGAATAAAAAGATCACGGATAACAATAATGTGGATAACAGGATTGCGGATAACAGGATGCCCACCTCGTCTGGGCCTGACCCTCTGACCCCGTGGGGGGAGGGCGCTGGTCGCTACGGGAGACCCCCCAGGGAGCCGGGATATGTTGCCCGCTCTTCGCGGCACCAGAACGTGGCTCCACCGGGACCCCTTTGGGGCCCCCCCTCTCAGCCCCCCGCGAGGAGGGAGTGCGAGGATCTGGCGCAGTCCCTGAGACCCTGGCCCCGATACTCAAAGCATCATGGACATCAGTGCGGCCTGGAACGGTGGGTCAGCATCCATCATCACCATCATCATCATCATCAAACAATCGTGGTATTATCGTTCGCACTAGCATTAGTGGGAGCAGTATCAGCAGCTTTGTCATCATCATAATCATCAAAGCATCATCATGATCATCGTCTGCCGAGAGGAGGTGGACCATGAGCCAGAGACCTGAGAAGCGGCATGAACTTGGGTGAGCAGATCAGATAATTGATCCTGCGTGGGTTAAACACGAGAGGCATGGACATCTTGGAGCAAGATTATGTCCTTGGCACAGTCAAGCAAGGTCAGAGAACTCACCTTGAGATGGTGGACCAATGATCAAAGAAACGTGACCTTGAGACGGTAGACCAATGATCAGAGACATGTGACCTTTATGATAATAGACAAATTATTAGAGAGACATTACCTTGAGATAGTAGACCAATGATCAGAGAGACGTGACCTTGAGATGGTGGATCAGTGATTTCTACCCCATTTTGCCCATCACTCTCCCATCTCCTCCACAATTTGCACGACTCAGTCCGGTGTTTAGTGTCTCCATGGGTGGTGATGGGCGCGACGGAGGAGGAGGCCGTTTCCCCGTGGGGCCCGCAAGGATGGGGGGCTCGCCAGGCGAGGCCGAGGAGGCCTCCACTGGGGCCCACGGTCCGGGCATCGGGGCTCGCTGGGGCGTCAGGGCGCTACCTCGACCCCGCCTGGGCCCTGCCCTGGCCTTCATGCTAGGATGTGCCCTGTCGGCCATCCTGGCTGTGTTGATGCACATAGCAGGTGAGGAGAACTGCGGAGGTGCCCCTTTCTCCATTATATGAAGCTCCCCCTTTTTACACAGCTCCCTCCTTCATCTACAGTTCTCACCATCACTCGCAGCTCCCTCCTTCATCCACAGCTCCCTCCTCTATACATAGCTCCCTCCTTCATCCACAGCTCCTGCCTTCATGCACAGCTCCCTTCTTTATCTACAGCTCCCTCCTTCATCCATAGCTCCTTCCTTCATCGGCAGCTCTCTCCATCACCCATAGCTTCCTCCTTCATGCACAGCTCCCTTCTTCATCTATAGGTCCCTCCTTCATCGGCAGCTCTCTCCATCACCCATAGCTCCCTCCTTCATGCACAGCTCCCTTCTTCATCCACAGCTCCCACCTTCATGCATAGCTACCTCCTTCATCGGCAGCTCTCTCCATCACCCATAGCTCTCTCCTTCATGCACAGCTTTCTTCTTTATCTACAGCTCCCGCCTTCATGCATAGCTCCCTCCTTCATCAGCAGCTCTCTCCATCACCCATAGCTCCCTCCTTCATGCACAGCTCCCTCCTTCATCCACAGCTCCCTCCTTCATCCATAGCTCCCTCCTTCATCGACAGCTCTCTCCATCACCCATAGCTCTCTCCTCCCCCTACTTCTGCTGACGTCTCCCTCTTATCCCCACGGCCCACTCTCCCATTCCCTCCCCCTCCCCTCATCCCTGTCTCCTCATCTCCAGCCATCGATCCCCTCTCTCCATACCTCGGGATTACTCCCGATCAGCTCTGTGTAGGTATTGAAATCAATGTGTAGGGGGTAGGGAATGCTGAGGCTTTGGGTACCATTATGGGGGAGGTTCGTGAAGAGTTGGAGGCAGCCGCCATCCAGCAACAACAGAGGACAGAGGAGCGACGCTCACAACAACAAGCGAAGCGCCGGGCGACTAAAACGCAGAAAGTTGGCACAGTTGTGAGCGCAGGTTGTGCATCTGCCAGTCATCTCAGTTAGTCAACCCATGGCACCTGCTCGGTCTGTCCCGTGACCTCTGACCAGCAATACCTCACGTGGCCTCAATGTGCACCTGGCCTGGAACAGGCGCTGTGGTGACGTCACAGCACCTTCGTGGTGAACGGAGCTTCTTGTTGTTATGGAAGACAGTCACAATATCCTCTGCTTCTTTTGATAAAGTTACGTAGTAGAAAAATAACAATAAAAAATAAAGTGAATAAAAAACACTAATGTAGACTGTAGCTATGTTCTTAATCGGAGTGAGTGTACTGGCAGTCTATAATGTAGACTGTAGCCTCGCTATTAAGTTTGGTGAGTGTACTGGCAGTCTATAATGTAGGCTGTAGCAATGGTTATTAAGCTGAGTGAGTGTACTGGCAGTCTATAATGTAGACTGTAGCCTGGTTCTTAACCTCGGTGAGTATACTGGCAGTCTCTAATGTAGACTGTAGCCTGGTTTTTAACCTCAGTGAGTGTACTGGCAGTCTATAATGAAGACTGTAGCCTGGTTCTTAACTTCGGTGAGTGTACTGGCAGTCTATAATGTAGAGTGTAGCCTGGTTCTTAGCCTCGGTGAGTGTACTGGAAGACTATATGTAGACTGTAGCCTGTTGTTTAAGCTGGTGAGCGTATTGGCAGTCTATGATGTAGACTGTAGCAATGGTCATTAACCTGAGTGAGCGTACTGGCAGTCTATAATGTAGACTTATTCTTGGTCCTTTCAGTAATCTAAATATCATAAAAATAAAATATGGAATATAAATAAATAACAAAAACCACGACGTTTCGATCGCAACGCAAGTGGTCGTCATCAGGAAAGGGGGGGTTAGCCTCTAAAGGCAAACTGTTTATAAAGGTTTAGAGATGGGCGGAGCCCAAGTGTGTCAGCAGCATGGGCGGGGCAGCTTATGTTAATGTTGGAGAAAGCAACGCCAACGCAGTGGGTCTACACCAAACAAAAGGCCACCAGGCAATCATTTGCACCTCGCTCCACACACCCACACTGCTGACGGTGGAGGTTGACAAGAAAACACAAATCAAGTCATGACCCAAAGTGGTTGATGACATCTTTCCAATGATTGCTGAGTTCATAACCATCCTATCGGTTGAAATTGTGTCTGTGTCTGTATATATGGATGGCTTCATGAACGAATCTTTGTTGATAGCCAGTAGGCTTGCAAAGTACCTTCGTCTTAGAGAAATCAATTTCGTGTGAACCAGCCGCATTAAAATAATGATCAGCCAAGGCTGAGGTATTGGTCCTACCATGTTAAAAATTTGCCTTATGCTCACGAACATGGTGCGAGACATGTCGCTTAGTTTCCCCAATGTAACCGCTGCCGCAGATACAGATTAGTTTGTAGACGCCGGGATATTGCATGTCAGGAATATTGTCCTTAGCAGATGGGATCAGAAAACGAATTTTATGCACTGTATTAAATTGGACTTGGATCTTGTGTTTGTTCATGCTTTTGGAAATATTTTGTTTACCCCTGCTATGTATGGCAAGGTGATGGTTTTGATTGGATCCTCAGATGGCTCCTTCCTCATGGTTGGGGTGATGGCTTTGCGGATTGTGTAGTCAGAATGTCCATTCGCCTTGAGAGCCTGGTGTACGTGTTGAGTTCACTGGTCAGGTGTTCATGGTCGAAGATACATTGAGCTCTAAGGTGTAGCGTTTTGATGAGGGAATTCTTCTGGGATGGAAGGTGGTGGGAATCAGGTTTTAGGTAGGCGTCAGTATGGGTTACTTTCCTGTAGACAGAGTGGCTCAATGAGCCATCTGGTCTCTTTTTGATTAGGACATCCAATAAAGGTAGCATGCCATCCTTTTCTACCTCCCTGGTGAATTTGATGGCTGGGTGTATGGAATTGATGTGGTTGAGGAATTGGTTCAGAGCCAGTCGGCCATGTGGCCAGATAACAAACGTGTCATTCACGTACCTCTTTATTTTATATATTTTATTTTTTATTATATTTAAATTACTGAAAGAACCAAGATTAAGTCCACATTATATACTGCCAGTACGCTCACTCAGGTTAAGAACCAGGCTATAGTCTACATTATAGACTGCCAGTACACTCACCAAACTTAATAACCAGGCTACAGTCTACATTATAGACTGCCAGTACACTCACCAAACTTAATAACCAGGCTACAGTCTACATTATAGACTGCCAGTACACTCACCAAACTTAATAACCAGGCTACAGTCTACATTATAGACTGCCAGTACACTCACTTCGATTAAGAACCAGGTTACAGTCTACATTAGTGTTTTTGTGTTTTTATTATTATTTTATTTTTTATTCACTTAATTTTTTTTTATCTACGTGACTTTACCGAAAGAACCAAAGAATATGAATTCCTACAGTCACGAAAGTTTTTAGTCAAATTTTTAAGTGGCAATATCATTTTAACATGTAGGCTTTCATGACCAATATCATCCATAATAGAGGTTTTTTGGAATAGATCGCGTAAATATATAAATGTGTCGTTAAAACCTGCCACCACCCGACACAGCCAACTAATAAGGGTTGTCACGTAAACAGAACTTGCCAATTTGTCACTAGTCCAGCACACCGGTGTGTTGGAGAGTCAAGCTACGACATTTACTATCTGAGTACGACGTTTCGCCAGTAATTACAACTAGCTTCATCGGGCGACAGCCAGAGAGGCATAAGGCCGCTTCATGCGGCCTTACGTGGCTGTGGCCCGTATTAAGTTACAGAATCAGACTCCTTATTCATATTGGAGGAATCCGATGAGCTACAAAGATCTTTTTCAGGAGGTTTCCAAGAGTTTATCCACAGATGTCTGCTTATGAAATGAGGTCGCGGGTTGCGTCCGGTCTACGGGTCCACAGGTGGACCGTCCCAGAACTTGCATCTGCTGTGTTTTGGTGGCAGCAGTTGATTTGGGGGCACCGCGGTGGTGAAGAGATGTTAACTTCCTTCCCTGGTATGCAGGAGGTTATGGATTCATTCCCGACCCTGACACCTGCTGTATATTTGGAGTTTGCGTGTCTCGATCTCCTGTGGTCACGTGGATTTTTCTCCAGATCCTCCAGTTTTTCCGTCCATCATATTTAGATTCAACATCACGTGTTTAGAGTAGGTGGCTGCTATTTCTACATGATGATGATAAATCACTTCGGAAAGAAAAGCTAAATACAGTGAGGGAAAAAAAGAATTTGATCCCCCGCTGATTTTGTACGTTTGCCCACTGACAAAGAAATGCTTAGTCTATAATTTTAATGGTAGGTTTATTTGAACAGTGAGAGACAGAATAACAACAACAAAATCCAGAAAAACGCATGTCCAAAATGTTATAAATTGATTTGCATTTTAACGAGAGAAATAAGTATTTGGCCCCTCTGCAAAACATGACTTGGTACTTGGTGGCAAAACCCTTGTTGGCAATCACAGAGGTCAGACGTTTCTTGTAGTTGGCCACCAGCTTTGCACACATCTCAGGAGGGATTTTGTCCCACTCCTCTTAGCATATCTTCTCCAAGTCATTAGGGTTTCGAGGCTGACGTTTGGCAACTCGAACCTTCAGCTCCATCCACATATTTTCTATGGGATTAAGGTCTGGAGACTAGCTAGGCCACTCCAGGACCTTAATGTGCTTCTTCTTGAGGCACTCCTTTGTTGCCTTGGCCGTGTGTTTTGGGTCATTGTCATGCTGGAATACCCATTCACGACCCATTTTCAATGCCCTGGCTGAGGGAAGGTTCTCACCCAAGATTTGACGGTACATGGCCCCGTCCATCGTCCCTTTGATGCGGTGAAGTTGTCCTGTCCCCTTAGCAGAAAAACACCCCCAAAGCATAATGTTTCCACCTCCATGTTTGACAGTGGGGATGGTGTTCTTGGGGTCATAGGCAGCATTCCCCCCCCTTCCAAACACGGCGAGTTGAGTTGATGCCAAAGAGCTCCATTTTGGTCTCATCTGACCACAACACTTTCACCCAGTTGTCCTCTAAATCATTCAGATGTTCATTGGAAAACTTCAGACGGGCATGTATGTGCTTTGTTGAGCAGGGGGACCTTGCGGGCGCTGCAGGATTTCAGTCCTTCACGGCGTAGTGTGTTACCAATTGTTTTCTTGGTGACTATGGTCCCAGTTGCCTTGAGATCATTGACAAGATCCTCCCGTGTAGTTCCTCACCGTTCTCATGATCATTGCAACTCCACGAGGTGAAATCTTGCATGGAGCCCCAGGCCGAGGGAGATTGAGAGTTATTTTGTATTTCTTCCATTTGCGAATAATCGCACCAACTGTTGTCACCTTCTCACCAAGCTGCTTAGCAATGGTCTTGTAGCCCATTCCAGCCTTGTGTAGGTCTACAATCTTGTTCCTGACATCCTTGGAGAGCTCTTTGGTCTTGGCCATGGTGGAGAGTTTGGAATCTGATTGATTGATTGATTGCTTCTGTGGACAGGTGTCTTTTATACAGGTAACAAGCTGAGATTAGGAGCACTTCCTTTAAGAGTGCACTCCTAATCTCAGCTCATTACCTGTATAAAAGACACCTGGGAGCCAGAAATCTTTCTGGTTGAGAGGGGGTCAAACACTTATTTCCCTCATTAAAATGCACATCAATTTATAACATTTTTGACATGCGTTTTTCTGGATTTTGTTGTTGTTATTCTGTCTCTCACTGTTCAAATAAACCTACCATTAAAATTCTAGACTGATCATTTCTTTGTCAGTGAGCAAACGTACAAAATCAGTGGGGGATCAAATACTTTGTTCCCTCACTGTAGCTCAGTGAGCTTTACCTTGCAAAATGAACACTAGATTATAGTTTTATTTATTCATACAGAAATCTGGTACTGATAAATATGCCCAGGTTTCGTTGTGTGGTAGAAGAGGTGGCAACTCCTCGTCACCACCGCTCCCAGAGGCTACACGGGGGATCGGTGTATTTGTGTCTGCGTGGGAGCCGTGGTGCAGCGTTTAGGGGCCGTCCATAAATGACGTCACGCACCTGGGGGGGGTCAGATATTTGTCACGATGTGTGACGAGAAGGGGGGGGGGGTTGAGAAATGTGACGTCACACCAAAATGCGCAACTTTAAATAAATATAAACAACACGTTCTACTTAAATAGACTTTTTTTAAATAAATGTTTTCTCCTACAACATCAGAGTGCAGCGCCACATTAAATACGCACTACAATGACAATAGTTTAAAGCGATTTGAAGCATGTTTAAATTTTTTTTGGGAGGGGGGAGGCAGAGCTTTGTGACGTCATATTTGAGAGGGGGGGGAGGGCTCTGACTTTTTGTGACGCCGTGTGACGAGGGGGGGGGGTCAAAAATCGCCCAAAACCGCGTGACGTCATTCATGGACGGCCCCTTAGTGCGCTGCGCTCCGAACCGAGAATAACCGGTGCTGGGTGTCCCCTCGGGCGACTGTGACGTTTCCTCGGTGCGTGGTGTAAACATCGCGGCTGGGGAGACCTTTATACGTGCTGCCCACTAACAGCACTTGCCCCGACGGTCTGCAAAGGCTACGCAGGGAATCTTTGTCTTTGTATACGGGGAGCGGTGGCGGAATGGTCCTGGGCCACCACTAGGTCGACTCAGCCTCAAATGAGTATCTGGTGCGGTGTGTAAACATCGCCAGTGGGGAAACAAAGGCGGCCGGGCGTGGTGCCGGCCACCCACCCCGTCGTGTGCCGTGCCAGTATGGCCCAACAGTGTGTAAAGGCTATATGGGGGATCTTTGTCTTTGTGTCCGCGTGTGTTTAGTCTCCTGGTCATTGCGGCCGCCCGAGACGGCTCCCTGCACAAGCAGCACCATCGCCCCCTACACAACCCCCAGCACCAGCAGCGGCAGCACCCAGGGGTCTAGCCAGGCCTTCCCTGGGGCTCCCAGCCCTTTCTAGTGATGCCCGGCTCGTTATGGAGACACCCTGCCCTGTATAGTAACACACTTCACTTTATAGTAACACCCTTCACTTTATAGTAACACCCTTCACTTTATAGTAACACCCTTCACTTTATAGTAACACCCTGCCCTGTATAGTTACACCCTTCACTTTGTAGTAACACCCTTCACTTTATAGTAACACCCTTCACTTTATAGTAACACCCTTCACTTTATAGTAACACCCTGCCCTGTATAGTTACACCCTTCACTTTATAGTAACACCCTTCACTTTATAGTAACACCCTGCCCTGTATAGTTACACCCTTCACTTTATAGTAACACCCTTCACTTTATAGTAACACCCTGCCCTTTATAGTAACACCCTTCACTTTATAGTAACTCCCTTCACTTTATAGTAACACCCTTCACTTTATAGTAGCACCCTTTACTTTGTAGCAACACCCTTCACTTTATAGTAACACCCTGCACTTTGTAGTAACACCCTTCACTTTATAGTAACACTCTGCCCTGTATAGTAACACCCTGCCCTTTATAGTAGCACCCTTCCCTTTATAGTAACACCCTGCCCTGTATAGTAACACCCTTCACTTTGTAGTAACACCCTTCACTTTATAGTAACACCCTTCACTTTATAGTAACACCCTTCACTTTGTAGTAACACCCTTCACTTTATAGTAACACCCTTCACTTTATAGTAACACCCTTCACTTTATAGTAACACCCTGCCCTGTATAGTTACACCCTTCACTTTATAGTAACACCCTTCACTTTATAGTAACACCCTGCCCTGTATAGTTACACCCTTCACTTTATAGTAACACCCTTCACTTTATAGTAACACCCTGCCCTTTATAGTAACACCCTTCACTTTATAGTAACTCCCTTCACTTTATAGTAACACCCTTCACTTTATAGTAGCACCCTTTACTTTGTAGCAACACCCTTCACTTTATAGTAACACCCTGCACTTTGTAGTAACACCCTTCACTTTATAGTAACACTCTGCCCTGTATAGTAACACCCTGCCCTTTATAGTAGCACCCTTCCCTTTATAGTAACACCCTTCACTTTATAGTAACACCCTTCACTTTATAGTAACACCCTTCACTTTATAGTAACACCCTTCACTTTATAGTAACACCTTGCCCTGTATAGTAACACCCTTCACTTTACAGTAACACCCTTCCCTTTATAGTAACACCCTTCACTTTATAGTAACACCCTGCCCTGTATAGTAACACCCTTCACTTTGTAGTAACACCCTTCACTTTATAGTAACACCCTTCACTTTATAGTAACACCCTTCACTTTATAGTAACACCCTGCCCTGTATAGTAACACCCTTCACTTTGTAGTAACACCCTTCACTTTATAGTAACACCCTTCACTTTATAGTAACACCCTTCACTTTATAGTAACACCCTTCACTTTATAGTAACACCCTTCACTTTATAGTAACACCCTTCACTTTATAGTAACACCCTTCACTTTGTAGTAACACCCTTCACTTTATAGTAACACCCTGCCCTGTATAGTAACACCCTTCACTTTGTAGTAACACCCTTCACTTTATAGTAACACCCTTCACTTTATAGTAACACCCTTCACTTTGTAGTAACACCCTTCACTTTATAGTAACACCCTTCACTTTATAGTAACACCCTTCACTTTATAGTAACACCCTGCCCTGTATAGTTACACCCTTCACTTTATAGTAACACCCTTCACTTTATAGTAACACCCTGCCCTGTATAGTTACACCCTTCACTTTATAGTAACACCCTTCACTTTATAGTAACACCCTGCCCTTTATAGTAACACCCTTCACTTTATAGTAACTCCCTTCACTTTATAGTAACACCCTTCACTTTATAGTAGCACCCTTTACTTTGTAGCAACACCCTTCACTTTATAGTAACACCCTGCACTTTGTAGTAACACCCTTCACTTTATAGTAACACTCTGCCCTGTATAGTAACACCCTGCCCTTTATAGTAGCACCCTTCCCTTTATAGTAACACCCTTCACTTTATAGTAACACCCTTCACTTTATAGTAACACCCTTCACTTTATAGTAACACCCTTCACTTTATAGTAACACCTTGCCCTGTATAGTAACACCCTTCACTTTACAGTAACACCCTTCCCTTTATAGTAACACCCTTCACTTTATAGTAACACCCTGCCCTGTATAGTAACACCCTTCACTTTGTAGTAACACCCTTCACTTTATAGTAACACCCTTCACTTTATAGTAACACCCTTCACTTTATAGTAACACCCTGCCCTGTATAGTAACACCCTTCACTTTGTAGTAACACCCTTCACTTTATAGTAACACCCTTCACTTTATAGTAACACCCTTCACTTTATAGTAACACCCTTCACTTTATAGTAACACCCTTCACTTTATAGTAACACCCTTCACTTTGTAGTAACACCCTTCACTTTATAGTAACACCCTGCCCTGTATAGTAACACCCTTCACTTTGTAGTAACACCCTTCACTTTATAGTAACACCCTTCACTTTATAGTAACATCCTTCACTTTATAGTAACACCCTTCACTTTATAGTAACATCTTTCACTTTATAGTAACACCCTTCACTTTATAGTAACACCCTGCCCTGTATAGTAACACCCTTCACTTTGTAGTAACACCCTTCACTTTATAGTAACACCCTTCACTTTATAGTAACACCCTGCCCTGTATAGTAACACCCTTCACTTTGTAGTAACACCCTTCACTTTGTAGTAACACCCTTCACTTTATAGTAACACCCTTCACTTTATAGTAACATCCTTCACTTTATAGTAACACCCTTCACTTTATAGTAACACCCTTCACTTTGTAGTAACTCCCTTCCCTTTATAGTAACACCCTGCCCTGTATAGTAACACCCTGCCCTGTATAGTAACACCCTTCACTTTATAGTAACACCCTTCACTTTATAGTAACACCCTTCACTTTATAGTAACACCCTTCACTTTATAGTAACACCCTTCACTTTATAGTAACACCCTTCACTTTATAGTAACATCCTTCACTTTATAGTAACACCCTTCACTTTATAGTAACACCCTTCACTTTGTAGTAACTCCCTTCCCTTTATAGTAACACCCTGCCCTGTATAGTAACACCCTTCACTTTGTAGTAACACCCTTCACTTTATAGTAACACCCTTCACTTTATAGTAACATCCTTCACTTTATAGTAACACCCATCACTTTATAGTAACACCCTTCACTTTGTAGTAACTCCCTTCCCTTTATAGTAACACCCTGCCCTGTATAGTAACACCCTTCACTTTATAGTAACACCCTTCACTTTATAGTAACACCCTTCACTTTATAGTAACACCCTTCACTTTATAGTAACACCCTTCACTTTGTAGTTACACCCTTCACTTTATAGTAACACCCTTCACTTTATAGTAACATCCTTCACTTTATAGTAACACCGTGCCCTGTATAGTAACACCGTGCCCTTTGTAGTAACACCCTTCACTTTATAGACTCCCTGCCCTCTATAGACTCCCTGTCCTTCATAGACTCCCTGTCATATATAGACTCCCTGTCTTTTATAGACTCCCTGTCATTTATAAACTCCCTGCCCTCTATAGACTCCCTGCCCATTATAGACTCCCTGCCCTTTATAGACTCCCTGCCCTTTATAGACTCACTACCCTTTATAGACTCCCTGTCATTTATAGACTCCCTGCCCTTTATAGACTCCCTGCCCTTTATAGACTCCCTGTCATTTATAGACTCCCTGCCCATTATAGACTCCCTGCCCATTATAGACTCCCTGCCCTTTATAGACTCCCTGCCCTTTATAGACTCCCTGCCCATTATAGACTCCCTGCCCATTATAGACTCCTTGTCATTTATAGACTCCCTGCCCTTTATAGACTCCCTGTCCTTTATAGACTCCATCGTGTCCACGTGTTATCATCGGCCGTGGTCAATCCGTCATCACCTCCCACGACCCTGCGACATAATTCGTGTCTAAGTCTTGTTCACAAGTATCATTGTTCACCATGCAATGCAGTTGTAGTGACATAGCGCTGCCTGTTGGACAGCAGCTGCAACTGCAGGTGGGTACTTGGCACACACGCCGCTGAGTATGGACACGGGTCTGCCGGCAGGGCGGAGGAACTGAGGCAAGGGTCACGGTAGACCTCGTGGGCAAGCCCCTGGAACCCTCTGGAGGGTTCGAGAAGGGAGGAGGCGCGGCTAGGGCGGAGCCAAGCCGCGCCGAGGGGAACAAAAGCAGCGGAGAGCGAGAGCTCCGGGCTGCCGGTTCTGGGAGTGATCTCGTGTCGTCGTCGCTGTCATCGCCGCCCTCATCGCCGCCGCCTTCGCCAGATCATCGCGGGGCCGGACAGCGGTTGGCTGTCTCGGTTCGACGCCGTCGGCGCAACGCGGACAGGGTCGCGTCTGGGCCGGGTCGTGCGGCAGCGTGGTCGTGACAGAGAGAGAGAGGGGGGGGGGGCCCGAGTTGGTGGCATGAGCTCAGCAACAACAACAACAACAATAAAAGGTGGAGGACGGTGCCTCCCGCGATCACCTCGTCTCCCGGCTGACCGTGTGTGTGCGGCGCACGCCACCCGCACGCACAGACAACACTACTTCCCGAGGCGCCGTGGATGATTGTACTCACAATCACGTGGTGTCGTCACAATCCCATCAAAGTCAAAGGTCACCCGTATAGCCTGTAACAAGCTGTTAGGGGCAAGTGCTGTTTGCGAGCAGCACCTGTGAAGGCCGGCAAGGCACACGAGGGAGTGGGTGGCCAGCACCACGCCCGGCCACCTTTGTCTCCCTCGTGGCGATGTTTACACACCGCACCAGACACTCATTTGAGGCTGAGTCGACCTAGGGGAGACCCGGGACCAGTTCAGACAATCGTCACTTGTGTTGGCCGTGAGCGGGAATCGAATTCGGGTCCCGAGGTTCGTAGCGCAGCGTAGCGCTAACCGCCACACCACCGCTCCCCGCATCGATCACGTAATCACAATCATGTACTGTCATCACAATCCCATACATTACACACAAAACAAATGAACCCACAATACCTCGCTGATCTCTGGTCATCTTTTCCAGCGGTGGCTTTGGCTGGCCATCGAACAAATTCAGTCACTGCATCGCGTGCTTTGAAATGAGCTTCTGCAGCCGTCTGGAACGCTCTTCCATCCGATATTAGCAAGCTAGTGGAGCTGTGCACTTTTTAATCATCTAGCGTGAAATCTAATTTCTTTATAGTCGCTTTTTGTGTTTAGTTTGTTGTCCTTCTCCATCACCTCCGATTAGCGCGGCTGGCTATGTACGGTGCGAAAGAAGTTCAACTTACATACGTACACAACTATACCACCAACACCATACCACCACTAACATCCACTGTCACCACCATCATCATCTCGCCACCATCAACACCACCAACAACACTATATCACTATCACCCCCACCACTATACCACCAACACCATACCACCACTAACATCCACTGTCACCACCATCATCATCATCATCTCACCAACACCACCAACACCACCAACAACACTATATCAGCATCACCCCCACCACTATACCACCAACACCACACCACCACTAACATCCACTGTCACCACCATCATCATCTCACCACCACCAACAACACTATATCACCATCACCCCCACCACTATACCACCAACACCATACCACCACTAACATCCACTGTCACCACCATCATCATCTCACCAACACCACCACCACCAACAACACTATATCACCATCACCCCCACCACTATACCACCAACACGACACCACTACTACCACTATCCCCGCACCTCCGATTAGCACGGTTGGCTACGTACGGTGCGAAACAAGTTCAACTTACATACGTACACAACTATACCACCAACACCATACCACCACTAACATCCACTATCACCACCATCATCATCTCACCACCACCAACACCACCAACAACACTATATCACCATCACCCCCACCACTATACCACCAACACCATACCACCACTAACATCCACTATCACCACCATCATCATCTCACCACCACCAACACCACCAACACCACTATATCACCATCACCCCCACCACTATACCACCAACACCATACCACCACTAACATCCACTGTCACCACCATCATCATCTCACCACCACCAACACCACCAACAACACTATATCAACATACATACGTATAGTCAGGGGCCAAAGTCTATGGTCAAGGATCCGGAGTCAAGGGACCGGGCGCCCGGCATCCCGGGTCCAAGGTTAACAGGGGCCATAATGTTTAACAATGTGTAGCTTTTATATATTGCGTCGTTGTTCATAAACTATTTTAAACTATTAAACTGTTTTTGTTTTACCAGCTAAGGCCCACTGAGTTGTATAGCTCTTTTTTCAAAAGCGACCTGGCTATCAAATGAAAGTTGGACGAAGTGGCTTATCATCATTATCGTGTGGAAATGTATAGCAGCCAAATACTCTAAACGGGTGTTGTTGATTCTAAATGTGAAGGGAAACACCGGAGGGAAAACCCCGGAGAAAAATCCACGCGACCACTGGGAGAGAGAGACACCGCAGACTCCACATATACAGCAGCAGCAGGCGTCAGGGTCGGGATCGAACCCACGACCTCCTGTACACCAGGCGAGGTAGTTAACATCTTCTAGCCACCGTGATGATGAGAGAGACGCAGACTCCAAATATACAGCAGCAGCAGTAGCAGGCGTCAGGGTCAGGATCGAACCCACGACCTCCTTTACACCAGGCGAGGTAGTTAACATCTCCTCGCCTCCGTTCATGCAAATTGCGTCTCCCCCAATCACCGAGGGACCACAGCTGGGCGGGCAGCCAGCAACAGTCAGCACAGTGTGCGTCACCGCAAGGCCCCGCGGGCCACTGGCGGCCCCTGGTGGCCTTCAGTGCGGCCCCTGACGTGCGCCACCCACCCCACCCCACGATACGCAAATGGTAACAACACTCCCCGTCATCATCATCGTCGTCGTGCTGCTGTCACAAACCCCCAGTTGGTTTGAATGTGTGGTGGTGGCCCTCACTCACACTGCTGATGTCTCATCGGCCACAGCGACCTCCTCCCAACCCCTCTGAAAATCAGTGGCGATCACTGAGGGGTGGGTATGGGGTGACGAGCCGGCGTTGCCAGCAGTTGCCCGAGCTCTGCGGTCTTCTCTCTATATGGAGAATGATTTGAGCCAATTGTTTGAAAGAGTACATGGGAGAAAACCGAATCACCTGGAGAAAACCCGCGCGTGCGAGGGGGAAACACTCGATCCCATCGAGAAGGGAGAGGTGATGTGGGGTCAACATTGTTGGAACAGATGGGGATTAGTCCACACACTCTGCTGAACCGCCGGAAGAGTTCCACAAAATGTGCGTGTGATCCAGCAACCCTTAACTGCTGCATCCACAGCGCAGATCAGAGCAAAAATCACACAAGGGGAAGTCCATAAATGACGTCATGCGATTTTGGACGATTTTTTGACCCCCCCCCCCCCTCGTCACACGGCGTCACAAAAAAGTCAGACCCCCCTCAAATATGACGTCACAAAGCTCTGCCTCCGCCCCCCCCCAAAAATAAAACTTTATTAAAAAGTATATTTCATTAAGTAGAACGTGTTGTCTATATTTATTTAAAGTTGCGCATTTTTATGTGACGTCACATTTCTCAAACCCCCCACCCCCCCTCGTCACACATCGTTACAAATGTCTGACCACACCCCTCCCCACCCCAGGTGCGTGACGTCATTTATGAACGGCCCCTAACACACATGCTATGATTGTAATTATCATCGTGAGTTTCTATCTATTTGTAGTGGTTCACACCAGGGAGGCAGACACTTCTTAGAGGCAACACGTTTATTTAACAATAAAGCCCTAAACACGAAGGGGTAAATCTGCCCCTTCACCAGATACCCTAGGGAGGTGTTTCCTCCGGGCTAGTTCACCCTAGCTCACTCTAGCTCACTCTAACTCACCCTAGCTCACCCTAGCTCACCCTAGCTCACCCTAACTCACTCTAGCTCACCCTAACTCACCCTAGCTCACCATAGCTCACCCTAGCTCACTCTAGCTCACCCTAGCTAGCCCTAGCTCACCCTAGCTCACTCTAGCTCACCCTAGCTCAGCCTAGCTCACTCTAGCTCACCCTAGCTCACTCTAGCTCACTCTAACTCACCCTAGCTCACTCTAGCTCACTCTAACTCACCCTAGCTCACTCTAGCTCACCCTAGCTCACTCTAGCTCACTCTAACTCACCCTAGCTCACCCTAGCTCACCCTAACTCACTCTAGCTCACCTCAACTCACCCTAGCTCACCCTAGCTCACTCTAGCTCACCCTAGCTCACTCTAGCTCACCCTAGCTCACCCTAGCTAGCCTAGCCCACCCTAGCTCACCCAAGCTCACCCTAGCTCACCCTAGCTAACCCTAGCTCACCCTAGCTCACCCTAGCTCACTCTAGCTCACCCTAGCTCACTCTAGCTCACCCTAGCTCACCCTAGCTAGCCTAGCCCACCCTAGCCCACCCTAGCTCACTCTAGCTAGCCTAGCTCACCATAGCTCACCCTAGCTCACCTTAGCCAGTCTAGCTCACCCTAGCTCACCCTAGCTCACTCTAGCTCAACCTAGCTCACCCTAGCTCACTCTAGCTCATCCTAACTCACCCTAACTCACCCTAGCTCACCCTAGCTCATCCTAACTCACCCTAGCTCACCCTAGCTCACCCTAGCTAACCCTAGCTCACCCTAGCTTACTCTAGCTCACCCTAGCTCACACTAGCTCACCCTAGCTAGCCTACCTCACCCTAGCTCACCCTAGCTAGCCTACCTCACCCTAGCTCACCCTAGCTCACCCTAGCTCATCCTAACTCACCCTAGCTCACCCTAGCTAACCCAAGCTCACCCTAGCTCACTCTAGCTAGCCTACCTCACCCTAGCTCACCCTAGCTAGTCTACCTCACCCTAGCTCACCCTAGCTCACCCTAGCTCACTCTAACTCACCCTAGCTCACCCTAGCCCACTCTAACTCACCCTAGCTCACTCTAGATCACTCTAGCTTACTCTAACTCACCCTAGCTCACCCTAGCTCACTCTAGCTCACCCTAGCTCACCCTAGCTCACCCTAGCTAGCCTAGCTCACCCTAGCTCACCCTAGCTAGCCTAGCTCACCCTAGCTCACCCTAGCTAGCCTAGCTCACCCTAGCTCACGCTAGCTCACCATAGCTCACCCTAGCTCACTCTGACTCACCCTAGCTCACCCTAGCTCACTCTAGCTCACACGGGTGGCTATCTCGGACCGGACCCCGGCTCGGCTCCGGGTCTTGTAGTCGGGGCGGGTCTTCTCCAGGTGACGGCTTCCGTCTTGATTCCTGCAACCACCAGCCTGGCCCGTTCAGGGCTCCGGCTTATATCGTCCGCGGCGGGGCTGACTCAGCCCCTAGCCATGCCCCCCTTCTCGAGCCTTCGAGAGGGACCTTCTCCCGTGGCCCCGTGGTCCCCCAGCCCCCTCTGTGGGGGCCCCGGACCGTGACCTCGGTCACCAGGCCTCCGGGTTCACACGGAGTGCCATGGCCGCCTGTGTGCCCCTGCACCGTCCCTGGCACTCTCGCCCCATAGCCTCCAGAGGCTGCCACTGCACGTGCAGTGCAGTGCCCGCCATCCTTGATCGGCGATCCCAGCCGGCCCCGGCTAGGGCCGGTACTGCATTCCCACTGCAGTGCTGCAGGTGGCAAGGGGCCGTCCATAAATGACGTCACGCACCTAGGGGGAGGGGGGGGTCAGACATTTGTGACGATGTGTGACGAGGGGGGGAGGGGGGAGGTTGAGAAATGTGACGTCACATCTAAATGCGCAACTTTAAATATAATTGTTATAACAAGACTAATTTTGATTAATTTTCATTATTAACTATTTGATTGTTTAAATTTACTGAGGTCACCTTTTATTTATTCCATGAAGGAGCATGTTGCTTCTCCATGGGAGAATGGAGAAGCATAATTTTTGTTAATGATTGTAATTTAAAAAATGTATTCTAATGATTCTACCAGGGCTTTCATTCTGTGAATTGAATATGCGATTGTTATAATTGTACTCTCCATTTTGCTTTCTTCTACTATAAAGTTTAAAGCGTTGTTTTGATAGTTATAATTACTTTTAATATTTTATAATTTTAAGAGAATTTCAATATAATATTCTGAACATCTGCAGTTTTAGTTAACCCTTGAATATTTTCAAGTATGCTAAATTTCAGCTTTCCAACGCCTCCTTTTTAAATAAATGTTTTCTCCTACAACATCAGAGTGCAGCGCCACATTAAATACGCACTACAATGACAATAGTTTAATGCGATTTGAAGCATGTTCTATTTTCAAAATGGAAATGTTTTTTTTTGGGGGGGGGGCAGAGCTTTGTGACGTCATATTTGAGGGGGGGGGGGTCTGACTTTTTGTGACGCCGTGTGACGAGGGGGGTAGGGGGGAGGTCAAAAATCAGCCAAAATCGCGTGACGTCATTTATGGACGGCCCCCCAAGACGTTATGAATGAGCTCGGAAATGATGGTGGCCGACGCCCCAGTGTCGGCGAGCATTCTAAAATCGACCCCTTCGATGGAACCCACAACACCCGACGAACCCGCGGACCAGCTCCGACCACTGATCCGGTCGGAGCGGCCAGTCAGCCCGAACACGACGCACGACGAGACCGCGACCCGGCGCTTGGAGGTGCGTGAAGTGTGGCTGTGAAGTGTGGCTGTGAAGTGTGGCTGTGAAGTGGGACTGTGAAGTGGGACTGTGAAGTGTGACTGTGAAGTGGGACTGTGAAGTGGGACTGTGAAGTGGGACTGTGAAGTGTGGCTGTGAAGTGGGACTGTGAAGTGGGACTGTGAAGTGGGACTGTGAAGTGGGGCTGTGAAGTGGGACTGTGAAGTGTGGCTGTGAAGTGGGACCGTGAAGTCAGACTGTGAAGTGTGACTGTGAAGTGGGACCGTGAAATCAGACTGTGAAGTGTGACTGTGAAGTGGGACCGTGAAGTCAGACTGTGAAGTGTGACTGTGAAGTGTGACTGTGAAGTGGGACTGTGAAGTCAGACTGTGAAGTGTGACTGTGAAGGGTGACTGTGAAGTGGGACTGTGAAGTGTGACTGTGAAGTGGGGCTGTGAAGTGGGACTGTGAAGTGTGACTGTGAAGTGGGACTGTGAAGTGGGACTGTGAAGTGGGGTTGTGAAGTGAGACTGTGAAGTGGGACTGTGAAGTCAGACTGTGAACTCAGACTGTGAAGTGTGACTGTGAAGTGGGACTGTGAAGTGTGGCTGTGAAGTGGGACTGTGACTGTGAAGTGGGACTGTGACTGTGAAGTGTGACTGTGAAGTGGGACTGTGAAGTGTGGCTGTGAAGTGGGACTGTGAAGTGTGACTGTGAAGTGTGGCTGTGAAGTGTGACTGTGAAGGGCTGTGAAGTGTGACTGTGAAGTGTGACTGTGAAGTGTGACTGTGAAGTGGGACTGTGAAGTGTGGCTGTGAAGTGTGACTGTGAAGTGGGACTGTGACTGTGAAGTGTGACTGTGAAGTGGGACTGTGAAGGGCTGTGAAGTGTGACTGTGAAGTGTGACTGTGAAGTGGGACTGTGAAGTGTGACTGTGAAGTGTGACTGTGAAGTAAGACTGTGAAGTAAGACTGTGAAGTGAGACTGTGAAGTGTGACTGTGAAGTGTGACTGTGAAGTAAGACTGTGAAGTAAGACTGTGAAGTGAGACTGTGAAGTGTGACTGTGAAGTGGGACTGTGAAGTGTGACTGTAAAGTGTGACTGTGAAGTAAGACTGTGAAGTGTGACTGTGAAGTGTGACTGTGAAGTAAGACTGTGAAGTCAAGCTGTGAAGTGTGACTGTGAAGTAAGACTGTGAAGTAAGACTGTGAAGTGTGACTGTGAAGTGTGACTGTGAAGTGTGACTGTGAAGTCAGGCTGTGAAGTGTGACTGTGAAGTGTGACTGTGAAGTGTGACTGTGAAGTCAGGCTGTGAAGTGTGACTGTGAAGTGGGACTGTGAAGGGCTGTGAAATGTGACTGTGAAGTGTGACTGTGAAGTGTGACTGTGAAGTGTGGCTGTGAAGTGGGACTGTGAAGTGTGACTGTGAAGTCAGGCTGTGAAGTGTGACTGTGAAGTCAGACTGTGAAGTGGGACTGTGAAGTGTGGCTGTGAAGTGTGACTGTGAAGTGGGACTGTGAAGGGCTGTGAAGTGTGGCTGTGAAGTGTGACTGTGAAGTGGGACTGTGAAGTGTGACTGTGAAGTGTGACTGTGAAGTGGGACTGTGAAGTGTGACTGTGAAGTGTGGCTGTGAAGTCAGGCTGTGAAGTGTGACTGTGAAGTGTGACTGTGAAGTGTTACTGTGAAGGGCTGTGAAGTGTGACTGTGAAGTGTGACTGTGAAGTGGGACTGTGAAGTGTGACTGTGAAGTCAGGCTGTGAAGTAAGACTGTGAAGTAAGACTGTGAAGTCAGGCTGTGAAGTAAGACTGTGAAGTAAGACTGTGAAGTGTTACTGTGAAGTGTGACTGTGAAGTGTGACTGTGAAGGGCTGTGAAGTGTGACTGTGAAGTGTGACTGTGAAGTGTGACTGTGAAGTCAGACTGTGAAGTGGGACTGTGAAGTGGGACTGTGACTGTGAAGTGTGACTGTGAAGTGGGACTGTGAAGTGTGACTGTGAAGTGTGACTGTGAAGTGTGACTGTGAAGTAAGACTGTGAAGTCAGGCTGTGAAGTAAGACTGTGAAGTAAGACTGTGAAGTGTGACTGTGAAGTGTGACTGTGAAGTGTGACTGTGAAGTGTGACTGTGAAGGGCTGTGAAGTGTGACTGTGAAGTGTGACTGTGAAGTGTGGCTGTGAAGTGGGACTGTGAAGTAAGACTGTGAAGTGTGGCTGTGAAGTGGGACTGTGACTGTGAAGTCAGGCTGTGAAGTGTGGCTGTGAAGTGTGACTGTGAAGTCAGGCTGTGAAGTCAGGCTGTGAAGTGGGACTGGGGGCTGAGTGTGTGACTGTGAAGTAAGACTGTGAAGTCAGGCTGTGAAGTCAGGCTGTGAAGTGGGACTGGGGGCTGAGTGTGTGGCTGTGAAGTGTGACTGTGAAGTCAGGCTGTGAAGTCAGGCTGTGAAGTGGGACTGGGGGCTGAGTGTGTGACTGTGAAGTCAGGCTGTGAAGTGTGGCTGTGAAGTGGGACTGGGGGCTGAGTGTGTGACTGTGAAGTCAGGCTGTGAAGTCAGGCTCTGAAGTGGGACTGGGGGCTGAGTGTGTGACTGTGAAGTGTGACTGTGAAGTGTGACTGTGAAGTGTGACTGTGAAGTAAGACTGTGAAGTGTGACTGTGAAGTATGACTGTGAAGTAAGACTGTGAAGTGTGGCTGTGAAGTAAGACTGTGAAGTCAGGCTGTGAAGTGGGACTGGGGGCTGAGTGTGTGCGGTGTTCCGACTCGCCTCGGGTGGCCGCGGACGAGAGGCTGGCCGGGCGCACGACGGCTGGGGCCACGAGAAGCGTCGTCGATGCCACGTGGCCCCGCAGGCCACCACTAAAGCGGACGCCCCGCTCTGGCCGTGGCGACGCCCTCCCCCGATATATCGACACATTATAAAATCTCACGATGTCGTTAAATTCAACGATATATAATGAAATCCTACGATATATCATAACATCCTACGATGAAGCATAAGATTCTACGATAAGCAAGATCCTACGATATATCGTCAAATATCTTACGATATATCGTAAAATCCTACGATATATTGGAAAATGCTACGACAGGGGTCGGGAACCTATGGCTCGCGAGCCAGATGTGGCTCTTTTGATGATTGCATATGGCTCGCAGATAAAACAAAATATTCTCACTTGTTTTAATCCATCCATCGATTTTTCACTGCGCATGTCCTGTTCAGGGCTGCAGGAGCAATTGTCCATTATTTTAATTGGATGATACTGGCCTACGTTTGCCGTTGCTGGGTAAAACAGGTAAACGCCCCCTTTTGAATCAGTCTGAGACTGCGTCTGCTCGGTCATTAGCTCAAAGCTAACCCTTCGACGAAGAAGATGGCGAAAAGAAAAAAAGACGACGAGTATCGTACATTTCAGGACGAATGGACCGAAGAATGCGCCTTTGTGGAGAGAGCGGGTTCTGCGGTGTGTCTAATTTGCAATGACAAAATTACATCGTTGAAACGGTCGAATGTAAAGCGGCACTTCGACACGCGCCACGCTACCTTTGCATCAAAATACCCTGCGGGAGACAGCAGAAAGAAAGCGTGCCAAGAGCTGAGCAGGGTGCAAGCTAGCCAGCAGCAACTCCGCGTATGGACCCGGCAAGGTGACTATAATTCGGCTAGCTTTGCTGGTTCTTTAGCAATAGTGAGGAACGGAAAACCATTCACAGATGGCGAGTATGCTAAAACGTTCATGCTGGATGTAGCCAATGAACTTTTTGATGATCTTCCGAACAAAGACAAGATAATCAAACGGATACAAGACATGCCTCTGTCGGCAAGAACTGTTCATGATCGTACCATCGTGATGGCAAACAAAGTGGAGGAAACGCAAGTGAAGGACATAAATGCAGCGCCGTTCTTTTCTCTGGCTTTGGATGAGTCAACAGACGTGAGCCATTTGTCGCAGTTCAGCGTGATTGCAAGATATGCTGTTGGTGACACACTGCGCGAAGAAAGTCTTGCTGTTCTGCCATTAAAAGGGTCCACAAGAGGTGAGGATTTATTCAAGTCTTTCATGGTGTTTGCTCAAGAAAAAAGTCTACCTATGGATAAACTTCTCTCAGTGTGTACTGATGGTGCTCCGTGTATGGTGGGGAAAAACAAAGGATTTGTGGCGCTTCTCCGTGAACATGAAAATAGACCCATCCTAAGTTTCCATTGCATTATACACCAGGAGGCACTTTGTGCTCAGATGTGTGACAGGCAGTTTGGCGAAGTGATGTCGCTGGTCATTCGTGTGATCAACTTTATTGTTGCCCGAGCCTTAAATGATCGCCAGTTTAAAACACTGCTGGATGAAGTTGTAAATAACTATCCTGGTCTGCTTTTGCACAGCAATGTGCGTTGGTTGTCAAGAGGGAAGGTGCTTAGCCGTTTTGCGGCTTGCCTGAACGAAATCCGGACTTTCCTTGAAATGAAAGGCGTCGGGCATCCTGAGCTAGCCGACACCGAGTGGCTCCTCAAGTTTTACTATCTCGTAGATCTGACTGAACATCTGAACCAGCTCAACGTGAAAATGCAAGGCATTGGAAATACAGTGTTATCCCTTCAACAAGCTGTATTTGCTTTTGGAAACAAGCTGGAGCTTTTCATCACGGATCTTGAAACAGGTCGTTTACTACATTTTGAAAAACTGAGCCAATTTAAAGATGCATGCACAGCAAGTGAGCCCATTCAAAACCTTGATCTCCACCAGCTAGCTGGCTGCACATCCAGTCTCCTACAGTCCTTCAAAGCACGCTTTGGAGAATTTCGTGAGCACACTCGTCTTTTTAAGTTCATCACCCATCCAAACGAGTGTTCACTGAACACAGCCGACCTGAATTACATCCCTGGTGTCTCCGTCAGAGATTTTGAAGCAGAAGTGGCTGACCTGAAGGCCTCAGACATGTGGGTGAATAAGTTCAAGTCACTGAATGAAGATTTGGAAAGAATCACACGACAGAAAGCGGAGTTGGCGAGCAAGCACATGTGGACAGAAATGAAAAAACTCCAACCCGAAGACCAGCTGATTCTCAAAACTTGGAACGCGCTTCCTGTCACATACCACACACTGCAGCGTTTGAGTATTGCTGTATTGACCATGTTTGGATCTACGTATGCATGTGAGCAGTCATTCTCACATCTTAAAAACATCAAGTCCAACCTACGATCACGTTTAACGGATGAAAGCCTCAACGCTTGCATGAAGCTTAACCTCACCAAGTACCAACCCGACTACAAAGTACCAACCCGACTACAAAGACATCAGCAAATCCATGCAGCACCAGAAGTCGCATTAATGGTGAGTGTTATAACAACATTATTTAAAAGAATAAATTCAGAGGCTTATTATACTGACATTTAGTTTAATTCACTTTTAAAATATATTATATGGCTCTCACTGAAATAAATTTCCAAATTTTTTGCTTTCATGGCTCTCTTAGTCAAAAAGGTTCCCGACCCCTGTGCTACGATATATGGTCCAGCGCCACCATGACTCACCGTGGCAAAACCCATGATGATGTCATCCATTTGTATCACGAGGTCGCGAACAACATGACACCACGGGGACGCGGCGAGTCACCTTGACTCCACGACGAATATCCAACCTCCGGGTGACGTCATTACACCATAAGTTTCGGCATTGTGTCAAGCGGCATGACGTCATTCGACGCCTATCCGCTGTGGGAATTCTACTCTCGGCAGCGCAGCGATGGAGGCTATTCTAAATGACTTCATATCGGCCGAGGATCTCATGGTGAGGCGACTCCCGCTGCTCCGGGGACTCCAGCTGTGCTCCTTGACTGTGCTCCGCCTCAATAAATATCCTCGCTTATGCTTCCCACCCACCCCACCCACGTTCTTTCCCTACTCCATACCCCTTTGCGGCCTAGTATGTCTACCCGGGTGGTCGCGCCTTTCCCGGTAGGAAATCTAGGCGAGGACGGGCCGTCGCGCCCTGCCCTCGGCGTATTAAAGTGCGAGGTTTTAGTCACAATTTAAGCAGTGCTCACTGACAATTGTTACGAGGGGGTTTTTGTTCAGAGGACGTATTCTTTATGGCTTTGGTGTTTTGCTACAATAACACCGCCGATGTCTCGCCGATGATGGTGGTGGTAGTTGTGATTGAAGGTGACGACAGTATGAGTAGCGATTATGATAATAGTAGCGGTGGTGGTGTTGGTGGTGATGTTGGTGGGTGGTGGTGGTAACAGTAGTTGTGGTGGTGTTGGTGGGTGGTGGTGGTTATGATGGTGATGATGGTGATGTTGGTGGGTAGTGGTGTGATGTTGGTGGGTGGTGGTGATGTTGGTGGGTGGTGGTAGTGATGGTGGGCGGTAGTGATGTTGGTGGGTGGTGGTGATGTTGGTGGGTGGTGGGGATGATGGTGGATGGTGGGTGGTGGTAGTGATGGTGGGCGGTAGTGATGTTGGTGGGTGGTGATGTTGGTGGGTGGTGGCGGTGATGGTGGTGGGTAGTGGTGGGTGGTGGTGGTGATGTTGGTGGGTGGTGATAGTGATGGTGGGCGGTAGTGATGTTGGTGGGTGGTGGTGTTGATGGTGGGTGGTGGGGATGATGGTGGTGGGTAGTGGTGGGTGGTGGTGGTGGTGATGTTGGTGGGTGGTGGTAGTGATGGTGGGCGGTAGTGATGTTGGTGGGTGGTGGCGGTGATGTTGATGGGTGGTGGTGATGATGGTGGTGGTGATGGTGGTGATGTTGGTTGGTGGGGGGTGATGATGATGGTGGTGGTGATGGTGGTGATGTTGGTGGGTGGTGGGAGTGATGGTGGGCGGTAGTGATGTTGGTGGGTGGTGGCGGTGATGTTGGTGGGTGGTGATGATGGTGGTGGTGATGGTGGTGATGTTGGTGGGTGGTGGTAGTGATGGCAGTGGTGAAGGTTGCCATAATGGTAGCGATAGGAGTGATGAAAGTCATTAGTTGTGCTTCCCCTCTGATTAGCACGGTTGGCAACGTACGGTGCGAAAGAAGTTCAACATACATTATGGTAGTCCTGGTGATGATGAACATAGTGGTGACGAATGTAGTGGTGGTTTTGCCACGATGGTAGTGATTTTGGTGATAGTGGTGGTAATGATGGTAGTGGTGGTGATGGTAATGATAGCGGTGATTATGTTAATGATAATGGAATAGCCATTGTGGTTGTGACGGTAGTGGGTAGTGTTGGTGGTGGTGACAGCACAGCAAGTGCGTGTTGCCTGCCCATGTTATCTGTTGTCTGTGTCCCCGCTACTATATGTTGCCATGCCGCCCACCTGCTATAGTAGTAGCCTGCTGATGCTTACACACAGTGCTACTGTGCTTGTCCACACCGACCTCACCGCCTCTGCCTTGTCTGTCCCATTTGCGTTAGCATCGTGCTAGTCCCTCCCCCCAACCCAATCCCTGTGTCACTTATGCAAATGAGGCTATTCTGGTCCCCTGAGGTCTTACCTGGTGTAACACGCGAGCCAGTTGAGGTGGTTCGGGCACCCGGTAAGGATGACCCCCCCCACCACCCCAGTAGACTCCCCCTGGAATTCTACCGGGCGGTCCGTCCCACTGGGCGAAGACCCCAGGACACGCTGGCAGAACGGCGTCGCTCGGCTGGCCTGGGAACGCCTGGGAGTTCCCCAGGAAGAGCTAGAGTCTGTCAAGTAGTGTAGTTTATAGTAATGTAGTGTATAGTGTAGTGTATAGAAGTGTTAAGTAGTGTATAGCGTAGTAGTGCTGGAGTCTGTCGCCAGGGAAAGGAGGGTCTGGACCGCCACTACTCAACATGCTGCCGCTGCGACCCTCGCCAGTACAAGGCGGACTGAGAAGCGAACAAACGATCAAACTAGCCATTAACAATTAACTTGGCCCGTCTCTGCTTTGCCTGACCTCGCCGTTTATGTGCTGTGTCTGTGCAGTGTCCTGTATCTAATCTCGCCGTTGCTGTGCTGTATCTGTCCTGTGTGCCCTGTCCGTCCTCGCCGTGGCCTGTGTGCTGTTTGACCTCGCTCTCTCTGTCCTGTCTCTAACCTCGCTGTGTCTGCGCACCTCCGATGAGCACAGTTGGCCATGTACGGTGCGAAAGAAGTTCAACGTACAGTACATACTGTGTCTAACCTCGCTGTGCGTATATGTAGTGTCCTGTGTCTAACCTCGCTGTGTGTGTGTGTGCGCGTGTGTAGAAGTTTGAGAAGAAGTATAATGCAGAGATGGCGAAGGGGCCGCTATCGCCCGCCACGCAGTTTGAGTATTCGTGGTGCCTCGTACGCTCCCGGCACAGCGAAGACGTGAAGCGCGGAGTCCGACTTCTAGAGGGTGAGGAGGGCACACCCTCACATCGTCATTAACGACGGGGTGAGCGAGTGACGGAATGAGTGAATCGGAAATTAATGAATGATTTAAGAAGTAGGAATGTTGTTGAGAGTGATGATGTTGATAAGATGACGATCTTGATGATGAAAACGGTGGCGAGATGTTACCAGCCTCGCCTGGTATGCAAGAGGTTGTGGGTTCGATGCCAACCCTGACGCCTGCTGTGTATTTGGAGTTTGCAGGTCTCTGTCCCTGTGGTCGCTTCGATTTTTCTCCCTGTCCTCCGGTTGTCCCCTCCACATTTAGAATCGACATCACACGTTTCAACTATTTGGCCGCTTTAAATTTCCACACGATGAGCCACTTGTGATGGCCAGGTCGCTTCTGAAAAAGAGCGATATAGCTCAATGGTGCCTTACCTGGTAAAATGAAAAAAATAGTTTATAGTTAGGTTTGTTGTCGCTGTTGGTAACGACGATGTTGATATTCCCCCAGATTTGTGCCACAACGCTAAGGGAGATGAGCTTCGGGATTACCTCTTCTACATCTCTATCGGCTACTACCGGCTCAAGGTACCCAAGCCCACCACGCTCTGCATTGGGGGCAGGATAGGACTTTCAAAGTACCCATTAACATGCATAATATACAAACAACGTACATACGTTATGTGTGGCCAGGTCAGAGCTCAGTGGGCCTTACCTGGTACAATGAAAAATCGTTGAGTGAATTTAGCTGAAGTGGCTTGACGACCGGACATCTGTGTCCTATCACGCGCAGCCTCATTAGCGCGTGCACAGTATTCCCGTCGAAGTTTTTGGTTTTCATGAAAACCATTTATATTATTTTGGCCTCGCCTGTCCGGTTTACCCCGAATTCTAGCTTTCTCGAGACTGCCTTCGCTTGGTTGTTACCGTAGGGCAGCGTTCTTCACTCATTTTCACACTTGGGGGGCGGGGGGGTGGGCACTTTTGCCGATTAAACAATAGTGTGAGTGAGGACTGCCACCACGCCATTTGAAATCATCGGGGGGTTTGTGATGGCGACGCGGGGTGTTGCCACCATGTGTGTATTGTCCGGGGGGCGGGGCGCAGGGGGGCGGGGCGCAGGGGCGCACGTCAGGGGGGGCCGCCAGTGGCTCCCGCTGGGGCCTTGCGACGAAGAACGCCGCCGTACGGGAATAACATCCTGCTGTGCGAGAGACTGTCGCGTCACCGATCGGTAATCGGTAGCGGGATACTTGTCGAAAGTATCTTCTTTGGTTCTTTCGGTAAAGTCACGTAGAATGAGAATAAAATAATAAATTGATAAAATAAAATAACACAATATTCTCACGACGTTTCGGCCACAACACAAGCGGCCTTCATCAGGTGAAGGGACGAGACTGTCTGGTAGGACAGCGCTGGAGTGAAAAAGAGCGCTGTCCTACCAGACAGTCTCGTCCCTTCACCTGATGAAGGCCGCTTGTGTTGTGGCCGAAACGTCGTGAGAATATTATTGTGCTATTTTATTTTATCAATTTATTATTTTATTCTCATTCTACGTGACTTTACCGAAAGAACCAAAGAAGATGAATCCTTGCAGTCACGAAAGCTTTAAATCGAAATTGTCGAAAGTAATCGTCCCCGCCCCTCCTCCCCCGCGTGGTCCGACCGTGCAGGATTACGAGAAGGCGCTGAAGTTCGTGAAGACGCTCCTGCGCAAGGAGCCCACGAATCAGCAGGCGCTGCAGCTTGAGAAGCTCATCAACAAGGCCATGCAGAAAGGTGCGCGGGCACGCGTGTCTTCATCTGCCGCTATGAGCCCCATCGACACTAAGGCTCCCATAGGTTTCAGTCTGCCACTATGAGCATTAAATATTAACTCTATGCACTGAAAGAGCCCTGGTCTGGCAGCTATTGAGCCTCTGGGAGATTCTGATGATATTGAGATTCTGATGATATTGAGATTCTGATGATAATGAGAAGCTGACGATGTCACCACCGACGATGCTGCTCACGATTCTGCTGTGTTGTTGCAGACGGCCTGGTGGGCATGGCGATCGTGGGCGGGGTTGTGGTCGGCCTTGCCGGCCTTGCGGCGCTCGCCATTCACAAGGGCACGCGTTGATCGTCACGGCGACGGGCCCCGACCTTACCCACAGTGCACTGCGCCCCCCCCCCTGTCTCATCCCCGTAGACCTCCCTAAATAATTTTTTGCCCTGCCGGCGCTTTTACCGATTTGCCAAATAAATTCCACGCTCTGCCAAGCCCCTCGTGCTTTCTCCCAAACACATTCTACACTCTCAAGCCTTTCCACTCTCAACCCTCTCCACACGCACACACACACATTCTCCTCCACACACACAATCTCCACGCTCTCCACACACACATTCTCCTCCTCCACGCACACAATCTCCACCCTCTCCACACACACAATCTCCACCCTCTCCACACACACACACAAAACCTCCACCCTCTCCACACACACAATCTCCACCCTCTCCACACACACACACAAAACCTCCACCCTCTCCACACACACAATCTCCACGCTCTCCACATACACACAATCTCCACCCTCTGCACACACACACACAAAATCTCCACGCTCTCCACACACACAATCTCCACGCTCTCCACATACACAAAATCTCCACGCTCTCCACATACACAAAATCTCCACCCTCTCCACATACACACAATCTCCACGCTCTCCACATACACACAATCTCCACCCTCTCCACACACACAATCTCCACGCTCTCCACACACACACAATCTCCACGCTCTCCACACACACACAATCTCCACCCTCTCCACACACACACACACAAAATCTCCACCCTCTCCACACACACAATCTCCACGCTCTCCACATACATGCAATCTCCACCCTCTCCACACACACACACAAAATCTCCACCCTCTCCACACACACAATCTCCACGCTCTCCACATACATGCAATCTCCACCCTCTCCACACACACACACACAATCTCCACCCTCTCCACACACACAATCTCCACCCTCTCCACATACACACAATCTCCACCCTCTCCACACACACAATCTCCACGCTCTCCACATACACAAAATCTCCACCCTCTGCACACATCGTTACCCCAGGGCCCGTGGCGCAGACGCCACTGCGGAGTTGGGTGTTCGTCTCGAACCCCCGAGAGCAGCGACCGGTCGCGCGACTGCAACCGGTTGCCGGAGACGTTCCCGCTCACACGAGCGTCGCGGGCGCGCGACCCAAGATGCACAACCGCTCGCTCGGGTGTGAGCCAGCGGGGCTGCCCTGCGTCCGTCGGGCGAATCGGCAGGGAGGGCAGCTGACCCGCTGGGATGGTGTGCCGCGTGCTTTGCCCCCTCAATGGTTCTTCTTCATGGCGACTTGCGAACTCCCAACGTTAATGCCGTTTTGCCGTCGCTCGCTCGTCCGCTGTCATTCGCTGGGCCGCGTGCCGCTACTGCCGCCGCTGTTGACGTGTAACTCGACCGCTGGCGTGTTCGCCGACGCGCTCACTAACTCGTTCGCCGACGTGCAGGAGAATTAAAATCCCGCTCGTGGGGGGGGGGGGGGGGTCGGCCTGCTAGCATCGGTGGTCTCATCCAACATGGCCATCATCATCATCCCTTCAATCAGTCACCATCATCAGCTTCATCATCGCAATCAGTCCTTGTCATCATCATCATCATCATCCTTCCACGAACAATAAAGTGAACGGCGCACGTTTATGCGAGTCAATGGTGACCGTGCATAGAACACAAACTCGCTCCGCTCGAGACGCCGGCGTGATCTCTCTGGTAGCGGTGGCCGAGACCCGGATTGGAACCCAGGATTTTGATCCCCGACGTCGGAGCCACGGCGCAGCTTCCTCCACTTGCTGCGATTCATTTTGCGTTTGGGTCTTCCCGTCGGGGAAAGCGAAGCCGCTCGCGTCGCTGACCGGTGAATCTGTCTCGTGAAACACCCCAAGTGTGTGTGTGTGTGTACGTTGAACTTCTTTCGCAGCGTGCATTGACAACCGTGCTAATCGGAGGTGGGGTCGGGGGGGTGATGGACAACACTTGGCACAAAAAGCTGTTTTAAAGGTAACGAGTTTTCGATCTAGATTTTAAAAAGTTAAATCTTATTCACCCCAATTGACAAAATTCACCTGCAACCAACCTCTACTCGAATTCACGTACCCCCCCCCGCCCCCCGATGCTTGTGAGAGCTCGCACGCTAAGCAGGATGTTCACTGTTTGGCGCTTGGATGAGCGACCGCCGTGCCTAACGGGTGATATCGGTTGCCGCTCCTGCCGTCAGCAGAGGGCAGTGCAGCGAAACCATTATTGTACCGTACAACAATGTCTATGCTGCCCGTCTCCGCTGACCTGCACAGTGGGATAAACCCCACAACATGGAATCCCTCGTCCAGGAGCGGATTGGCCACGGGTTTATACATGTACATATGCAAGTTAGTAATTTACGGGCCACTTTGCCAATCTACTGCTGGATGAAGGCCCTCCCCTCTCCCCCCCCCCCCCAGTGTGTTGGTTCCGGGGTTTGACCATACTTCACCACGCAGGTCAGCGCGGGGCTGAAGTGTAGAGATCGGCTGGGAGGGGGGGGGTGGGTGTTGTGTTCCCAGGACCGGTTCGGGTATCGCCTGCCACTGCCGTTAGCCGCCGTGGGGCTGGGAGTCGTGGCCAGAAAGTGAGAACCCCGATGTGATGTCCGAGATGGGACAAATGCTGTAGCGCAGGGTGACCCGACTTGGGCCTCTTGGGTGCGTGGTCGTTAATAAATCTCCGCGTGACTCCCCTCGGCGTGTCCTCTCGGCGTGTCCTCTCGCTGTCCCCTCTGTTGAAGGCCTGGGCGGCCGCGGCCGTGGCGCGGCGCTTCAATCGGCCACCTTAACGCCACGTGGAGGCTGCCTTGGCCTGCTGCTCGTATTCACGTTGAACCTCTTTCACACTACGTAGCCAACCGTGCATGTTGAGCTTCTTTCACACCGTACATAGCCAACCGCGCTATGTATGTTGAGCTTTCACACCGTACATAGCCAACCGTGCTATATATGTTGAGCTTTCACACCGTACATAGCCAACCGTGCTATCATGTTGAACTTCTTTCGCACCCTACATAGCCAACGGTGCTATGTATATATGTTGAACTTTTTTTGCACTATGGAGCCAGCTGTGTTTAAATGGGAGGTGCGGGGGGGGAAAAGACTACAACCTAAACGCAAAAAGCAGTTCTAGAAGAAATGAGATTTCAGTCTAGATGATTTAAAAGTGCGTAGCTCCAGTGGCTTCCAGTATCGGAAGAGTTTGTGGAGGTGAGCCTTGGTTGGTCACGAAAACGTCGTGCCACACTCCCCGTTATGTTTTCATCGGCTGCATTAACGCCGCGTGGAAGCTTTCGCCTTTCGCTCCATACAGTGCTACGGGTCTTCTCGGCCACAATTTTGACCTCTCTTCCCGATGCTTGCAAAACGTGGAGCCCATCTCACAAGAACAACGACAACAGGCATGCCGGTTTCACACGATCCCGCTCACGGGCAACACCAGCGACATGGATACGCACCTCCGATTAGCAAGGTTGGCTACGTACGGTGCGAAAGAAGTTAAACACATGCATCACCACTATACCACCACCACTACATCCACTATCACCATCTCACCACCACCATACCACCACGACATCCACTATCATCACCATCTCACCACCACCACATCCATTATCACTACCACCAACACGACATCCTGACTACAACATCCACTATTGTCTGCACCTCCAATTAGCATGTTTGGCTACGTACGGTGCGAAATAAGTTCAATATGCGCGCACACACGGACACGATCCATCCTGGGCATAACCGAGCTGGAGCATGGTAGTCATAAATAAAATGAAGAGGACTCGTGACACCACAACGTTGAAAAAGCTCCATGCGGCATTTACTGCACACCCTGGCGATCGCTCCTCGCATTGAGTAGAAATCAGAAATAAAATTTATACCGACGAGAGCATCGTTGAAGGAGGCTGAGTTCGCAGAGAGAGAGATTGACGGCCGTGGCCGGGTGGAGATTGTTCTCGTCTGGCCTTCACGACGGCCGTGTTGGGAAACACTCAAGCTAACACCGCTGATCGCCTGGGTTCGAATCGAGCTGTTTCTGTCACCGGGCTGAGACCCATCAACTCGCCACACTTGACGCGATTTAACCGCAACTCGGTCTGTGCGAAATCTACGGGTCTGTGTAAGTCTGTCTCTCCATGATCCCACGGGTCTCGATGCAATTATTTGGTGGTCGCGATAATTGAGAACCCGATTCAATAACAACTCAGAGTCTGTGTGAAATAGAGAGGCCTCTGTCGGCCTGTGGATCTCTCTGCGAGTTCGTGGGTCTCAACACGAGTGTGCGGGTCCTCCTGTGTGAGCCACCGGTGACCGAGTGGGGGGCCAATCCGACTCCCTTACACTTGAGAACCCGATTTAAGTCACGGGATTGGGCGGCCGAAACCCGGATTCGAACCCAGGATTCTCTGCAGCGGCGAGGCCGTCGACGTGGCCATTGTGAACCCCGCCGAGGCTCTCGGTCACTGCCCGAGTGTCCGACGGCCCCGCGGCGAACGCCTCAACGCCGCCGAAATGTTTCCCCGACACGAAGCTCCGCCACCGTTTTGTTGACGAAACGTCTTGAACCGCGCGACACCGGCCAGAGTGGAAAACCAACCCCCCCCCGACACCCCCGACCCACGCCATTCCGTGGGCCACAACAATCCCAAGGGAGGCACAAAGTGGCGGCCCGTGGGGACCCCACCGGCTGTGGGGACCCCACCAGCACGTGGGGCCCCCATCCGGCACGTGGGGGCCCTACCGGCTGTGGAGCCCCCACCGGCACGTGGGGCCCCCACCGATCGTGGGGCCCCCACCGATCGTGGGGCCCCCACCGGCACGTGGGCCCCCACCGGCACGTGGGCCCCCACCGGCACGTGGGGCCCCCACCGGCACGTGGGGCCCCCACCGGCACGTGGGGCCCCCACCGGCACCTGGGGCCCCCACCGGCACCTGGGGCCCCCACCGCACCTGGGGCCCCCACCGCACCTGGGGCCCCCACCGGCACCTGGGGCCCATGACCGCACTGGGGAGACAGGAGTCAAGACGGCCACGTCTGGAATCGCAAGACCGCTGGGATGACCACCGTCCCACCGCCTGTGGAATGGGCATCCCCGAAATAAACCCCCATGGGGATTATTATTATTATTATTTTTGGCTATGGCAAAAGGCACGTGACTGTACGATGCGGTAATCTAACCAGGACCAGAGGCGTTGACAGTCCGGTCGAGCCGACCACCTTACTCGCCAAATCGGCCATCAAGATCAGCCGACAATGCCGTCAGCTCATACGGGAGACGATAGTTTGAAGGCAGCATACGGCAAAACGTCGGACACTGCGCGGGAACAAGAACCCGAGCGCGCGTTAAGAGGGCGAGCGCTAAAACTTCCCACAGCCCCAATGTCCCAAGGCGAACGTCCATGAGACGTCCACTGTGTGTTCACGTGTCCGTTCCACACATTTTTAGTCCCATCAGTCTCGTGGCTCTCCCACAGCCAGCAGTGTTTTGTTGTTGCAAGAAATCTCTTGATCGGTCTCGACCTTCCCGGGTCTCAGCAGCAGCAGCAGCGGAGCCCAGGTTTGTTGTAAAGGTGAAACCCTCCTGGCTTCACAAGATGTGTAGCTGTCGGCAGGGGAATCTCCTGTGTCAACCACGGAGGCCTGCCCCGTTCAACGCACACTGACGCTTCGTGTGAACCACATTCTGCTGCTGCGAAACGAACCCCTTGAAACTCAGCTGTTTGTCATTTTACCAGGCAAGGCCCGCTGAGCTGTGTTGCAGCTCTTTTTCAGAAGAGACTGGGCCACAAATGAAAGCTCAATGACAAGTGGCCTTTCGTCACGTGGACATTTATTTGCAGCCAAATAATCAATATAAATATAAACCCCATCGTTCGAAAATGCGGAGGGGAACAACCGGCGACCACGTGGAGAGAGAGAGAGGCATACAGGCGTGCACATCGGGATCGAGTCCACGACCTCGTGTGTAACCAGGCCAGGGAGATGACATCCTGCGGCGCTGCTGTTGCTGGGTGACATTGGTCTGGAGAGCCACGAGGGCCCAGGGGTCGGCTACCTGCGGCTCCGGAGCCGCATGTGGCGACCCCTTGGGCTGCCCTCCTTACAACGCTTTGGACTGCCCCCCTTGCAGCGATTTGGGCTGCCCCCCTTGCGGGCAGCATTGTTTTTGACAACTAAATTTTACTTTATTCGGTCCTTTACACTCTTAACACGTAGTCCAGGCGGTCCCCACTTTCACGACGTTACGATGCGTGAATGGCTCTTCTTTCTTCGGAAGCGTCATCATCGTCGTCTTACAATCAGTGGTGGCAATGCCAATGCAGACGTTCCGCTACAAGCCTCTATTCACCGACACATCAAAGACAAAGATCACCCCCGCGAAGCCTCCAGCAGGCTGCTGGGGCGAGAGCCCCGCACCGAAGGTCTGGGTCACCCACGAAGGGTCACCCACGAAGGGTCACCCACGAAGAGTCACCCACGAAGAGTCACCCACGAAGGGTTGCCCACTAAGGGCCACCCACGAAGGGTCACCCACGAAGGGTCACCCACGAAGGGTCGCCCACGAAGGGTCACCCACGAAGGGTCACCCACGAAGGGTCACCCACGAAGGGCTGCCCACGAAGGGTCACCCACGAAGGGTCACCCACGAAGGGTCGCCCACGAAGGGTCGCCCACGAAGGGTCACCCACGAAGGGTCGCCCACTAAGGGTCGCCCACAAAGGGTCGCCCACGAAGGGTCGCCCACGAAGGGTCGCCCACGAAGGGTCGCCCACAAAGGGCTGCCCACGAAGGGTCACCCACGAAGGGTTGCCCACGAAGGGTCGCCCACGAAGGGTCACCCACGAAGGGTTGCCCACTAAGGGTCACCCACGAAGGGTTGCCCACTAAGGGTCACCCACGAAGGGTCACCCACGAAGGGTCACCCACGAAGGGTTGCCCACGAAGGGTCACCCACGAAGGGTCGCCCACGAAGGGTCACCCACTAAGGGTCACCCACGAAGGGTCACCCACGAAGGGTTGCCCACGAAGGGTCACCCACGAAGGGTCACCCACGAAGGGTCACCCACGAAGGGCTGCCCACTAAGGGTCGCCCACGAAGGGTTGCCCACTAAGGGTCACCCACGAAGGGTTGCCCACTAAGGGTCACCCACGAAGGGTTGCCCACTAAGGGTCACCCACGAAGGGTCACCCACGAAGGGTCACCCACGAAGGGTTGCCCACGAAGGGTCACCCACGAAGGGTTGCCCACGAAGGGTCACCCACTAAGGGTCACCCACGAAGGGTCACCCACGAAGGGTTGCCCACGAAGGGTCACCCACGAAGGGTCACCCACGAAGGGTCACCCACGAAGGGCGGCGCCACGCGGGGGCCGCCTCTGCATCTCCCCAACGCTGACGCTCATACACCGCAGCGCCAGATACTCATTTAAACAACAAAAGGCTGAGTCGACCTTGCTCGCGTGCGATCGAGATGAGGCCACAGTGGTGAAGGTTAAAGGTCACTGGATAAAGATTGTCGTCACGGGGGAGGGGGGGGGAGGTCCTGCAGTGACGAACGAAGCCATCAAAGGCTTGAGGTGGTGGTTGGATCGATCAGGGTGGGCGACACGGGTAGTTGTCACAACGCCAATTGGATATAGAACGCGACGGATGTATTTTCGGGAACGCGCTTTTTTAATATATATATAAAACGCAGAATGCGAATTCGGTTGTTAGAGAACGCGATCGGGCGAATAGAACTACGTCGCAGCGGGGGGTAAGCGGTCGTAACACGGCGACCTCGGCATAGCAGCAGCATCATCATCGTCGTGCGAGGGAGTGGGATGCTGCTGGATGCTTCTAGATGCTACCCACACACGCGCCGCGGTCTTTGTCCGACCCTGCGTTAAGCATCTCGCGCGTTATCGCGGACTCTGCTCCAGCGCTACGTTGTTGATCATAACGCGATGTTTCCAGAACGCGGTGTTCTTCAGGAACGCCACAACCACGACCACCGCATTACAGGGGAACAAGAGACTGTACTGGGGAAGGCTTGCCCGTGCAGCTGACAAGTTTGCCCCCGCCGCCCCCGCCCTCCCCCACCGCTCCCCCCACCTCGTCACGGATGAGAGGAGTTCTACCGGACGGCTAGCTTGGGCGTAGGGTCCCTATCGGCGTAAGGCACTACCACTACCACCACCACGAGAGTACTACAAGCTACCGTCCGCCGTGCTCTGCCAAAGGTCAGGTGCAGTGCTAAAAGTCTAAGTGCTCTGTCAAAGGCCAAACTTTCTTGTCAAAGGTCCAAACTTTCTGTCAAAGGTCAAACTTTCTTGTCAAAAACTTTGTCAAAGGTCAAACTTTCTGTCAAAGGTCAAACTTTCTGTCAAAGGTCAAACTTTCTGTCAAAGGTCAAACTTTCTTGTCAAAGGTCAAACTTTCTGCCAAAGGTCAAGCGCTTCGTCAGAGAGTAGTTGTGCGTGATCGCGTAACAGGTCACAAATGCCTCTAGGTCCAGCGAACAAAACTACATGACTATCATATTCTTGGTTCTTTCGGTAAAGTCACGTGGAAGGGAAATAATAAAATAATAAAAATAAAACAATAAAATTATCACGACGTTTCGGCCACAACGCAAGCAACCGTTAGCTCTGTTCGACAGCTCTGTTCTTCACCTGAGGACGGCTGCTTGCGTTGTGGCCGAAACGTCGTGAGAATTTTATTTCATTAATTTTTTATTATTTCCCTTCTACGTGACTTTACCGAAAGAACCAAGAATATGAATCCCTGCAGTCACGAAAGCTTTAAATCGACATTTACATGACTATTATTTTCTCTCCCGACAACATGTTTGGAGATGCGGTACATGTGCGTACAGAATACACGTACTGCACGTGTATATATCCATATATAACGTGTATATATACACACGTCATATATGTATATACAACGTGTATAAAACGTGAAAATATAACGATCAAAAATATAAATCATCGCAAACCTCTGCCGTCCTCCCCCCCAACCTCTCCTCGATTCGAGGAATCCACCGCATCTCGACATCCCAACCCTCGCTGTAGTCACAAGCCCAGGGGTAATTGTACCACCACCATCATCATCACCATCACCTCGTCTCTACGTACGTTGAACTTCTTTCACACCGTACGTAGCCAACCGTGGCTACTCGGCGGTGCGGGGGGTGAGATCAACAACACTAAACACGAGAAAATAGTAGTTCGAAAGAAAGTGAAGTATCGTCAATGTCGCTGACGATTTAAAAGTGCATCAGAGCTCTCAGCGTCTTCCCAATGTCGGTAAGGAAGAGCGTTCCAGACGGCCGCAGCAGCGCATCTGAAAGGACGACTGTGTGTCATGAGTGTGTGTACGTAGGTGCTGCTACGCGCTAAACATCACTTGACTTAACAGGCCACGTGGAAGCTACAGGACCAGCCATCCCAACGACCAATCACAGGCAAGGTCGGTCAGCAGCAGCAGTAGCAGCAAGACGCTGCAGCAAGACACTCAGTGGTGAAGGCCCCATGTGGTGAAGGGGTAAAGGCGCAGCCCTGCAAGTCTCTGCTCCCAGAGCGATCCCGAGAGAGAGCCCTGCTCCTCTCGCACGCTCCACGCTGGGCCAGACGTCTTGGGAAAGGCGGGGAGTACCCACACCCCATCAACTGTGGTGCAGTTACACTGCTGGGTGGACAGCAGGGTGGTGGAGGTGGTGCAGGTGGAGGTGCAAGTGGTGGTGGAGGTGGTGCAGGTGGAGGTGGTGGTGCAGGTAGTGGTGGTGGAGGAGGTGGTAGTGGAGATGCAGGTAGTGGTGGTGGAGGAGGTGGTAGTGGAGGTGCAGGTAGTGGTGGTGGAGGAGGTGGTAGTGGAGGTGCAGGTGGTGGTGGTGGTGCAGGAGGTGGTGGAGGTGGTGGGCGTCTGGTGAATTTGAAACGGCTACAAAAACACACACACACACGCACGCACACACACGCACGCACACGCACGCACACACACCCACGCACATGCACGCACGCACACGCACGCACACTCACGCACACACACACCCACGCACACACAAACATACGCACGCACACACACACTCACGCACACACACCCACGCACACACACCCACGCACACACAAACATACGCACGCACACACACACTCACGCACACACACCCACGCACACACACACACCCACGCAAGCGCACCCACGCGCACACACACGCACACCCACGTACACACCCACGCACACACACTCACGCACACACGCACACATGCACACACCCACGCACACACACACCCACGCACATCCACGCACACACGCCCAAGCACCCACGCACACACACACACGCACACACACACTCACGCACGCGTTTCCGTCATTCACCCCGAGTGACCCCGACCGAGGTGGAAGAATCCATTCAGAAATCTCCCCTCGGAGACCCCCCACCTGCTTCTTCGTCAAGTGATGCGCGCGGTCGAGGGGAGCACGCTCACCCCCCAGAACCACCCCCCCCTCATTTGAGAGTCACGTGATGGTCAAAACCTATATATATTTACATCTTCTTTGATTGTCAGATCTGGAGTTTACACAAATTGCGTGAAGGATCACATTTGATATGATGAGTTATTTTTGTGGGTCTCTGTTAGCCTGTGGGTCTCTGTGTTAGCCCGTGGGTCTCTGTGTTAGCCCGTGGGTCTCTGTGTTAGCCCGTGGGTCTCTGTGTTAGCCCGTGGGTCTCTGTGTTAGCCCGTGGGTCTCTGTGTTAGCCCTTGGGTCTTTGTGTTAGCCCGTGGGTCTCTGTGTTAGCCCGTGGGTCTCTGTGTTAGCCCGTGGGTCTCTGTGTTAGCCCGTGGGTCTCTGTGTTAGCCCGTGGGTCTCTGTGTTAGCCCGTGGGTCTCTGTGTTAGCCCGTGGGTCTCTGTGTTAGCCTGTGTGTCTTCATGTGAGCCTATGGGTCTCTGTAGGTGTCTATGGATCTCTATAGGAGTCTAATCAGACTGCGGGTCTCCACATGTGTCTATGGATCTCTGCGAGTCTGTGGGTGTTGGTGTTAATCTATGGGTCTCTGTGCGAGTCTTTGGGTTTCTATGCGAGTCTTTGGGTCTCTATGCGAGTCTTTGGGTGTCTGTGTAAACCATCGGCGAACCGGCCTGAGACAATGCGTGACTTTGCTGACACACGAGACCCCGGTGTGGTCTCTGCGGTTGGTACCGACAGAGACCCGGACTGGAACCGAGGCTCTTATAGGTGCCGGCTCAGCAGCGACCTCTGACCTCTAGGCCACCAGGAGGCCGCCTCTCGGCCTCTCTTAAGCCAAGCCGACATGGAGTGTGTGATGAGTCGATAAAAAAAAAACCGATACGACTATTAACTCTTATTATTTGACGAGGTAAGGCCCCACTGACCTGTGTAGCTCTTTTAAGAAGCGTCCTGGCCATCGAGAATGATAGCCCAACGAAGTGGCTTACGATCATCATCATCGCGTGGAAATTAATAGTAGACGAATACTCGAAAGAAACGTCGATTATAAATGTGGAGGGGAAAAACCGGAGGCCCCGGAGAAAAATCCAGGCGGCAATCACAGAGAGAGAGAGACACGCAGACTCCAAATATACAGCAGCAGGCGTTAGGGCTGGGATCTAACCCACGACCTCCTGTATACCAGGCGAGGTAGTTAACATCTCCTAGCCACTGTGATGATGAGAGAGAGATACGCAGACTCCAAACATACAACAACAGGTGTCAGGGTCGGGAGCGAACCCACGACGTCCTGTATACCAGGCGAGGTAGTTAACATCTCCTAACCACTGTGATGATGATGAGAGAGAGAGACACAAACTCTAAATATACAGCAGCAGGCGTCAGGGTCGGAAGCGAACCCACGACGTCCTGTATACCAGGCGAGGTAGTCAACATCTCCTAGCCACTGTGATGATAATGAGAGAGATACGCAGACTCCAAATATACAGCAGCAGGTGTCAGGGCTGGGATCTAACCCACGACCTCCTGTATACCAGGCGAAGTAGTTAACATCTTCTAGCCACAGTGATGATGATGAGAGAGAGACACGCAGACTCCAAATATACAGAAGCAGGCGTCAGGGTCGGGATCGAACCCACGACCTCCTGTATACCGGGCGAGGTAGTTAACATCTCCTAGCCACCGTGGCGCCTGCTGCTGGATTTGTGGAGTCCGCGTGTCTCTCTCTCTCCGCCCATGCTCGTCTGGATTTTCCTCCGGATGTTTTCCCCCCACGTTTAGAATCGACGTACACTGGCCGCTATAAATTTCCCCGCGACAAGCCCCTCCCCGTTGGGCTGTCATTTATGGCCAGGTCACTTCTGAGAAAGGGCTACCCGGCTCAGCGGGCCTCAACCTGGAGAAATTAAAAAAAAAAAGCAATCAAATGTTCAGCCGTTGCCGCAACGACTTGGTGGCCATCGCAGCGGCGACGGCGGTTCAGAAGGCCGTCTCCATGATGACGAGGTTGGTGGGGCGAGGGGGGAGCTCGCGCTTGGACTGCTCCTGGCGCACGGGCGGGCGGATACACGGCAGGGGTCAGAGGCACGGACAGGCGCGCAGCGGACGTACGCACACAGAGGCTAGACGCAGAGGTAAATAACGCACATGTTGCATTGCACACTCTCACCCGTGTATCACCTGTACCGCATATCCCACCTACGTCTCACCTGTACCGCACGTCTCACCTGCGTCTCACCCGCGCCTCACCTGCACCGCATGGCCTGTGTGTCACCTGTACCGCACGTCTCACCTGCGTCTCACCTGCGTGTCATTTGCACCGCGCGTCTCTCACCTGGCGAGCGATCTCGGTGAGGGCGATTGCCTCTGCGCGCCCGGTCTGCTGCACGAGGCGCAGGAAGAGGCTGTCGGGGTCCTGCAGCAGTGCGTGGGGGGAGTCCAGCTCCCGGATGTGACCCTCCTCCATCACCTGGGCACAGACAAGGCGGGGGGTGGAGGGGGCAAGAGCCGTTAGCGAGCGGCACCTATTAATCATTTATCATGAATATCATTCAACCAAAACTGTTCATGGTTTGACCTCGCGCAAGGCCCACCGAGCTGCGAGGCTCTTCTTTTAGAAGCGCCCAGGCCATCATGAAACTTAGCTCAAGCAGGTGGCTGATGTCACTATCGCCGTGTGGAAATATCTAGCGGCAGCCAACCCACTCTCAGCACGACACCACCGCTCCCCACTCACGTGAGCAGGGAGCGGTGGTGCAGCGGTCAGCGCCACGCCGCGCTACGAACCCACCGACACAGGTTCAATTCCCGCTCCCGGCCGACACCGGTGACGATTATCTGAAGCGTTCTTGGGCCTCTCCTAGGTCAACTTGGCCTGAAAATGAGTAGGTAGTTCGGTGCGCAGTAAACTTGGCCATAAGGGAGTGGTGCTGGACACCCACCCCCTCGTGTACCGTTCCGGCCTTCATAGGTGCTCGCTAACAGCACTTGCCCCTACAGTCTGTACAGGCTATATGGGGGATCTTTTTTATCTTTGTGTATGTATGTGTGTATGTATGTGAGTGTGTATGTATGTGAGTGTGTATGTAAGTGTGTATGTATGTGAGTGTGTATGTATGTGTGTATGTATGTGAGTGTGTATGTATGTGTGTGTATGTGAGTGAGTGTGTATGTGAGTCTATCTGTGAGTGTGTATGTGAGTGTGTATGTGAGTATGTATGTGAGTGTGTATGTACAGTGAGGGGAAAACGTATCTGATCCCCTACTGATTGTGTACGTTTGCCCACTGACAAAGAAATGATTAGTCTATAATTTTAACGGTAGGCTTATTTTAACAGTGAGAGACAGAATAGGCTTATTTTAACAGTGAGAGACAGAATAACAACAAAAATCCAGAAAAACGCATGTAAAAAAGTTATAAATTGATTTGCATTTTAATGAGGGAAATAAGTATTCGACCCCTCTGCAAAACATGACTTAGTACTTGGTGGCAAAACCCTTGTTGGCAATCACAGAAGTCAGACGTTTCTTGTAGATGGCCACCAGGTTTGCACACATCTGAGGAAGGATTTTGTCCCACTGCTCTTTGCTGATCTTCTCCAAGTCATTAAGGTTTCGAGGCTGACATTTGGCAACTCGAACCTTCAGCTCCCTGCACAGATTTTCTATGGGATTAAGGTCTGGAGACTGGCTAGGCCACTCCAGGACCTTAATGTGCTTCTTCTTGAGTCACTCCTTTGTTGCCTTGGCCGTGTGTTTTGGGTCATTGTCATGCTGGAATACCCATCCACGACCCATTTTCAATGCCCTGGCTGAAGGAAGGAGGTTCTCACCCAGTTCTCAACTGTATGTGGGCAGAGTGCTTATGACCGGCTCCAGTTTAACAACAGAGGTCTCACTCCGAATCAGTCGAGCGGCAATATCTTTTCATCGGTTGCGTAACGCTGTGTGGAAGCTACCTGGTCTGTCGCTCCGCACTAAGCTTCAGGTCTTCTCGGCCACGGTCATTCCCTCCCTTCTCTATGCTTGCGAAACGTGGACCCCCCTAATGGAACATCTTCGCCGGTTAGAAACATTTAGGCTGGCCTGCCTACGATCCATCCTGGATTTAACCAGACTGGATTGTGTGAGGAGCTCACAAATTCTTGAAAGATCTGGGCAAGGTCCCATCGGTGAGCTCCTCCGGCGGGCAAGGCTGCGATGGCTGGGTCATGTAGCCCGCATGCCCAGCCAACGCATGCCGAAACAGCTTTTGTTCGGCCGGATTGAGGGGGCTAAGCGGGCGCGGCACGGGCTAGAGAAGAGATGGAGTGATGTGGTACAGGAGGACGTGGAGCTGAGTGGACTTGCCGATGACTGGTACCAGCGGTGTCAAGATCGACCTTTGTGGAGGAGGCTCGTGAAGGATGCTACTGGGCAGTTGGAGGTAGTCGCCCTCCAACAACAACGGAGGGCGGAGGAGCGATGCTCACAACAACGAGCGGAGCGCCGGGTGGCTAAAGCACAGCAGGTTGGCACAGTAGGGGGCACAGGTGGTGCATCAGCCAGTCATCTCAGTCAGTCGACCCGTGGCACCTGCTGGGTCTGCCCCGTGACCTGCCAGTGGGCGTTCGACACTTCACGTGGCCTCAGGGTGCACATAGCCTGGCACAAGCGTCGTGGTGACGTCACCGCCACTTAGTGGCGAATGGCGGTTGTTGTTGTTGTATGTGTGTGTATGTGTGTGTGTGAGTGTGTGTGTATGTATGTGTGTGTGTGAGTGTATGTGTGTGTATGTGTATGTGTGTGTATGTGTGTGTGTGAGTGTGTGTATGTGTGTGTGTGTATGTGTGTGTATGTGTGTGTGTATGTGTGTGTGTATGTGTGTGTGTGTGTATGTGTGTATGTGTGTGTATGTGTGTGTGTGTGAGTGTGTGTATGTGTGTGTGTATGTGTGTGTGTATGTGTGTGTATGTGTGTATGTGTGTGTGTATGTGTGTGTGTGTCTGTGTGTGTATGTGTGTGTATGTGTGTGTATGTGGCCAGATCAGCTCAATAACAACGGTAGGAGGCTGCTAGATTTTTGTGCAGCCCATGGGCTTGTAATTACCAACACGCTGTTCCGGCATCGGCGCATCCACACAACATCATGGATGCATGCCGGGTCCAAGCAAGAACATCTGCTGGACTACATAGTGACGGACCAGCGAATGCGAGCCCATGTCCTTGACACCAGGACCTACCGTGGAGCTGATCTGCCCTCTGACCATCGACTAGCCATCTGTAAGATGCGCCTGCCATTCTTCCACTCCGGTGGTGGGTGTACACCCAGGACCCCATTCCAACCTAAAGTGGCCTGGTCTCAGTTATCTGATGAAAGTTGCAAGCGAGAATTTCATCATCGCTTGCGGCTGGGATTGGCATCGTCCCCGACTCCTCCTGATGTCGAGGGTAAATGGGCGAGGTTTAGGACTGTGACTCATGCAGCTGCAATGGCTGCTTTGGGTACGCGGTCCAGACCTCCCCAGACACCCTGGATGACAGAGGAGTTGTTCAGGATGGTTGAGAAAAAGCGACAGGCCCACTGTCATCGGCTACAGAATCCCACGTCAGAGAATGAGGAGGCTTACCGCAGCCTTCGCTCGGAGGTTCGGAGAGCCGTGAGGCGCTGCAAGGATGGGTGGTGGTCGCGGGTTGCTGAGGAGATGGAGTCTGCCTCAGTGGCCCGTGATCACAAATCTCTATTTAACTCCATCAAAAAAGTAACCTGCAGCGCCACACCTATTACCATCATTAGGGGAAAAAACGGTGATCCAATTTCCGACCCCCAGGAACAGGTTCGCAGATTTGCTGAGCATTTCTGTGAGGTCCTGGGGGAGGGAAAATCCCTCAGCCAGGAAAACATCGTGGCACAAAGTGAGGATGACCCTGCTGAGGCTGCGGTGCCTCAAATATTGGATGAAGTCACCCCCTGTGAGTGGCTGGCTGAGGTGCCATCTGCTGAGGAAGTATTGAAGGTGATCCGGAGTCTGAGACCAGGAAAGGCAGCGGGCAGAGATGATCTCCCAAGTGAAATGCTGAGGGGGGGGGGGGCGTTTGTGCACAGACTGCCCTATATGACATCATAACAACAGTCTGGACCACTGGACGGGTTCCGCAGGATTGGAAGGATGCCCTGGTGGTCCCCCTTTTTAAGAAGGGGGACCGCACAGACTGTAACAACTACAGGGGCATCTCACTCCTCAGTGTGCCGGGAAAGGTCCTGGCAAGGATTATTCAGCATCGCCTTGCCAGGCACGCTGAGGAGAGGCTTGCGGAGCCCCAATGCGGTTTCAGGAAAGGGCGGTCCTGCACAGATGCCATATTTTCTGTCCGTCTGCTACAGCAGAGGTGTAGGGAATTCCAACAAGACCTACATCTCTGCTTTATTGACCTGGTCAAGGCCTATGATACCATCAGTAGGCCTGGGCTCTGGGTCGTTCTTCGTGCTTTTGGAGTACCTGACCCTCTGCTCACGATCATTAAGGACCTTCATGATGGTGAGCGGGCCCGGGTAAAACTACGTGGCCGGGAGTCAGAGCCATTCCCTGTACACCTTGGGGTGCGACAGGGATGTCCTCTGGCTCCCACATTATTTAACATCTATTTTGACCACGTAGTTCGTGAAGCCTTCAATAGCTGTACCGGGGGAATCTCCATATGGTACAGATATAATGGGAGGCTAATCGATGCCCGGGTGCGGTCAAGGGATGGCTCCCTATTGCTCAACCACGTTATGTATGCTGATGATTTGGTAATAGCTGCTCAGTCAGAGGAGGAGTTGGAGACGTTGCTGCTGAGACTGGAGCGTGCCACTAAGAGGTGGGGCCTTACCATCAGCCCCACCAAAACTAAGCACCTGCCTGGGTATTTTGTACCATCGGACACTCCACCCCCACAACTCCCAATCAGTGATGGGGCAGTTGTGGAGAGAGTGGAGAGTTTCCCATACCTGGGCAGTGTGCTTATGACTGGCTCCAGTTTAACAGCAGAGGTCTCACTCCGAATCAGTCGAGCGGCAATATCTTTTCATCGGTTGCGTAACGCTGTGTGGAAGCTACCTGGTCTGTCGCTCCGCACTAAGCTTCAGGTCTTCTCGGCCACGGTCATTCCCTCCCTTCTCTACGCTTGCGAAACGTGGACCCCCCTAATGGAACATCTTCGCCGGTTAGAAACATTTAGGCTGGCCTGCCTACGATCCATCCTGGGTTTAACCAGACTGGATTGTGTGAGGAGCTCACAAATCCTTGAAAGATCTGGGCAGGGTCCCATCGGTGAGCTCCTCCGGCAGGCAAGGCTGCGATGGCTGGGTCATGTAGCCCGCATGCCCAGCCACCGCATGCCGAAACAGCTTTTGTTTGGCCGGATTGAGGGGGCTAAGCGGGCGTGGCACGGGCTAGAGAAGAGATGGAGTGATGTGGTACAGGAGGACGTGGAGCTGAGTGGACTTGCCGATGACTGGTACCAGCGGTGTCAAGATCGGCCTCTGTGGAGGAGGCTCGTGAAGGATGTTACTGGGCAGTTGGAGGCAGCCGCCCTCCAACAACAACGAAGGGCGGAGGAGCGACGCTCAGAACAACGAGCGGAGCGCCGGGTGGCTAAAGCACAGCAGGTTGGCACAGTAGGGGGCACAGGTGGTGCATCAGCCAGTCATCTCAGTCAGTCGACCCGTGGCACCTGGGTCTGCCCAGTGACCTCCTGCCAGCGGGCGTTCGACACTTCACGTGGCCTCACGGTGCACATAGCCTGGCACAAGCGTCGTGGTGACGTCACCGCCACTTAGTGGCGAATGGCGGTTGTTGTTGTTGTTGTGTATGTGTATGAGTGTGTGTGAGTGTGTATGTTTGTGTGTGTATCTATGTATATGTGTGTATGTGTGTGTGTGTATGTGTGTATGTGTGTATGTGTGTGTGTATGTGTGTGTATGTGTGTATGTATGTGTGTGTATGTGTGTGTATGTGTATGTATGTGTATGTATGTGTGTATGTGTGTATGTATGTGTGTGTGTATGTGTGTATAAGTATATGTGTGTATGTGTGTGTATGTGTGTATAAGTATGTGTGTGTGTATGTGTGTATGTGTGTGTATAAGTATGTGTGTGTGTGTATGTTTGTGTATGTGTGTATAAGTATGTGTGTGTGTATGTATGTGTGTATGTGTATGTATGTGTGAGTGTGTGTATGTGTGTATGTGTGTGGTGTGTGTGTGTGTATGTATATGTGTGTGTGTATGTGTGTGTGTATATGTGTGTATGTATGTATGTGTGTATGTGTATGTATGTGTGTGGTGTGTGTGTGTATGTATGTGTGTATGTGTGTGGGTATGTGTGTGTGTATATGTGTGTGTGTATATGTGTGTGTATGTGTGTATATGTGTGTGTGTGTGTGTGGGTCACCATGATGCGGTCGCTGTCCACGATGGTATGGAGCCGGTGAGCGATGGTGAGCACGGTGCACCAGCGGAACTTCTCGCGGATCGTCTTCTGGATCAGCTCGTCCGTGCTGGGCACACAAAACACGCGCGGTTTAACAACACGCCGAGGCGTGCCAGCCTAGGTGCACCTCGAGGCTATCACGTGAAGCATGGAAGGTCACGTGACAAACCCAGGCACCGGCTGTCCCCGCGACTGCGCCAACTCGCTGCGTTTTATCCGCCCGGCGTTCCGCTCGTTGTTGTGAGCACCGTCGCTCCTCTGCCCTTCCGATGTTTCAACGCAGCAGGGGTCGTGGGGTGGAAGTGGGGTGCTGTGCGGTGAGTGCGGTGTGATGCGCGTGATAGGATCGGTGCGGTGCGCCGTGATACGCGGTATGATGCGCGTGATACGATTAAAATATATATATTTTTTATTTTACCAGGTAAGGCCCATTGAGCTGTAAAACTCTTTTGTCAGAAGCAAACTGACCACAAATGATAGCCCCATGAAGTGGCTTACCAAGTGGAAAGTTATAGCAGCCAAATACTCTGAGAACGTGTGATGTTGTGTGTAGAGAAAAACCAGAGGGCCCAGAGAAAAATCCACATGACCACGGGGAGAGAGAGAGAGAGAGAGAGACGCAAACTCGAAATATACAGCAGCAGCAGGTGTAAGGGTCGGGATCGATCACACGACCTCCTGTACACCAGGCGAGGTAGTTAACATCTCCTAGCCACCGTGATGATGATGAGAGAGAGACACGCAAACTCCAATAATTTCGAGGGCATCAGTGTCGGGATCGATCACACGACCTCCTGTACACCAGGCGAGGTAGTTAACATCTCCTAGCCACCGTGATGATGATGAGAGAGAGACACGCAAACTCCAATAATTTCGAGGGCATCAGTGTCGGGATCGATCACACGACCTCCTGTACACCAGGCGAGGTAGTTAACATCTCCTAGCCACCGTGATAATGATGATGAGAGAGAGACACGCAAACTCCAATAATTTCGAGGGCATCAGTGTCGGGATCGATCACACGACCTCCTGTACACCAGGCGAGGTAGTTAACATCTCCTAGCCACCGTGATAATGATGATGAGAGAGAGACACGCAAACTCCAATAATTTCGAGGGCATCAGTGTCGGGATCGATCACACGACGTTCTGTACACCAGGCGAGGTAGTTAACATCTCCTAGCCACCGTGATGATGAGAGAGAGAGACACGCAAACTCCAATAATTTCGAGGGCATCAGTGTCGGGATCGATCACACGACCTCCTGTACACCAGGCGAGGTAGTTAACATCTCCTAGCCACCGTGATGATGATGAGAGAGAGAGACACGCAAACTCCAATAATTTCGAGGGCATCAGTGTCGGGATCGATCACACGACCTCCTGTACACCAGGCGAGGTAGTTAACATCTCCTAGCCACCGTGATAATGATGATGAGAGAGAGACACGCAAACTCCAATAATTTCGAGGGCATCAGTGTCGGGATCGATCACACGACCTCCTGTACACCAGGCGAGGTAGTTAACATCTCCTAGCCACCGTGGCGCCCTTAGTGCGGTGGCGTGCGGCGTCACCGCGGGTCGACGTTGGCGGTGGCCTCGTCGATGACCAGGATGTTGTTGTGGCGCAGCAGGGCGCGTGCCAGGCACACCAGCTGGCGCTGCCCCACGCTGAGGTTGGCGCCCGACTCGGCCAGCTCGGCGTCCAGACGCGCCGGGAACTCCTCCACCACAGAGCGCAGCTGCACCTGGGGGGGTAGGCACGCACGCGGGGGTACGCAGGCGTGGGTACGCAGGCGTGGGTACGTGCGTGGCTACGTGCGTGGGTACGTGCGTGGGTACGTGCGTGGGTACGTGCGTGTTGTTACCTCCTCGAGCGCTGCCCACAGGTCCTGGTCCGTGTGCTCCCCAAACGGATCCAGATTCTTCCTCATGGAGCCGGTGAACAGAACGGGATCCTGGGAGTGGCGGATGGGGCGGAACAGGGGGTGGGGGGAACAGGGGGAGGGGGTGGGGGGAACAGGGGAAGGGGGTGGGGGGAACAGGGGGAGGAGGTGAGGGGGAACAGGGGGAGGGGGTGGGGGGAACAGGGGGAGGGGGTGGGGGGAACAGGGGGAGGGGGTGGGGGGAACAGAGGAGTAGAACGCTTGTAAACTGAACGTTCCCGGGGTGTTGATGGGTGCGTGGTGTGCACGCCGCGGTGCGTGCCGTGAGCAGCGCGTTGCACGCGGCCACTCGCTCCGGACCGCCGCTCGCTCGGAGCCTTCCCACCGCCGCCTCTGACGACGTGGAGGATTTGCGGAGTCGGAAGCGGAGTTGCCACGGGGGGAGGGGGGGGGGTGGGGGGGGGCATTGCCGCCGGTTACCTGGGGGATGATGGAGATGCGTCGGCGCAGGTCGTGGAGGCCGAGCGAGGAGGTGGCGATGCCGTCGATGACGATGCGGCCGCTCGGCTCCGCCAGGCGGAAGAGTGCGGCGAGCAGCGAGCTCTTGCCGGCGCCCGTGCGGCCCACAATGCCGATCTGCAGGAAACCGCGTCGAGGGGGGTGGCGGCCGTCAACGCGACCCCCTCACCTCCGAACAGTGACCCCTGCCCATGACCCTTGACCCCGACTATAGCTTGGTCGGCTACGCACGTGCACGTGCGCGTGCGTGCGCGCACCTGCGGCCCTTGAACCCGTGCACACGTGACCCCTAGACACGACCCTTACCCACGAGACCTTGAACCCGTGACACCAATCCATGACGCCTTGAACTTGTGACCCCGTACCAGTAACCGCTACCTGTAGTTTACGAACCTATGACCCCGACCTGTTTCCCCACGACCCAGGGCTGCCACGGTGGCTAGGAGATGTTGACTACCTCGCCTGGTATGCAGGAGGCCGTGGGTTCGATCCCGACCCTGACGATGCCTGCTGCTGCTGCTGCTGTATATTTGGAGTCTGCGTGGATTTGTCTCCGGCTCCTCCGGCTATTCCCTCTGCATTTGGAATCAACGTCACCACACGTTGAGGGAAATTTGTCTCCTGTAAATTTCCACGCGACGACGACGATGATGATGATGAGCCAGAACTGAGCCATCATTTGTGATTGCCGGCTCGTGTCTGACCCTGAGTGACCCCAGTGACCCCAGTGACTGAGTGACCCCAGTGACTGAGTGACCCCAGTGACCCCGAGTGACCCCAGTGACCCCAGTGACTGAGTGACCCGAGTGACCCCTAGTGACCCCGAGTAACCCCAGTGACTGAGTGACCCGAGTGACCCCGAGTGACCCCGAGTGACCCCAAGTGATCCCAGTGACTGAGTGACCCCAGTGACCCCAGTGACTGAGTGACCCGAGTGACCCCGAGTGACCCCAGTGAATGAGTGACCCCAGTGACTGAGTGACCCGAGTGACCCCGAGTGACCCCGAGTGATCCCAGTGACTGAGTGACCCCAGTGACTCCAGTGACTGAGTGACCCCGAGTGACCCCAGTGACCCCAGTAACTGAGTGACCCCGAGTGACCCCAGTGAATGAGTGACCCCAGTGACTGAGTGACCCGAGTGACCCCGAGTGACCCCAGTGACTGAGTGACCCGAGTGACCCCGAGTGACCCCGAGTGACCCCGAGTGACCCCAGTGACTGCGTGACCCCAGTGACCCCGAGTGACCCCAGTGAATGAGTGACCCCAGTGACTGAGTGACCCGAGTGACCCCGTGTGACCCCGAGTGACCCCGAGCGACGCCAGTGACCCCGAGCGACCTTCTCTCCGGGGTGGATGGTGGCGTTGAGGTTGTACAGCACGGGCCGCGTGGAGCCCGGATAGCGCAGGGAGACGTCCTGCAGGCAGAGGGCACCGCGTGATGGCCACCCGGCGGGGGGCCGCTTCTCCGCCTCCCAGGGGGCCTCCGGCTCCAGCTCAGAGTACTCCAGCACCCGCTCCACCGACGTCATCTGTGGCATCGACGTCGTTATAGACATCGTCACGGACATCGTTATAGACATCATGGACATCATTATAGACATCATGGACATCGTCACGGACATCGTTATAGACAACGTCACGGACATCGTTATAGACAACGTCACGGACATCGTCACGGACATCATTATAGACATCATGGACATCGTCACGGACGTCACGGACATCGTCACGGACATCGTCACGGACATCGTCACGGACATCGTCACGGACATCGTCACGGACATCGTTATAGACATCATGGACATCGTCACGGACATCGTCACGGACATCGTTATAGACATCATGGACATTATTATAGACATCGTCACGGACATCGTTATAGACATCATGGACATCATTATAGACATCATGGACATCGTCACGGACATCGTCACGGACATCGTTATAGACAACGTCACGGACATCGTCACGGACATCGTTATAGACATCATGGACATCGTCACGGACGTCACGGACATCGTCACGGACATCGTCACGGACAACGTCACGGACATCGTCACGGACAACGTCACGGACATCGTCACGGACATCGTTATAGACATCGTCACGGACATCGTCACGGACAACGTTATAGACAGTCACGGACATCGTCACGGACAACGTCACGGACATCGTTATAGACATCGTTATAGACATCGTCACGGACAACGTCACAGACATCGTCACGGACAACGTCACAGACATCGTCACGGACAACGTCGCGGACATCGTTATAGACATCGTCACGGACAACGTCACAGACATCGTCACGGACAACGTCGCGGACATCGTCACGGACATCGTCACGGACATCGTTATAGACATCATGGACATCGTCACGGACGTCACGGACATCGTCACGGACATCGTCACGGACATCATCATGGACATCGTTACGGACATCGTTATAGACATCGTCACGGACATCGTTACGGACATCGTTACGGACATCGTTATATACATCGTCACGGACAACGTCACGGACATCGTCACGGACATCGTCACGGACATCGTCACGGACATCGTTATAGACATCGTCACGGACAATGTCACGGACAACGTCACGGACAACGTTATGGACATCGAACACGGACATCATTACAGACATCGTTATAGACATCATCATGGACATCGTCATGGACAACGTTACGGACATCGCCACGGACATCGCCACGGACATTGTCACAGGAGACATCATTGGTGACGATGATCACGATGATGATGATGATGATGCTGCTGCTGCTGGCAGTGGTAGCGGTGGTAGCGGTGGTAGCGGTGGTGGCGGTGGTAGCGGTGGTAGCGGTGGTGGCGGTAGCGGTGGTAGCGGTGGTGGCGGTAGCGGTAGTAGCGGTGGCTGCGGCGGTGGTGGCGGTGATGGCGGTGGTAGCGGTGGTGGCGGTAGCGGTGGTAGCGGTGGTGGCGGTAGCAGCGGTGGCTGTGGCGGTGGTGGCGGTGGCTGCGGTGGCGGCGGTGGTGGTGGTGGTGGCGGTGGTAGCGGTGGCTGCGGCAGTGGTGGCGGTGGTGGCGGTGGCGGTGGTGGTGGTGATGGTGGCGGTGGTGGTGCGAGGCTCACGTAGCTCTCCACCTCGGCGCTCTGCCGCACACCCCACTGGAACATCCCGGTGAGACTCATGGCGTAGGACAGCGCCAGGCCCACCTGCCCCGCGGCCAGACCTCACGGGGAGACGTGGGGGGCACACGGGGAGAGACGGGGAGACACGGGGAGAGACGGGGAGACACGGGGAGACACGGGGAGACACGGGGAGAGACGGGGAGACACGGGGAGACACAGGGAGACACGGGGAGAGACGGGGAGCAACGGGGAGACAAGGGAGAAACGGGGAGACGTGGGGGGCACACGTGAGAGACACGGGGAGACACGGGGAGACAAGGGAGAAACGGGGAGACGTGGGGGGCACACGGGAGAGACACGGGGAGACACGGAGAGACACGGAGAGACACGGGGAGACACGGGGAGACACGGGGAGACACGGGGAGAGACGTGTCGGGGAGACACGAGGAGACACGGGGAGACACGGGGAGACACGGGGAGACATGGGGAGACACGGGGAGACACGGGGAGAGACGGGGAGACAAGGGAGACACGGGGAGACACGGGGAGACACGGGGAGACACGGGGAGACACGGGGAGAGACGTGTCGGGGAGACACGAGGAGACACGGGGAGACACGGGGAGACACGGGGAGACACGGGGAGACATGGGGAGAGACGGGGAGACACGGGGAGACACGGGGAGACACGGGGAGAGACGCGCCGGGGAGACATGGGGAGACACGGGGAGACACGGGGAGACACGGGGAGACACAGGGAGAGACGTGCCGGGGAGACACGGGGAGACATGGGGAGACACGGAGAGAGACGTGCCGGGGAGACATGGGGAGACACGGGGAGACACGGGGAGACACGGGGAGACACAGGGAGAGACGTGCCGGGGAGACACGGGGAGACACGGGGAGACACGGTTAGACGGAGAGATGTGGGGAGACGCGAGGGGCACACGGGGCGAGGTGGGGCCGCGCGGCGAGGTGGGGCCACGTGACGAGGTGGGGCCACGTGACGAGGTGGGGCCACGTGACGAGGTGGGGCCGCGCTCACTGCTGGAGATGAAGATGGAGCTGAAGGAGACGGCGGTGACGAAGACGGCACAGAGGAGGTCGAGCCTCACGGCGAGCCAGCGGGAGGTGGTGAGGAAGAGGAACCACGCCTCTACACTCACACACCAGACAAAGATCCCCCGTGTAGCCTACACAGACCGCCGCGGCAAGTGCTGTCAGCGAGCAGCAGCTATGAAGGTCGGTTACAGCACAACACACGCACACACACGCACGATCACACGCATACACGGAGTTGCGGTGAGTATGGTGATGAGCGTGGCGGTGAGTGTGGTCGTGAGTGGGTGAGCGTGGTAGTGAGTTGGTGAGTGTGACGGTGAGTGGGTGAGTGGGTGAGTGCGACGGTGAGCGTGGTAGTGAGCGGGTGAGTGTGGCGGTGAGCGTGGTAGTGAGCGTGGCGGTGAGTGTGGTAGTGAGTGGGTAAGCGTGGTAGTGAGTGGGTGAGCGTGGCGGTGAGTGGGCGAGCGTGCCGGTGAATGGGTGAGTGTGGCGGTGAGTGGGCGAGCGTGCCGGTGAATGGGTGAGCGTGGCGGTGAGTGCTCACCGGTGTGCACGTCCTGCAGGGAGTCGAAGGTGCTCTGGAAGTGCCTCTGCACGTGGAACGCGCGCACCACGGGGAGACCCTGCAGCGACGACGACAGGTGGGAGAACACGGGGCTCCTCGCTGGGGGCGGGGCGGGGACAAACATAAAGAGCGGAGCACCAGTTCGTAGAGACACGCGGGGACACGTGGGGACACGCGGGGACACGCGGGGACACGCGGGGACACGTGGGGACACGCGGGGACACGTGGGGATACGCGGGGACACGTGGGGACACGCGGGGACAAGTAGAGACACGCGGGGACACGCGGGGACACGCGGGGACACGCGGGGACACGCGGGGACACGTGGTGACACGCGGGGACACGTGGGGACGCCGATGGGGAGGTGCGGCACCTCCTCACCACCTCCTCACCACCTCCTCACCACCTCCTCACCACCACCTCCTCACCACCTCCTCCTCACCGGTGGCCTCGAGCCTCTTGATGTTGCGTGCGGTGAGGAGGTAGTAGCGGCGCAGCAGGAAGAAAACGACGAGCAGGGGGACGACGGGGATCATGACCCAGGGCACAACGCCCACCGCCACGCTCATCGCACCCACGATCTGCAGGGACGTCTGGGGGGGGGGGCACGGGGGGGGGGTTGATATGTCGACGAGGTACTGTCGTCGTCATCGCAGTCGTCACAATCGCGATCGTCGCCACGATCACCACGGCCACCATCATCGTCATCGTCATCACAACCGCCATCGTCATCACCGCCATTTGCCGTCACCATAACAACCACCGTGATCATCACCGCCATCATGACCGCCACCACCACCATCTCCGATTAGCACGGATGGCTACGTACGGTGCGAAAGAAGTTCAGCACACACGTGTAAAATCATCATCACCACAACCACCACCATCATCACCACCACCACCATCATCACCACCGCCAATGTCACCACCATCATAAACCATCACCACTCCCATCACTGCCATTTTACTACCACCACATCACCACATCTCCATCTACACACGACCATCATCACCACCACCAAAGACAAAGGCCCCCCCCATAGCCTGGATAGACTCTGTGTGTGTGTGCAGGGACCGTTTGGGCAAGTGCTGTTAGCGAGTAGCACCACCTATGAAGCCCGGCACGGCACACGAGGGGGTGGGTGGTCAGCACCACGCCCGACCGCCTTTGTCTCCCCGGTGGCGATGTTTACTACACACCGCACCAGGTACTCATTTGAGGCTGAGTCGACCTAGGGGAGGCCCAGGACCGGTTCAGATAATCGTCAGCGCGCTAACCGCTGCACCACCGCTACCATCGCCGTCCACCATCGCCGTCACGGTGATGTCAGGCTCAGCCTCACCTGCGCAAAGTCGAGGAAGGTGATGGGCAGGAGGTCGTCCATCTGGCCAATGTCCTTGGAGAAGCGGTTGAGCACCCGGCCTGCCATCGACATCACCACCATCACCACCATCACCGCCATCATCACCACCACCATCACCACCACCATCATCACCACCACCATCAACACCATAATCACCACCACCACCTTCACCACTATCACCATCATCCCACCATCACCACCATCACCGACATCACCGCCATCACCACCACCATCACCACCATCACCAACACCATCATCACCACCACCACCACCACCTTCACCACCATCACCATCATCACCACCACCATCACCACCACCATCACCACTGCATCACGATCTACAACCCTACATGACATCATCCACATCACACCATCACCACGTCAGCGGACAGACACATGGACAAAACAGACAGACTAACAGATGAACGGATAGACCGATGAACGGACAGACAGATGAACAGACAGTCAGATGAACAGACAGACAGATGAACAGACAGATGTACAGTCAGATGAACAGACAGACAGATGAACAGACAGTCAGATGAACAGACAGTCAGATGAACAGACAGATGTACAGTCAGATGAACAGACAGACAGATGAACAGTCAGATGAACAGACAGATGTACAGTCAGATGAACAGAAGGACAGATGGATACCCAGATGAACAGATAGACAGATGAACAGACAGATGTACAGTCAGATGAACAGACAGATGTACAGTCAGATGAACAGACAGATGTACAGTCAGATGAACAGACACATGTACAGTCAGATGAACAGGACAGATGGACACACAGATGAACAGATATACAGATGAACGGACAGAAAGATCGACAGTCAGATGAACAGACAGATGTGCAGTAAGATGAACAGACAGACAGATTAACAGACAGACAGATGAACATATAGACAGATGAACGGACAGATGTACAGTCAGATGAACAGACAGACAGATGAACGGACAGACAGATCGACAATCAGATGAACAGACAGACAGATGAACAGTCAGATGAACAGACAGACAGATGAACAGACAGACAGATGAACAGACAGACAGATGAACAGATAGACAGATGAACGGACAGATGTACAGTCAGAAGAACAGACAGACAGACAGATGAACGGACAGACAGATCGACAGTCAGATGAACAGATAGATAGATGAACAGACAGATAGATGAACAGATAGACAGATGAACGGACAGACAGATGAACAGACAGACAGATCGACAGACAGATGAACAGATGGACAGATGAACGGACAGACAGATGTACAGTCAGATGAACAAAAGGACAGATGAACAGACAGATGGATACACAGATGAACAGACAGACAGATGAACAGACAGATGGACACACAGATGAACAGACAGACAGATGAACAGACAGACAGATGAACAGATAGACAGATGAACGGACAGACAGATCGACAGTCAGATGAACAGACAGACAGATGAACAGACAGATGTGCAGTCAGATGAACAGACAGACAGATTAACAGACAGACAGATAAACAGACAGACAGATGAACGGACAGACAGATAGACAGATGAACAGATGGACAGATGAACGGACAGACAGATGGACAGATGAACAGATAGACAGATGAACAGATAGACAGATGAACAGACAGACAGATGAACAGATAGACAGATGAACGGACAGACAGATAGACAGATGAACAGATGGACAGATGAACGGACAGACAGATGGACAGATGAACAGATAGACAGATGAACAGATAGACAGATGAACGGACAGACAGATAGACAGATGAACAGATGGACAGATGAACGGACAGACAGATGGACAGATGAACAGATAGACAGATGAACAGATAGACAGATGAACGGACAGACAGATAGACAGATGAACAGATAGACAGATGAACAGACAGACAGATGAACAGATAGACAGATGAACGGACAGACAGATAGACAGATGAACGGACAGACAGATGGACAGATGAACAGATAGACAGATGAACAGATAGACAGATGAACGGACAGACAGATAGACAGATGAACAGATGGACAGATGAACGGACAGACAGATGGACAGATGAACAGATAGACAGATGAACAGATATACAGATGAACGGACAGACAGATAGACAGATGAACAGATAGACAGATGAACAGACAGACAGATGAACAGATAGACAGATGAACGGACAGACAGATAGACAGATGAACAGATGGACAGATGAACGGACAGACAGATGGACAGATGAACAGATAGACAGATGAACAGACAGACAGATGAACAGAACGTATTCTTGGTTATTTCGGTAAAGTCGCGTAGGGAAAGAAAAAAAATCAGAATTAAAAGCAAATAAACCCCACGACGTTTCGATCGCAACCCAAACGGTCTTCTTCAGGTGGAGAGAGATAAAAAAAAATGAACAGAACGATGAAGAGACGGACAGAGGAATGGACGGACGTACAGTCAGATGAACAGATGCACACAGAGGTGAACAGACGGCTTTGTCCGAGCAGCGTCTCTCTCGCGTTGGCGGCGAGGCGAGCGGCGGCGGCCTCACCGATGGGGTTGACGTCGTAAAAGTAAACGGGGGCACGCAGCACTGAGGAGAACATTCGGTTGTGCAGCACTCGCGACGCCGTCACCAGCACCTTGAGGAACAGCAGGCAGCGGGCCATCCCCAGCAGCACCACGCCCAGCGTCACACCTGCACCGTCACACCGTGCCGTCACACCGTGCCGTCACGCCGCGCCGTCACACCTCGCCGTCACACCTACACTGTCACACCTACACTGTCACACATACACCGTCACACCTACACCGTCACACCTACACTGTCACACATACACCGTCACACCTACACTGTCACACCTCGCCGTCACACCTACACCGTCACACATACACCGTCACACATACACCGTCACACCTACACTGTCACACATACACTGTCACACCTACACTGTCACATCTACACCGTCACACCTACACTGTCACACCTACACTGTCACACCTACACCGTCACACCTACACTGTCACACCACACCGTCACACCTGCACTGTCACACCTACACTGTCACACCTGCACTGTCACACCTACACTGTCACACCACACCGTCACACCTGCACCATCACATCTACACTGTCACACATACACCGTCACACCTACACCATCACACATACACCGTCACACCTACACTGTCACACATACACCGTCACACCTACACTGTCACACCTACACTGTCACACCTACACTGTCACACCACACCGTCACACCTGCACCGTCACACCTGCACTGTCACACCTACACTGTCACACCTGCACCGTCACACCTACACCGTCACACCTACACCGTCACACCTACACTGTCACACCTACACTGTCACACCTACACTGTCACACCTACACTGTCACACCTACACCATCACACATACACCGTCACACCTACACCGTCACACCTACACTGTCACACCTACACCGTCACACCTACACCGTCACACCTACACCGTCACACCTACACCGTCACACCTACACTGTCACACATACACTGTCACACCTACACTGTCACACCACACCGTCACACCTGCACCATCACACCTACACTGTCACACATACACCGTCACACATACACCATCACACCTACACTGTCACACCTACACTGTCACACCACACCATCACACCTACACTGTCACACCTACACTGTCACACCTACACTGTCACACCTACACTGTCACACATACACTGTCACACCTACACTGTCACACATACACCATCACACCTACACTGTCACACCTACACTGTCACACATACACTGTCACACCACACCATCACACCTACACTGTCACACCTACACTGTCACACATACACTGTCACACCTACACCGTCACACCTACACCGTCACACCTACACTGTCACACCACACCATCATACCTACACTGTCACACATACACCGTCACACCACACCGTCACACCTGCACCGTCACACCTACACCGTCACACCTACACCGTCACACCTACACTGTCACACCTACACTGTCACACATACACCGTCACACCTGCACAGTCACACCACGCCATCACACCTGCACCGTCACACCTACACCGTCACACCACACCATCACACCTGCACCGTCACACCTACACTGTCACACCATGCCATCACACCTGCACTGTCACACCTACACCGTCACACCTGCACAGTCACACCACACCATCACACCTACACCGTCACTCCTGCAAAGTCATACCACACCATCACACCTACACCGCACTATACCACACCACCACACCTACAGCAGCGCCCCATTCATAGTAGCACCACGCCCAGCGTCACACCGTAACACCACCCCTACAGCACACCGCACCATCACACTTACACCGCACCACATCACACCACCACTCCTACATCTGACCAATACATTTACATAACCCCCTCGGGAGTGTAATGGACTAATCCATGAAAACCCCCCCTCCCTGTTTGTGTGATGGACTGACCCAGACACAATTATAATGGACAGACCGATAAAATACCCCCACCTCCATGGGAGTGTAATGGACTAATCCATGATAACCCTCCATGGCTGTGAGATGGATCAACCAACACACACAATCATAATGCACTGACCAATAAAAGACCTTACCCCACCTCTGCGGGAGTGTAATGGACTCGTCCACCATAGCCCCCCCCCCCCCCCCCGCACTTACACCCCCCCAGCTGAGCGTGAGATGGACCGACCCGCATATATCCCGATGTAGTAGGAGAGGTCAAGGGGGTCCGGCTGAGACCCCGCAGTCTCGTTCAGGGTCCCCGTCGCGTTCCACTTCATCACCACCTCCTGCTGCGTCGCCCTGCACGCCGCATGCGCGCGGGACGTGCCTAGGTCAGCTTAGAGAGAAATGTGTGCATGTGGCACAGCGGGTGTGCGCGCCTGTGTAGCGGTTAGCGCGCTGCGCTACGAACCCGGCGACCCAAGTTATATTCCCGCCCACGGCCAACACCGGTGATGATTATATGAACTAGTCCTGGGCCTCCCCTAGGTAGACTCAGGCTCAAACGAGTACCTGATGCGGTGTGTAAACATCGCCGCTAGGGAGACAAAGGCGGCCGGGCGTGGTGCTGGCCAGCCACTCCCTCGTGTGCCGTGCCGGCCTTCATAGGTGCTACTCGCTAACAACACTTGTCCCTACAGTCTGTTAAGGCTACACGGGGGATCTTTGTCTTTGTTTGCGTGTGTGCGGAGCGCGTGTTGAATTGCGACGAACCAGTAGGAGAGCCACCAGTCCTGCAACACGTAGAGAACCTGGGGAGACAAAGACGGACAGACACTCACACTCTGACCGAAACAAAGCTCCCCCGCATAGCCTTAACAGACTGTTGGGGCAAGTGCAGTTAGCAAGCACCTGTTAAGGTCAGCATGAAACACGAGGGGGTGGGTAGCCAGCACCACGTCCGGCCGCCTCCCCATTGGCGATGTTTACACACCGCACCAGGTTTTTATTTGAGGCTGAGCGGACCTAGGGGAGGCCTAGTACCGGTTTGGACAATTGTCACTGGTGTTGGTGGCCGTGAGCGGGAATTGAACTCGGGTCGCCGGGTTCGTAGCGCACTGCACCACCACTCCCCAATAACAACAACCGCCATTCGCCACTAAGTGGCGGTGATGTCACCACGACGCTTGTGCCAGGCTATGTGCACGTTAAGGCCACGTGAAGTATTGAAGGCTCGCTGGCAAGAGGTTATGGGACAGACCCTGCAGGTGCCATGGGTCGACTGACTGAGATGAGTGGCCGATGCACCACCTGTGCCCCCTACCGTACCAACTTGCTGTATTCTAGCCACCCGGTGCTCCACTCGTTGTTGTGAGCGTCACTCCTCTGCCCTCCGTTGTTGCTGGCGGGCGACTGCCTCCAACTGCCCAGTAGCGTCCTTCACGAGCCTCTTCCACAGAGGCCGATCTTGACACCGCTGGTACCAGTCATCGGCAAGTCCACTCAGCTCCACATCCTCTTGTACCACATCACTCCATCTCCTCTCCAGCCCCTGCCACGCCCGTTTAGCCCCTTCTATCCGGCCGAACGAAAGCTGTTTAGGCATGCAGTGGCTGGACATGCGGGCTACATAATCTAGCCATTAACACACACACACAGACACGCGATCCGGTACAGCTGGGACCATTTGTTGATCAAGGTAAGGACCCACTGAGCGATGTAGCTCAGAAGAGACCTGGTAATCACAAATGATCACTCGACGAAGTGGCTTTACCATCATCATCATCACGTGGAAATCGCTAGTGGCGGTTAAATTACCGTAAACGCGTGGTGATGTTGATTCTAAACGTGGAAGAGAAGAACCAGAGGATCCAGAGAAAAATCCACGTGACCACAGGGAGAGAGACAGACACGCAGACTCCAAATATAAAGCAGCAGGCGTCAGGGTTGGGATCGAACCCACGACCTCCTGTACACCAGGCGAGGGATATAACATCTCCAAGCCCCCGAAGCACGATGGACAGAATTTTAACTGGTGCCTGTTTACCGGGTCCATCACCTGAACGCGTTTGAAACTGGCACCGGACCGAAGGCTGGAAACCCCCAACGAGCCCCCGCCCAGTGCGATGAGCGTCGCTAAGGAAACCCCGCCCATCACCTCCCTGGGAGTCACGGCAACCGGGACACACGGCAACCGGGAGACACGGCAACCGGGAGACACGGTAACCAGGCATCACAGCAACCAGACGTCACGGCAACCGGATGTCACGGCAACTGGGCGACTCGGAAACCGGTAGATATGGTAACTGTGCATCACGGTGACCTGCTGACCCCTCACCGTGGCGCCCACGTTGACCGCCAGCAGTAGAAGCAGCATGGCGATGCTGGCGCCGGCCCTGAAGTAGCGCTTGTACACCGAGAAGCCCACGTTGCCTTGGGCGCGGTGCTCCTCCATCACGCCCACCGGTACCCCCTCCTCCTGATCACCACGGCAACGGGACGTCACGGCAACCGAGCATTACGGCAGCCGGGAGCCACGGCAACCGGCGAGACGCAAAAACAACGGGGACGTGCACGAGTGTCACCCGGAGCTCTCGTGGGGAAACTAAACAACACACCCTCCTCGTCCTCGTCGCCACGGTTACTGGCATCGTGGCAACGGGTAGACGAACACAACCAGGAGATATGGTAACCAGGAGATATGGTAACCAGGTAACGCGGCAACGAGGGGACGTGATAACCACTTATCCATTCCTGGTGTAGCAGATAAACACGGTAACGCTGTAATTGAGAGACACAATAACCGGTTGCCATGGTAACTGGGTACCACAGTAACCGGGTACCACGATAACCGGCTCGCTCCGCACCTTGCTGTCGGAGACAATGCTGGAGTCGCTGGTCGCCGAGGAGAGGGTGCGCTTGCTGTTGCCGTGGCGATGGTCGCCAGGGACGATGTCGTCGGGCTCCTCGTGGTCGTCGTGGCGGAGGAGCGTCGTGAAGTCGACGCCCGAGCGGAGGAGCTCGGAGAATGTGCCGCGTGCTGTCACGTGGCCCTGACAACCGGCGCCGCAACCACGGCAACCGTCACCGCCGTGGGACAAGCGCGTAGCAACAACAACCACGGCAACCGTCACCGCCGTGGGACAAGCGCTTAGCAACAACGACCACGGCAACCGTCACCGCCGTGGGACAAGCGCTTAGCAACAACGACCACGGCAACGGCCGCCGCCATTCGCCAACTGAATGGTGGCGACGTCGCCGCCACGGCACGTCGTGCCAGGCTAGGTGCACCTTCAGACCGTCACGTGAAGTACGGAATGCTCTCCGCTGTTGCTGGCAGCAGGAGGTCACGGGACAGACCCAGGTGCCGTGGGTTGACTGCTGTGCCAGGATAGGTGCAGGAGGTCACGGGACAGACCCAGGTGCCATGGGTTGACTGCTGTGCTAGGCTAGGTGCAGGAGGTCACGGGACAGACCCAGGTGCCGTGGGTTGACTGCTGTGCCAGGATAGGTGCAGGAGGTCACGGGACAGACCCAGGTGCCGTGGGTTGACTGCTGTACCAGGCTAGGTACAGGTGTGCCACGGTGGCTAGGAGATGTTAAATACCTTGCCTGGTATACAGGAGGTCGTGCGTTCAATCCCGACCTCGATGCCTGCTGCTGCTGTATATTTGGCGTTTGTGTGTCTCTCTCTCCCCGTGGTCGCATGGATTTTTATCCAGGTCCTCCAGATGTTCCCTCTACATTCTGAATCGACATCACGCGTGGCTGCTGCACATTCCACCACGACGATAAGCCACTGAGTTGAGCTGCCACTTGTGATCGGCTTCTACGTAGTTCAGTGGGGCCTTATCTGGTTGGTTAGCACAGTTGGCTACGTACGTTGCGAAAGGAGTTCAACATACAAACTATGCATGTATGCGAAAGAAGTTCAACATTAATCTTTGTTTTTTTTCGGTAAAGTCACGTAGAAATTAGAAAAAATAAAATTACATAATATATTTCTACGTGACTTTACCGAAAAAAACAAAGATTAATTCCTGCAGTCACGAAAGCACCAAATCTAGTTTGAAGTTAAACATACAAACTATGCATGTATGCGATTTCATTTGAGAAATGGGACAGAGCCAGGTGCCATGGGTTGACTGACTGGGATGACTGGCAGATGCACCAGCCGTGCCACCCACTGTGCCCACTCGCTGCTGTTGGGGGATGACTGCCACCAACTATGCTAAGACTTCGCTGACCAGATTCTCTGGGTCTTCTCGGCCACAGTCATGCCCTCCCTTCCCTGTGCTTACAAAACGTGGAGCCCTCTCATGGAATATCTGCGCTGGTTTGCAACATTCAGGCTGGCCTGCCTACGATCCACCCTGGGTTTAACCACCAGGCTGTGGGAGGAGCTCACAGAGCATTAAAAGATCTGGACAAGGTCCCATCGGTGAGCTCCTCCGGCAGGCAAGGCTGCGTTGGCTGGGTCGTGTAGCCCGCATGCCGAAACAGCTTCTATTCGGCCGGATCGAGGGGGCTAAACGGGCTCGGCACGGGTTAGAGAAGAGATGGAGTGATGTGGTACAGGAAGACGTGGAGCTGAGTGGACTTGCTGATGACTGGTACCAGCGGTGTCAAGATCGGCCTCTGTGGAGGAGGAGGCTCGTGAAGGACGCTACTGGGCAGTTGGAGGCAGTCGCCCTCCAACAACAACGGAGGGCGGAGCAGCGACGCTCGCAACAACGAGCGGAGCGCCGGGCGGCTAAAATTCTGTGAGTTGGCACAGTGAGGCGCACAGCTGGTGGTGCGTCTGCCGGTCATCCCATACAATTAACATTGACACACGCGCACACACACAGATATTCCCCGTGTAGCCTTGACAGACTGTTGGGGCAAGTGCTGTTAGCGAGTAGCAGCACCTACGAAGGCCGGCACGGCGCACGAGGGGAGTGGTGTGGCCAGCAACCACGACCTCGCCCACATGTGAGTGGCTGAGCGTGCGCCCCTCCCCCCTCCCCGCCTCCTCCTCCTCCTCGTCGTGCCGCTCACCTCCTTGAGCACGATGATGTGAGTGGCCTCCTGCAGGAACTGCAGTTGATGCGTGACGAGCACACGGGGCTTGTCCTCCAGCAAGCCGCAGATGCACCTGCAAGCACACAAGCAAAGGTCCCCCGTGTAGCCTTCACAGGCTGCCGTGGCAAAGTGCTGTTGGCGAGTAGCGGCACCTCCTAAGGCCGGCACGGCCTTTGTCTCCCCGGTGGCGGCGTTCACGCATCGCACCACGTACTCATTTGAGGCCGAGTCGACCTAGGGGAGTCCCAGGACCGGTTCAGATAACCGTCACAGGTGATGCCGTGACCTGATAACATGGTAACTTGGTAACGTGTTCATGAGGTGACCTTGTGACCTGGTGATCCAGTAATCTGGTGACCCCGTGACCCGGTGACCTGGTAACTTGGTAACGTGTTCATGAGGTGACTTTGTGACCTGGTGATCCAGTAACTTGGTGACCCCGTGACCCGGTGACCTGGTAACCTGGTGACTTTGTAATGCAGTGATAAGGTGACACAATGACCTGGTAACCTGGTTACTTGGTGATGAGGTGACATGATGACCCAGTGACATAGTGAACTGGTGACCTGGTGACGTAGTGGCCTGGTGACATAGTGACCTGGTGACGTAGTAACCTGGTAACCTGGTGACTTGGTAACACAGTGATGAGGTGACACAATGACCTGGTAACCTGGTGACTTGGTGATGAGGTGACATGATGACCTGGTGACGTAGTTACCTGGTGACCTGGTGACGTAGTGACCCGGTGACCTGGTGACGTAGTTACCTGGTAACCTGGTGACGTGGTGATGAGGTGACCTGGTGACGTAGTTACCTGGTGACGTAGTAACGAGGTGACCTGGTGACCTAATGACGTAGTGACCTGGTGACGTAGTGACCTGGTGACGTAGTGACGTGGTGACCCAGTGACCTGGTGACCTGGTGACCTAGTGACCTGGTGACGTGGTGATGAGGCAACGTTGAGCCTCACTTCTCAAAGAGCGCTCTCCCAACTTCTGCGTCGACGGCGCTGAGCGGATCGTCCAGGAGGTAGAGATCAGCATCCTGGTAAACCGCCCTGGGCAACCACACAACCACGGTGACAACCACACAGCAACAACAACACAACCACACAGCCACACAGCCACACAGCAACAACCAGACAACCACACAGCAACAACCACACAGCAACAACCACGGTGACAACCACACAGCAACAACCACACAGCAACAACAACACAACCACACAGCCACACAGCAACAACCAGACAACCACACAGTAACAACAACACAACCACACAGCAACAACCACACAGCAACAACCACGGTGACAACCACACAGCAACAACCACACAGCAACAACAACACAGCAACAACAACACAACCACACAGCCACACAGCCACACAGCAACAACCAGACAACCACACAGCAACAACCAGACAACCACGGTGACAACTACACAGCAACAACCACACAGCAACAACCACACAGCAACAACAACACAACCACACAGCAACAACCACACAGCAACAACCACACAGCAACAACCAGACAACCACACAGCAACAACCACACAGCAACAACCACACAGCCACAACCACACAGCAACAACCACACAGCAACAACCACACAACCACACAGCCACACAGCCACACAGCAACAACCAGACAACCACACAGCAACAACCAGACAACCACGGCGACAACCACACAGCAACAACCACACAGCAACAATCAGACAACCACACAGTAACAACCACACAGCAACAACCACACAACCACGGTGACAACCACACAGCAACAACCACACAGCCACAACCACAGTCACAATCACACAACCACAGTTACAACCAGACAACCACGGTCACAACCGCACAGCCACAACACCACACAGCCACACAACAGCACAACCAAAGTCACAACCAGTGAGTAGGTTGCTGAGTGAGCGAGGAGGCAAGTGAGTGAGCGAGTGGGCGAGTTGGTGAGTGAGTAGGTTACCGAGTGAGTGAATGGGTGAGCGGGTGAGTGGGTTGGTGGGTGGGCGAGTTGGTGAGTGAGTAGGTTACCGAGTGAGTGAGTGAGCGGGTGAGTGGGTTGGTGGGTGGGCGAGTTGGTGAGTGAGTAGGTTGCCGAGTGAGTGAGTGGGTGAGTGGGTTGGTGGGTGGGTGAGTGGGTGACTGATTAGGTTGCCGAGTGAGTGAGCGGGTGAGTGGGTTGGTGGGTGGGTGAGTGGGTGAGTGAGTAGGTTGCCGAGTGAGTGAGCGGGTGAGTGGGTTGGTCGGTGGGCGAGTTGGTGAGTGAGTAGGTTACCGAGTGAGTGAGCAGGTGAAACGAGTGGAGGAGCAAGCGAGTGGATGAGTTGGTGAGTGAGATGGTTACCGAGTGAGTGAGTGAGCGGGTGAGCGGGTGAGTGGGTTGGTGGGTGGGCGAGTTGGTGAGTGATTAGGTTGCCGAGTGAGTGAGTGAGCGGGTGAGTGGGTTGGTGGGTGGGTGAGTCGGTGAGTGAGTAGGTTACCGAGTGAGTGAGTGAGTGAGCGGGTGAGTGGGTTGGTGGGTGGGCCAGTTGGTGAGTGATTAGGTTGCCGAGTGAGTGAGTGAGCAGGTGAGTGGGTTGGTGGGTGGGTGAGTCGGTGAGTGATTAGGTTACCGAGTGAGTGAGCAGGTGAAGGAGCAAACGAGTGGAGGAGCAAGTAAGTGGATGAGTTGGTGAGTGAGATGGTTACCGAGTGAGTGAGTGAGTGAGCGGGTGAGTGGGTTGGTGAGTGGGTGAATGGGTGATCGAGTTGGTTGCCGAATGAGTGAGCGGGTGAGCAAGTGAGCGAGTGAGTTGGGGAGTGAGTAAGCAGGTTATCGAGCGAGTTCAGAAGCGAGTGAGTAGGCGATCGAGTGGATGAGCGAGTAGGTTACCAAGTGAGTGAGCAAGGGGTGAGTGAGCATGTGGGTGAGCGAGTAGGTTACCAAGTGAGCTGGTGAGTGAGTGATCGGGTGAGTCAGTGGGTGAGTCAGCGGGTGAGTGGGCGGGTGAGTGGGCGAGTGAGCGGGTGAGCAAGTGGGTGAGTGGGTGAGCAGGTGGGTGAGCAGGTGGGCGAGCGGGTGAGCGAGTGGGCAAGCAGGTGAATGAGTTGGTGAATGGGTGAGCGAATTAGCGAGCGAGTGAGCGAGCGGGTGAGCGAGCGAGCCTCACCGGGCGAGGTTAATGCGCGCTTTCTGTCCACCACTCAGCGTGACCCCACGGTCTCCGATGAGGGTCAAGTCTCCCTCGGACATCATCTCAAAATCCTGCACGCTCGCGTGGGGGGGTCACATGGTGGGGGTCACGCAGGGGTCACGCGGGGGTCACCGTGTTGTGGCTATGACCAGTGCGCGAGTCGTCGGCGTTGAGGCCGCACCTTGCGCAGGGAGCAGGCGCGCACGACCCGCTCGTAGCGCGCGCGCTCGTAGGCCGCCCCGAACAAGATGTTCTGCCGCACCGTGTCGGGGAACACCCAGGGCTGCTGGCAGGCGTAGGCCACGCGGCCCCGCGCCCGCACGCGGCCCAGCGAGCACGGCAGCTCGCCCAGCAGGGCGCTCAGCAGGGACGACTGCAGGACGCGAACAAAGACAAAGGGGTCCCAGGCGGAGCCTTCAAAGGGATGCAGCGGCCAACTGGGGCCGCCGCCGGGTTGGGAGCCGCGGCGCGCTAACCGCTACGCCGCGGCTCCCCACACACGCACACACACACACACACAGGTACACACACACACTCATACACACACACAGGTACACACACACAGGTACACACACACAGGTACACACACACAGGTACACACACACAGGTACACACACAGGTACACGCACGCACACACACAGGCACACACACACAGGTACACACACACACACACACAGGCACACACACACAGGTACACACACACACAGGTACACACACACACACACAGGTACACACACACAGGTACACGCACACACACACACAGGCACACACACACAGGTACACACACACACACAGGCACACACACACAGGTACACACACACAGAGGCACACACACGCACACACACATAGGCACACACACACACAGGCACACACACAGGCACACACACGCACACAGGTACACACACACACACAGGTACACACACGCACACACACAGGCACACACAGGCACACACAGGTACACACACGCACACACACGCACACACACACGCACACACACACACACAGGCACACACACACACACACGCACACACACGCACACACGTACAAAGACAAAGACCTCGCCCCCCCCCCCCCCGTACAGACATCAAGAGACTGTTGGGGCAAGCGCTGTCAGCGAGCGAAGCTCCTCTGAAGGCCGGCACGACACGCATTGCTGCCCGTCCCACACCCCCCATCCTGCCGCCCCCGCCCCCACATTACCACCCGCCCCCTCCCCCCACTGCCCCCCCCCACTGCCTCCCCTCTTCCCCACCCCCCACATTGTCAACCCCGCCCCCCCCCGTTCCCCCCGCCCCCCGACCTTTCCTGCCCCCACGGGACCGATGATGGCGACCAGCTCCCCGGGCCCCACAGTGAAGGAGATGGAGTCCAGCGCCCGAAGGTCCGGCGAGTCCTGCACCACGACACGCAGAGCCACGGCGTCGGCCCGTCGACAAGACTTACTACACGGTTGGCTGCTGACGGTGCCATGAAGTTCAACATACGTACATGCAACACCACTTGCCCCAACAGTCTGTTAAAGGCTATGTGGGCATATTTGTCATTGTTGTGTGTACGTGTGTGTGTGTGTGTGAGTGTCTCTGAATGAGCATCGGTGAAAAGGTGAGAGGGTGAGTATGTGCCCGTGTGTCTTTGTCTCTTGAGAGCTTGCTAACAGCACTTGCCCCAGCCGTCTGTTAAGGCTCTACGGGGAATTTGTATCTTTGTCCTAAGTACGTGTCAGTGTGAGTGACAGTGAGTGTGTGTGAGACGCTTGCGAAACGCGGACCCCCCCCTTATGGAACATCTTCGCCGGTTAGAAACATTTAGGCTGGCCGGCCTACGATCCATCCTGGGTTTAACCAGGCTAGATTGTGTGAGGAGCTCACAAATCCTTGAAAAATCTGGACAAAGTCCCATCGGTGAGCTCCTCCGGCAGGCAAGGCTGCGTTGGCTGGGCCATGTAGCCCGCATGCCCAGCCACCGTATTCCTAAACAGCTTTTGTTCGGCCGGATCGAGGGGGCTAAACGGACGCGGCACGGGCTAGAGAAGAGATGGAGTGATGTGGTACAGGAGGACGTGGAGCTGAGTGGATTTGCCGATGACTGGTACCAGCAGTTTCAAGATCGGCCTCTGTGGAGGAGGCTCGTGAAGGATGCCACTGGGCAGTTGGAGGCAGTTGCCCTCCAACAACAACGGAGGGCAGAGAAGCGATGCTCACAACAACGAGCGGAGCGCCGGGTGGCTAAAGCACAGCAATTTGGCACAGTAGCAGGCACAGGTGGTGCATCAGCCAGTCATCTCAGTTAGTCGACCCGTGAATCTGGGTCTGCCCCGTGGCATCCTGCCAGCGGGCATTCGACACTTCCCGTGGCCTCAACGTACACATAGCCTGGCACAAGCGTCGTGGTGACGTCACCGCCACTTAATGTGAGAGTGGGTGACAGTGAGTGGGTGCGAGTGGATGCAAGTGAGTGGGTGCGAGTAAGCGTGGCCGGCTGCAGGATGAGCGGGATTCACGTCCACATTTCTGTTGAGCGGGGCTCCAACCTGGCCAATCCCCTCTGGGCGGGGCACGTCGCTCCCTCCGAGCCGTACCTTGTCCCAGCTGCAGGAGATGTTCTCCACGGTGATGAACGGAGTCCGGTCTCCAACCACCGGCCCGTTCTCCCCCTCCTCCTCCTCCTTCCCCTCCTCCTCCTTCCCCTCCTCCTCCTTCCCCTCCTCCTCCTCCTCCTGGTTGGTGTTCTTAACAATCTCATCCAGCATGAGGAATGTCTGCACCAAAGACAAAGATCCCCCGCGTAGCCTAAAACGGACTGTTGGGGCAAGTGCTGTTGGCGGAACGGCACGGCACGAGGGGGTGATGTGGCCGGCACCACGTCAAGCTGCGATGTTTACACACTACACCGGGTACTCATGTGAGGCTGAGTCGACCTAGGGGAGGCCCAGAACCGGATTCAGATATCCGTCGCTGATGTTGTTCATGAGCTGGAACTTCAACTCGGGTAGCCGGGTTCGTAGCGCAGTGCACTAACTGCGCCACCACTCCCCATACATGACACGAGACGATCCCCCGCATAACCCTTAACAGACTGTAGGGGCAAGTGCTGTTAGCGAGTAGCACCTATGAAGGCCGGCACGGCACACGAGGGGGTGGGTGGCCAGCACCACGCCCGGCCGCCTTTGTCACTGGTGAACTAAAGTTCCCTACATGCACATGTGTGCGCACACACACAAACAACAACAGCCGCCATTCGCCACTAAGTGACGGTGGCATCACCACGGAGCCTGTGCCAGGCTAGGTGCACTTTGAGGCCACGTGAAGTGTCAAAGGCTCGCTGAAAGGAGGTCACGGGGACAGACCCAGCAGGTGCCGTGGGTCGGCTGACTGACATGACTGGCAGATGCACCCCACTGTGTCAACTCGCCGCATTTTATCCACCCGGCGCTCCGCTCGTTGTTGTGAGCATCACTCCTCTGCCCTCCGCTGTTATTGGATGGCGACGGCCTTCAACTGCCCAGTAACGTGCTTCACAAAGCCAAAGATCCCACATATAGCCTTAACAGACTGCAAGGAGCAAGTGCTGTTAGCAATCACCAACGAAGGCCACACATCCATGCACGTGCATACGCATACACACATACACACACAGACACCTGCACCCCCTACCACCCATCCGCCCCCCAACCCCCGCCCCACCACGACACCTGGATGCGGCTGTTGCTGACGAGGGCCTCGGACGTGGCCTGGATGGCGGAGGGGAAGAAGAGGGTGACGGTGAGGCGCACGGCGTTGTACAGCGACACCGCCACGAAGACGCGCGCCGCCGTGATGGGGTGGCCCATGAGCGTGTACGTCATGAACGTGAAGAACAGGATGAGCTTGCCGGCCATGAAGAACCAAGCCATGTTCATGCCGCGCAGAAAGGACGCCTTCAGCACCTTGGAGACCTCCAACCTGGCCGGGAGGGAGACGTGCCGAGACGGCGGTCAGCACCATGGACAGCTCCAACCTGGGCAGGAGACGACATTCACAGAGACACTCAGCACCATGGACAGCTCCAGTGTGGAGGGGATGAGATTGACAAAGATACTCAGCACCGTGGACAGCTCCAGTCTGGAGGGGATGAGATTCACAGGGACACTCAGCACCATGGACAGCTCCAGTGTGGTGGGGATGAGATTCATAGAGACACTCAGCACCATGGACAGCTCCAGTCTGGAGGGGATGAGATTCACAGAGACACTCAGCACCGTGGACAGCTCCAGTGTGGTGGGGATAAGATTCACAGGGACACTCAGCACCATGGACAGCTCCAGTGTGGTGGGGATGAGATTCACAGAGACACTCAGCACCATGGACAGCTCCAGTGTGGAGGGGATGAGATTCACAGAGACACTCAGCACCATGGACAGATCCAGTGCGGAGGGGATGAGATTCACAGAGACACTCAGCACCGTGGACAGCTCCAGCCTGGAGGGGATGAGATTCACAGAGACACTCAGCACCGTGGACAGCTCCAGCCTGGAGGGGATGAGATTCACAGAGACACTCAGCACCGTGGACAGCTCCAGCCTGGAGGGGATGAGATTCAGAGACACTCAGCACCATGGACAGCTCCAGTCTGGAGTGGATGAGATTCACAGAAACACTCAGCACCATGGACAGCTCCAATCTGGAGTAGATGAAATTCACAGAGACACTCAGCACCATGGACAGCTCCAGTCTGGAGGGGATGAGATTCACAGAGACACTCAGCACCATGGACAGCTCCAGTCTGGAGGGGATGAGATTCACAGAGACACTCAGCACCACGGACAGCTCCAGTGTGGAGAGGATGAGATTGACAGAGACACTCAGCACCATGGACAGCTCCAGTCTGGAGGGGATAGATTCACAGAGACACTCAGCACCACGGACAGCTCCAGTCTGGAGGGGATAGATTCACAGAGACACTCAGCACCACGGACAGCTCCAGGCTGGAGGGGATGAGATTCACAGAGACACTCAGCACCGTGGACAGCTCTAGTCTGGAGTAGATGAGATTCACAGAGACACTCAGCACCATGGACAGCTCCAGTGTGGAGTAGATGAGATTCACAGAGACACTCAGCACCATGGACAGCTCCAGTGTGGAGTGGATGAGATTCACAGAGACACTCAGCACCATGGACAGCTCCAGCCTGGTGGGGATGAGATTCACAGAGACACTCAGCACCATGGACAGCTCCAGTCTGGAGGGGATGAGATTAACGGGGCCACTGCGATGAGGTGGTACACGTACCGGCGGATGGAGTTAACGAGGAGAGCAAAGGGGTTCTCCCAGGCATACATCTTTATGATCCTCATCCCCGACACCACCTCGTTCATCGTGCGGATCCGCGAGTCCGTGTGTCGTGCCGTCTTGGACCTGTGATGAAACAATTCGCAACGCCGCCACCATCATCTTCGTCGTCTTTAGCAGCAACGTCGTCATCCCTCACGCGGTCATTATCGTCATTGCCACCATCGTCATTAATATCATCGTCGTCGTCATCATCATCTGCATCATCGTCATAGTCGTATTCAATGCTACCTCCCCAGTGATGACACCGTCATGACCTTCATCATCATCATCATTATTGACCGCAACATTATCATTTTCTTCATCGTCGCCATCATCGACAAGATCATCATCACCATCGACCGCAACAACGTAATCATGGTCTACATCACGTACCATCATCATCATTGCCTACACTTCTACCATCACCTTTACCATCAAAAGGTGTCTCAGTGAGGAGGTGTATCATATATAAGATGGAAGGGGTGTCTCATGGATGAGTTATGCTGGTGATGATTTATCAGATGGATGAAGTGCATCGTGCATGCGGTGTCATATGGATGAGACATCATATAGATGAGGCGTCATATAGATGAGGTGTCATTTAGATGAGGTGTCATATAGATGAGGTGTCATGTAGATGAGGTGTCATGTAGATGAGGTGTCTCGTGGATGAGGCGTCTCGTGGATGAGGCGTCATATAGATGAGGTGTCATATAGATGAGGTGTCATATAGATGAGGTGTCATATAGATGAGGTGTCTTATAGATGAGGTGTCATATAGATGAGGTGTCTCGTGGATGAGGCGTCATATAGATGAGGCGTCATATAGATGAGGTGTCATATAGATGATGTGTCTCGTGGATGAGGTGTCATATAGATGAGGTGTCATATAGATGAGGTGTCATATAGATGAGATGTCATATAGATGAGGTGTCATATAGATGAGGTGTCATATAGATGAGGTGTCATATAGATGAGGTGTCTCGTGGATGAGGCGTCATATAGATGAGGCGTCATATAGATGAGGTGTCATATAGATGAGGTGTCATATAGATGAGGTGTCTCGTGGATGAGGCGTCATATAGATGAGGTGTCATATAGATGAGGTGTCATATAGATGAGGTGTCTCGTGGTTGAGGGGACGTTGTGAATGAGGAGCTCCCCTCCCGCTGACTCTGAGACTCTGATGACAGGGAGAGAGGGAGGGGGTAGGAGGGTTGAGGAGGAAGGGGGAGGAGGGAGAGGAGGGAGGGAGAAGGAGGGGGAGGAGCGAGGAGGAGGAGGAGGAGGAGCGAGGAGGAGGAGTCGTCGTGGCCCCTACCGGAGTCGTGAGAAGACGCTGCCGATGAATGACTGCATGGGCATGAGGAGTGCGAGGACGGCGACGCCGGCGAGGCAGGCGACGCCCACCTCCTGCCACAGCAGCACCACCACCACGGCCGTCTGCAGCGGCGCCGACCACAGGTAGTGTAGGAACACCGTCACCTGCACACACAAACACGCACGCGCACACACACGTACACATACACACACATACACACACACGCACATGCACACGTACATGCACACGTACACACGGGGAGGACAGTGAGTGGGTGTGTGGGTGGTTTGGTAATGTTTGGTTGTGTTAGAGAATAAAACGTGTTGCCTCCCAGTCTCGGTGCGCGCCTGATTAGAACCCACAACAGATGTATTGGTGGCTGGGTGGTTGGGTGGACGAGTGGGTGTGCGGGGAGCTAGCGTAGTGAGCACATCGATGAGTAGGTGGGTAAGCGTAGCCGGCTATGCTATTCAGAGGTGTGGGAGCACGTGACCGAATGCGTGCGTGAACGAGCGAGTGGGTGAGCAAGCACGTGGGTGAGTGAGCGAGTGAGCAGGCGTGCGAGTGGTGGACTCGTGAGCGGTGGACACCTGGTCGTAGCGGTTGACGTCGTTGGACAGCAGGTTGACTATCTGCCCCGTGGTCGTGCGACTCATGGCCGCAGTGCTCAAACGCAGAGCCTGTGTGGGAGGGCACAGACACCCACTCATTCACTTACTCATTCACACAATCACTCACATTCACTCACTCGCACACTAGCACACTCACTCATTCACTCACATACTCATACACTCACCCCCCCAATCACTCAATCACTTACTCATTAACTCACTCATTCACTCAATGGCTTATTCAATCACTCATTTACCAATTAATTCACCGATTTACTTACTGATTCACACAATCCATCAATCATTTAAGCATTCACTAACCCAGTAAATCACTCATTCATTCAACCATTCCCTCACTCACCTAAGCAACACATCACTCATTCACTCACTCCCCCCACATAGCATTCACAGTGGCGATGTTTTACACACCGCACCAGCTACTCATTTGAGGCCGAGTCGACCTAGGGCAGGACCAGGAGTGATTTAGATATCCGTCATGGATGTTGGCGGCCTTAACCGGCAAAGGGAATCTGTGAAACTACTGGACGTCTGTGATAAAGAGCTTCACGGCTCATCGGATTTCTCAAAGGATGAATAAAGATTCTGATGCTGATTATGAGTGGCAATCGCACTCGGGGTCGTAGCGCAGAGCGCCGCTAACCGCTACACTATCACGTGTGTGACACACTCAAACGTGCACACTCACACGTGCACACTCACGCTCGTGAGTGTGCACGTGTGCGAGCGCACATTAAGGGGCCGTCCATAAATGACGTCACGCGATTTTGGCCAATTTATGACCCCCCCTTCCCCCCTCGTCACACGGCGTCACAAAAAGTCAGGCCCCCCTCAAATATGACGTCACAAAGCTCTGCCCCCCCCCCCCACCCCCCAAAAACCACATCTCCATTTTGAAAATAAAACGTGCTTCAAATCACTTTAAACTATTGTCATTGCAGTGCGTATTTAATGTGGCGCTGCACTCTGATGCTGTAGGAGAAAACACGTGTAGCCCCATTATTAAAGCGCTACGTGAAAGTGAGCCTCCTGCTACTACGCCGATAGGTCAACAAGGGGCGGATTTGGAGGCTGAGTAGGTTGAGTGGCAGTCAAGCCAAGGTCACCCCCCCCTCTGGGTATCTCGTGACCGGAGGGGCGGACCCCGGCTAGGGGCGGAGTGAGCCCCGACTCGGGGTATAAAAGCCGGTCCCTCTCAACGGGACCGTCAATTGTCTTCCTCTCGAAGAACCGAAGACATCTGAAGTCTAGAGCCCTGGGACCACCCGACCGAGGCTCCTGTCAGAGCCGGGTTCGAGCGGGCCCAGGGGTGAGAGACCCGGAGACCCTGGCAAGGTCGGGTCACAACTCAGAATAGCCTCCCCTAGGTCCCAATAGTGGAGGACCCGATAGAGACGTGCTAGCCCAGATATCGGGTGGAAGGGGCCTTACCCCTTTGTGTCAGGGACAGCTGTGTTTGCGTTTGCTGTTAATAAACGTGTTGCCTCCAAGAGGAAGTATCCCACAAGTCTGTACTCACTACACGCGTATTGAAAAGGTGGCTTTGGAAAGGTGAAATTTAGCATTAAAGTTTACCTGAAAATATTCAACGTCTAACTAAAACTGCAGATTGTTCAGAATATTATATTGAAATTCTCTTAAAATTATAAAATATTAAAAGTAATTATAACTAAAAAAAATACTTGAAACTTTGTAGTAGAACGAAGCAAAATCGTGAGTACAATTATAACAATCATATATTCATTCCACAGAATGAAAAGCCCTGGTAGAAACATTAGAATCCAAATGTTTAATAACAATCATTCAAAAAATGTTCAAAATGTATGCTTCTCCATTCTCCCATGGAGAAGCAAAATGCTCCTTCATGGAATAAATAAAAGCTGATCTTAGTAAATGTAAATAATCAAACAGTTAATAATGAAAATTAATAAATAAAAAATAGTGTTATAACAATTCTGTTTAATCAAGTAGAACATGTTGATTTGTACTAGGTGCCTCTGTGGATGTGTATGCTTTGACTTTAACATAGCCATTTCTGTGACCAGTCACAAGCTAATCACTCAGCTATTTCAATGCTAAATTCTATGCTAATTCCTTTGTCAAGGCGCTCTGTTTCTTCTCACACAACTTAAAGGTCGCGGTCTGAGCTTGGCTGTGTTCGCTCTAGCGCTGTCCTCCAGACAGTCTCGTCCCTTCACCTGATGAAGGCCGCTTGTGTTGTGGCCGAAACGTCGTGAGAATTTTATTGTGTTATTTTATTTTATCAATTTATTATTTTATTCTCATTCTACGTGACTTTACCGAAAGAACCAAAGAAGATAGAACGTGGTGTTTACATTTAAAGTTGCGCATTTTAACGTGACGTCACATTTCTCAAACCCCCCCCTCCCCCCCTTCGTCGCACATCGTCACAAATGTCTGACCCCCCTCCCCCCCCCCCCCAGGTGCGTGACGTCATGTATGTACGTCCCCTAGCGCGCGCGCACCTTGCGGTAGACCATGTGGCAGACCGCGACGCGGATGCGCATGCCGGCGAGCTGCACGTGCAGGAAGTAGAGGTGGTGCGTGACGGCGAAGGAGAGGGCGCACAGCGAGATGCCGCCCGCGTAGAGGAACGCCGCGAGGCGCGGGGGCACCGCCGCGGTGCCCTCCAGCGTCCCCTCAAAGTAGTTGAGCAGCTTGCCCAGCAGCAGGGGCTGCACCACGCGCACCGACTCCTGCACGCGGGACACGCAGAAACACGGGAGGAGGCGTGTGGACACGTTGGACACACAGAAACACGGGGGGAGGCGTGTGGACACGCGGGACACGCAGAAACACGGGAGGAGGCGTGTGGACACGTTGGACACACAGAAACACGGGAGGAGGCGTGTGGACACGTTGGACACACAGAAACACGGGAGGAGGCGCGTGGACACGTTGGACACACAGAAACACGGGAGGAGGCGTGTGGACACGTTGGACACGCAGAAACACGGGAGGAGGCGTGTGGACACGTTATACACGCAGAAACACGGGAGGAGCCGTGTGGACACGTTGGACACGCAGAAACACGGGAGGAGGCGTGTGGACACGCTGGACACACAGAAACACGAGAGGCATGTGGACACGTTGGACACGCAGAAACACGGGAGGAGGCGTGTGGACACGTTGGACACACAGAAACACGGGAGGAGGCGTGTGGACACGTTGGACACGCAGAAACACGGGAGGAGGCGTGTGGACACGCGGGACACGCAGAAACACGGGGGGAGGCGTGTGGACACGTTGGACACACAGAAACACGGGGGGAGGCGTGTGGACACGCGGGACACGCAGAAACACGGGAGGAGGCGTGTGGACACGTTGGACACACAGAAACACGGGAGGAGGCGTGTGGACACGTTGGACACACAGAAACACGGGAGGAGGCGTGTGGACACGTTGGACACACAGAAACACGGGAGGAGGCGTGTGGACACGTTGGACACGCAGAAACACGGGAGGAGGCGTGTGGACACGTTGGACACACAGAAACACGGGAGGAGGCGTGTGGACACGTTGGACACGCAGAAACACGGGAGGCGTGTGGACACGTTGGACACACAGAAACACGGGAGGAGGCGTGTGGACACGTTGGACACACAGAAACATGAGGAGGCGTGTGGACACGTTGGACACACAGAAACATGAGGAGGCGTGTGGACACGTTGGACACACAGAAACACGGGAGGAGGCGTGTGGACACGTTGGACACACAGAAACACGGGAGGAGGCGTGTGGACACGCGTGACACGCAGAAACACGGGAGGAGGCGTGTGGACACGCTGGACACGCAGAAACACGGGGGGAGGCGTGTGGACACGCTGGACACGCAGAAACACGGGAGGAGGCGTGTGGACACGCTGGACACGCAGAAACACGGGAGGAGGCGTGTGGACACGCTGGACACGCAGAAACACGGGGGGAGGCGTGTGGACACGCTGGACACGCAGAAACACGGGAGGCATGTGGACACGTTGGACACACAGAAACACGGGAGGAGGCGTGTGGACACGTTGGACACACAGAAACACGGGAGGCATGTGGACACGTTGGACACGCAGAAACACGGGAGGAGGCGTGTGGACACGTTGGACACACAGAAACACGGGAGGAGGCGTGTGGACACGCTGGACACGCAGAAACACGGGAGGAGGCGTGTGGACACGTTGGACACACAGAAACACGGGAGGAGGCGTGTGGACACGTTGGACACACAGAAACACGGGAGGAGGCATGTGGACACGCGTGACACACAGAAACACGGGAGGAGGCGTGTGGACACGCGTGACACGCAGGCACTGGGGACACGGACGAGCAGACGCGCGGGCATACAGACAGACGGACATGTGAACTCCCGCGGACACGCGCAGATGCACCATCGCCCCCTTGTAAGCCCAGCGTGCGTAGGCGTGCGTGTGTGCGTGTGTGTGTGTGTGCATGTGTGTGCGTGTGTGCGTGAGTAGGCGTGTGTGTGTGCGTGCGTGTGTGTGTGCATGCGTAGGCGTGTGTGCGTAGGCGTGCGTGCGTGCGTGTGCGTGCATGTACATGTGCGTGTGTGTGCGTGCGTGCGTGTGCGTGTGTGCGTGAGTAGGCGTGCGTGCGTCGAAAGAAACTCGAACTTCCAACCGGCCCTCTCTCGGTCCCCACTCCGGAGTGAGACGGCCGCAGGGACTGCACTCGCCAAACAAGTTTGTGAGCGAGGAGCGGGAGGCTCCCGCCACGAGTAGCTGGGGAGCACACCGTTGCCGCGAGCGTTGGTGTCAGCTCCCGGTCGTCCAGCGTCACCGGGGTCGGCAAGGAAGGTGACCCACTACTTTGTTCGCAAAATGGCCGGGAAGAGCGCTTCTCCAATGTAGAGGGAAGCACGCTGCTGCTGCTACCAGGAAGTTGAAGGCAGTTCGCCCTCCAACAACAGCGGAGGAGCGGCACTACCGACAACGAGTGGAGCGCCGGGCGGATAAAATGCAACGAAAGTTGGCAAAGTGGTGCATCTGCCAGTCGTCTCAAGTCAGGCAACCCATGGCACTTGGGTCTGTCCCGAGACCTCCTCCTGTCAGCAGCGAGCCTTCGACACTTCACGTGGCCTCAAAGTGCACCTGGCCTGGCACAGGCGCCGTGGTGACGTCACCGTCACTTAGTGGCTGTTGTTGTTGTTGTGTGTGTGTGCATGTAAGGAGCGGTAGTGTAGCGGTTAGCGCTACGCTGCGCTACGAACCTGACAACCCGGGTTCGTTTCCCGCTCGCGGCCAACACCAGCGACGATGATCTGAATCGGTCCTGGGACTTCCCTAGATCGACTCAGCCTCAAATGAGTACTTTGTGCGATGCGTAAATATTGCCTTTAGGCAGACAAAGGCGGTCGGGCGTGGTGCTGGCCACCCACCCCCTCGTGTGCCGTTCCGGCCTTCATAGGTGCTCGCTAACAGCACTTGCCCCTACAGTCTGCTATGTCTATATATGTGTGTGTCTCTCTCTGAATCTCTCTCCGCATCGCTCTCCCACTGCATCTCTCTGTGTGCATGCACAGGGAGGAGAGCGAGGACCTCCAGCAGGGTGAAGATGCCGAGCAGCGCGTAGCGTCTCCAGTAGCAGCGCCACAGCGCCTTGGTGAGACTCGGACTCCAACCGCGGGCCTTGGCCCTCCGCAGCTCCGCGTCCCAGTACCTGGACACGCGGGGAGACACGCGGAGACACGGGGACACGTGGGGAGACGTGGGGAGACACGGAGGGACACGGAGGGACACGATGAGACACGCGGAGACACGGGGAGACACGTGGAGACACGTGGAGACACGATGAGACACGGGGAGACACGGAGAGACACGGGGAGACACGGAGAGACACGGGGAGACACGTGGAGACACGATGAGACACGGGGAGACACGGAGAGACACGGGGAGACACGGGGAGACACGGAGGGACACGGAGGGGCACGATGAGACACGTGAAGACACGTGGAGACACGATGAGACACGGGGAGACACGGAAAGACACGGGGAGACACGGAGGGACACGGAGGGGCACGATGAGACACGTGGAGACACGTGGAGACACGATGAGACACGGAGAGACACCATGAGACGTGGGGAGACACGGGGAGACACGTGGAGACACCACGAGACACGGAGGGACACGATGAGAGACGGGGAGACACGTGGAGACGCGGGGAAACGCGGGGAGACACAGGGAGACACGGAGAGGCACATGGAGGAGACATGTGGAGAGGGAAGGGAGACACAGGGACACACACAGAGGTACACAGGGACGGATACACACAAGGACGCGTGGATTAGAGGCTACACGCTGGCACATAACACAATAACACCGATCTTCATCCAGCAGTGGATACATCGTGATGATGATTAAACCGACAGGCTCATGACATCTTCTTCCAAGCTGCAGAGAGAAGTTAAGCGGAGATGAGGGAAGGCCGCTTCATGCCTCGACGGGACGACGAGAGGCGATCAAGCATCAAACTCAACCATTTTATATTTTACTAAACTATAAACTATTTTTTTTCATTGCACCAGGTAAGCCCCCAATAAGCTACGTGTAGGTCGTCATCAGATTCGACCTGGCCATCACGAATGATAGCTCAACCAAGTGGGTTACCATCATCGCGTCAAATACTCTAAACGCATGGTGACGTTGATTTTAAGTTACGTGGAGGGAAAAAACGGAGGAACCGTAGAAAAATGCACCCGACCGCGGGGAGAGAGACACGCAAACTCCAAATACACTGCAGGTGTCACAGTCAGGATCGAACCCACGACCTCCTGTACACCAGGCGAAGTAGTTAACATCTCCTAGCCACCGTGATGATGATGAGAGAGACACACAAACTCCAAATACACTGCAGGTGTTGCAGTCAAGATCGAACCCACGACCTCCTGTAAACCAGGCGACGTAGTTAACATCTCCTAGCCACCGTGATGATGATGAGAGAGAGACACAAATTCCAAATGTACAGCAGCAGCAGGCGTCAGGGTCGGGATGGAGCCCACGACCTCCTGTACACCAGGCGAGGTAGTCAACATCTCATAGCCACCGTGATGATGATGATGATGATGAGAGAGAGTCGAACTCCAAATATACAGCAGCAGCAGGCGTCAGGGTCGGGATGGAGCCCACGACCTCCTGACCACCAGGCGAGGTAGTCAACATCTCGCCTGGCCATCTGAACGGAGCGGGAGCCAAGGGACGGTGACCCTGGGCGTGCGTCTGAGTGGACGCACGCCCAGGAAGGAGATGGAGCGATGAAATCTGTTCATCCGCCGGCGCCGGTTGGGATAGCGGGGTCGTGAGAGGGGTCAGGGGCTTGGGGGAGGCCTTCATCCAGCAGTGGATAGACCACGGCTGCTGCTGATGGGGGAGGGGGCGGGGCGAGTGGGGGGGGGGGGGTTCTGTTGGTTGCTAAGCGACGGGCGTCGAGAGCAACCGGTGCTCATTGGTGGATTTTTTTTTTTGCCAAATCAGCGGAAAAATGAATCGACGGATGGGAAGGAAAATAAAATCCGGGGAGAGAGCGAGGGAGAGTGGTGGGGGGTTCAATCGGTAAGCGGCAGTCTCCGCTCCACGCCGGTTGCCAGAGACGTTCCCGATATGGACGCGGAGTTGCACGCAATTCGGTTGCCAGAGATGTCCACGACGTGAAAGCAGTGCCGGTCGTGTGGCATCGCATGCAACTCGGTTGCACGCAACTCGGTTGCACCGAGTTGCGCGGTCGACGTGCCCTGCTCACGGCGTTCGCAGCGCTGCAAAAATAAAGCCACTGGGTTCGTTCTGCGGTCACATTGTTGGTCTCGATGCAAGTCTAGGTGTCTCTGTGTAAGGCTATAAGCCTCAATGTGAGTCTACGGGTCTCTGTGTGAGGAGTCTGTGGGTCTCTGTGTGAGGAGTCTGTGGGTCTCTGTGTGAAGAGTCTATGGGTCTCTTTGCGAGGGGTCTATGGGTCTCTGTTTGAGTCTATGGGTATCTATGCGAGTCTATGAGTTTCTGTGCAAGCCTATGGGTCTCTGTGTGAGGAGTCTATGGGTCTCTGTTTGAGTCTATGGGTATCTATGCGAGTCTATGAGTTTCTGTGTAAGCCTATGGGTCTCTGTGTGAGGAGTCTATGGGTCTCTGTTTGAGTCTATGGGTATCTATGCGAGGCTATGAGTTTCTGTGTAAGCCTATTGGTCTCCGTGTAAGGAGTCTATGGGTCTCTGTTTGAGTCAATGGTCTCTGTTTCAGTCTAAGGGTGTCTATGCGAGGCTATGAGTTTCTGTGTAAGCCTATAGGTCTGTGTGTGAGGAGTCTATGGGTCTCTGTGTGAGGAGTCCATGGGTCTCTGTGTGAGGAGTCCATGGGTCTCTGTGTGAGGAGTCCATGGGTCTCTGTGTGAGACCATCAACTCACTACACCGGGGCCCGTGGTTGTAACCTCTGTGGTTGCGGCTGACTGAGACCCGGACTGGAACCCAGGATCGCTGAGGCTCCGGGCTCCACAGCTTCCCCGACCCCCCCGTTACGCGCCTTGAGAGTGTTTCGCCGGCGAGATTGGAAATAATGCAACGCCTTTCCGTTGGCGATTAACGCCACATGGCCTTGCTCCGCAAGCTTGCGTAACGTGTGGCAATCAGCTGATGGCCTTAGCTCGGCCCACCATTAACTTCGTACAGATTCAACGGCACCCACAGACCCACGTAGGGAGCTAGAGACTCGCGTAACAACAGCCGCCCATCGCCACTGAGTGGTGGTGACATCGCCACGCCAGGAGCACGGAGTGCACCTAGCCTGGCACAGTCAAAGGCTCACTAGCAGGTGCCGTGGGTCGACTGAGACGAACTGGTAGATGCACCACCTGTGCCTTCCTACTGTGCCAACTCGCTGTGTTTTAGCCGCCCGGCGCTCCGCTCGTTGTCGTGAGCATCGCTCCTCTGCTCCCCCGCTGTTGGTGGAGGGCGGTAGCGACTTTCACGAGCTTCCCCCGTAGACTTACACAGAGACCTATAGACTCACACAGAGACCTATAGACTCAGAGACCCATATAGACTCACACAGAGTCCCATATATACTCACACAGACCTACAGACTCACACAGAGACCTATATAGACTTACACAAAGACCTATATAGACTCACACAGAGTCCCATATAGACTCACACAGAGACCGATATAGACTCACACAGAGACCCATATAAACTCAGAGACCCATATAGACTCACACAGAGACCTATAGACTCACACAGAGTCCCATATAGACTCACACAGAGACCCATATAGACTCACACAGAGTCCCATATATACTCACACAGAGACCTATAGACTCACACAGAGACCTATATAGACTCACACAGAGACCTATAGACTCACACAGAGACCTATAGACTTACAGAGAGTCCCATATAGACTCACACAAATACCTATATAGACTCACACAGACACCTATATAGACTCACACAGAAACCTATAGACTCACACAGAGTCCCATATAGACTCACACAGAGACCTATAGACTCACACAGAGACCTATAGACTTACGGAGAGTCCCATATAGACTCACACAGAGACCCATATAGACTCACACAGAGACCCATATAGACTCACACAAAGACCCATATAGACTCACACAGAGACCCATATATACTCACACAGAGACCCATATAGACTCACACAGAGACCCATATAGACTCACACAGAGACCCATATAGACTCACACAGAGACCCATATAGACTAACATAGAGACCCATATAGACTCACACAGAGACCCATATAGACTCACACAGAGACCCATATATACTCACACAGAGACCCATATAGACTCACACAGAGACCTATATAGACTCACACAGAGACCCATATAGACTCACACAGAGACCCATATAGACTCACATAGAGACCCATATAGACTCACACAGAGACCTATATAGACTCACACAGAGACCCATATAGACTCACATAGAGACCCATATAGACTCACACAGAGACCTATATAGACTCACACAGAGACCCATATAGACTCACACAGAGACCCATATAGACTCACACAGAGACCCATAGACTCACACAGAGACCCATATAGACTCAAACAGAGTCCATAGAGACTCACACAGAGACCCATATATACTCACACAAAGACCCATATAGACTCACACAGAGACCCATATAGACTCACACAGAGGCCCATAAAGACTCACACAGAGTCCCATATAGACTCACACAGAGACCCATATAGACTCACACAGAGACCCATATAGACTCACACAGAGACCCATATAGACTCACACAGAGACCCATATAGACTCACACAGAGACCTATAGACTTACACAGAGACCTATAGACTCACACAGAGACCCATATAGACTTACACAGAGACCAATAGACTCAGAGACCCATATAGACTCACACAGAGACCTATAGACTACACAGAGTCCCATATATACTCACACAGACCTATAGACTCACACAGAGAGCCATATAGACTCACACAGAGACCCATATAGACTCACACAGAGACCCATATATACTCACACAGAGTTCCATATAGACTCACACAGAGACCCATATAGACTCACACAGAGACCCATATAGACTAACATAGAGACCCATATAGACTAACATAGAGACCCATATAGACTCACACAGAGACCCATATAGACTTACACAGAGACCCATATAGACTCACACAGAGTCCCATATAGACTCACACAGAGTCCCATATAGACTCACACAGAGACCCATAAATACCCCATATAGACTCACACAGAGACCCATATAGACTCACACAGAGTCCCATATAGACTCACACAGAGACCCATAAATACCCCATATAGACTCACACAGAGACCCATATAGACTAACATAGAGACCCATAGACGTTGATAGAGACCCATAGACTCACACAGAGACCCATATAGACTTACACAGAGACCCATATAAACTCACACAGAGACCCATATAGACTCACACAGAGTCCCATATAGACTCACACAGAGTCCCATATAGACTCACACAGAGACCCATATAGACTAACATAGATACCCATAGACGTTGATAGAGACCCATAGACTCACACAGAGACCCATATAGACTAACATAGATACCCATAGACGTTGATAGAGACCCATAGACTCACACAGAGACCCATATAGACTCACACAGAGTCCCATATAGACTAACATAGAGACCCATAGACGTTGATAGAGACACATAGACTCGCAATAAATGAGCGCTGGTTAAACCGGTTTCTCAAGTGCATTGCGTTGATGGTCTCAACCCGGTCTCCGATGACTGCACAATGAACCCCGATCTTATCGAGTTGGCCTCAACTTGGCCGAACTGTAGCACCGAGAGTTAAATCCGAGATTTGAAGTTTTCGTGACTCCATGGTTGTGTCGGTAAAGTCAGGGAGGTAAAAATAAAAAGAAAGTTAATCAAATCACGACGTTTCGGAGGCAACACAAGCTTCCACCATCAGGTGTAACTAGCACAGTAATTTTCCTGTGCTAGTTACACCTGATGACGATGAGAGATACAGCGATGAGAGATAAAGTGACGAGAGATAAAGTGACGAGAGATAAAGTGATGAGAGATAAAGTGATGAGAGATAACGTGAACGAGAGACAAAGTGATGAGAGACAAAGTGATGAGAGATAAAGTGATGAGAGATAAAGTGACGAGAGATAAAGTGACGAGAGATAAAGTGACGAGAGATAAAGTGATGAGAGATAAAGTGATGAGAGATAAAGCGACGAGAGATAAAGCGATGAGAGATAAAGCGATGAGAGATAAAGTGATGAGAGATAAAGTGGTGAGAGATAAAGTGATGAGAGATAAAGTGATGAGAGATAAAGTGACGAGAGATAAAGTGACGAGAGATAAAGTGATGAGAGATAAAGTGATGAGAGATAAAGTGACGAGAGATAAAGTGATGAGAGATAAAGTGATGAGAGATAAAGTGATGAGAGATAAAGTGATGAGAGATAAAGTGACGAGAGATAAAGTGATGAGAGATAAAGCGATGAGAGATAAAGTGATGAGAGATAAAGTGATGAGAGATAAAGTGATGAGAGAGATACAGCGATGAGAGATAAAGTGACGAGAGATAAAGTGACGAGAGATAAAGTGATGAGAGATAAAGTGATGAGAGATAAAGCGACGAGAGATAAAGTGATGAGAGATAAAGTGATGAGAGATAAAGTGATGAGAGATAAAGTGGTGAGAGATAAAGTGATGAGAGATAAAGTGATGAGAGATAAAGTGACGAGAGATAAAGTGATGAGAGATAAAGTGATGAGAGATAAAGTGATGAGAGATAAAGTGACGAGAGATAAAGTGATGAGAGATAAAGTGATGAGAGATAACATGAACGAGAGACAAAGTGATGAGAGATAAAGTGACGAGAGATAAAGTGATGAGAGATAAAGCGATGAGAGATAAAGTGACGAGAGATAAAGTGATGAGAGATAAAGTGATGAGAGATAAAGTGGCGAGAGATAAATTGATGAGAGATAAAGTGACGAGAGATAAAGTGATGAGAGATAAAGTGATGAGATATAAAGTGATGAGAGATAAAGCGACGAGAGATAAAGTGATGAGATATAAAGTGATGAGAGATAAAGTGATTAGAGATAAAGTGATGAGAGACAAAGTGGTGAGAGAGATAAAGTGACGAGAGATAAAGTGATGAGAGATAAAGTGACGAGAGATAAAGTGATGAGAGATAAAGTGATGAGAGATAAAGTGATTAGAGATAAAGTGATGAGAGACAAAGTGGTGAGAGAGATAAAGTGACGAGAGACAAAGTGGTGAGAGAGATAAAGTGACGAGAGATAAAGTGATGAGAGATAAAGTGATGAGAGATAAAGTGATGAGAGATAAAGTGATGAGAGATAAAGTGATGAGAGATAAAGTGATGAGAGATAAAGTGATGAGAGATAAAGTGACGAGAGATAAAGTGATGAGAGATAAAGTGATGAGAGATAAAGTGATGAGAGATAAAGTGATGAGAGATAAAGTGATGAGAGATAAAGTGATGAGAGATAAAGTGACGAGAGATAAAGTGATGAGAGATAAAGCGATGAGAGATAAAGTGATGAGAGATAAAGTGATGAGAGATAAAGTGATGAGAGAGATACAGCGATGAGAGATAAAGTGACGAGAGATAAAGTGATGAGAGATAAAGTGATGAGAGATAAAGCGACGAGAGATAAAGCGATGAGAGATAAAGTGATGAGAGATAAAGTGATGAGAGATAAAGTGGTGAGAGATAAAGTGATGAGAGATAAAGTGATGAGAGATAAAGTGACGATAGATAAAGTGATGAGAGATAAAGTGATGAGAGATAAAGTGTTGAGAGATAAAGTGACGAGAGATAAAGTGATGAGAGATAACATGAACGAGAGACAAAGTGATGAGAGATAAAGTGACGAGAGATAAAGTGATGAGAGATAAAGTGACGAGAGATAAAGTGATGAGAGATAAAGTGATGAGAGATAAAGTGGCGAGAGATAAATTGATGAGAGATAAAGTGACGAGAGATAAAGTGATGAGAGATAAAGTGATGAGAGATAAAGTGATGAGAGATAAAGCGACGAGAGATAAAGTGATGAGAGATAAAGTGATGAGAGATAAAGTGATTAGAGATAAAGTCATGAGAGACAAAGTGGTGAGAGAGATAAAGTGACGAGAGATAAAGTGACGAGAGATAAAGTGATGAGAGATAAATCGATGAGAGATAAAGTGATGAGAGATAAAGCGACGAGAGATAAAGTGACAAGAGATAAAGTGATGAGAGATAAAGTGATGAGAGATAAAGTGATGAGAGATAAAGCGATGAGAGATAAAGTGACGAGAGATAAAGTGATGAGAGATAAAGTGATGAGAGATAAAGTGATGAGAGATAAAGTGATGAGAGATAAAGTGATGAGAGATAAAGTGATGATAGATAAAGTGATGAGAGATAAAGTGATGATAGATAAAGTGACGAGAGATAAAGTGATGAGAGATAACATGAACGAGAGACAAAGTGATGAGAGATAAAGTGACGAGAGATAAAGTGATGAGAGATAAAGCGATGAGAGATAAAGTGACGAGAGATAAAGTGATGAGAGATAAAGTGATGAGAGATAAAGTGGCGAGAGATAAATTGATGAGAGATAAAGTGACGAGAGATAAAGTGATGAGAGATAAAGTGATGAGATATAAAGTGATGAGAGATAAAGCGACGAGAGATAAAGTGATGAGATATAAAGTGATGAGAGATAAAGTGATTAGAGATAAAGTGATGAGAGACAAAGTGGTGAGAGAGATAAAGTGACGAGAGATAAAGTGATGAGAGATAAAGTGATGAGAGATAAAGTGATTAGAGATAAAGTGATGAGAGACAAAGTGGTGAGAGAGATAAAGTGACGAGAGACAAAGTGGTGAGAGAGATAAAGTGACGAGAGATAAAGTGATGAGAGATAAAGTGATGAGAGATAAAGTGATGAGAGATAAAGTGATGAGAGATAAAGTGATGAGAGATAAAGTGATGAGAGATAAAGTGATGAGAGATAAAGTGACGAGAGATAAAGTGATGAGAGATAAAGTGATGAGAGATAAAGTGATGAGAGATAAAGTGATGAGAGATAAAGTGATGAGAGATAAAGTGATGAGAGATAAAGTGACGAGAGATAAAGTGATGAGAGATAAAGCGATGAGAGATAAAGTGATGAGAGATAAAGTGATGAGAGATAAAGTGATGAGAGAGATACAGCGATGAGAGATAAAGTGACGAGAGATAAAGTGATGAGAGATAAAGTGATGAGAGATAAAGCGACGAGAGATAAAGCGATGAGAGATAAAGTGATGAGAGATAAAGTGATGAGAGATAAAGTGGTGAGAGATAAAGTGATGAGAGATAAAGTGATGAGAGATAAAGTGACGATAGATAAAGTGATGAGAGATAAAGTGATGAGAGATAAAGTGTTGAGAGATAAAGTGACGAGAGATAAAGTGATGAGAGATAACATGAACGAGAGACAAAGTGATGAGAGATAAAGTGACGAGAGATAAAGTGATGAGAGATAAAGTGACGAGAGATAAAGTGATGAGAGATAAAGTGATGAGAGATAAAGTGGCGAGAGATAAATTGATGAGAGATAAAGTGACGAGAGATAAAGTGATGAGAGATAAAGTGATGAGAGATAAAGTGATGAGAGATAAAGCGACGAGAGATAAAGTGATGAGAGATAAAGTGATGAGAGATAAAGTGATTAGAGATAAAGTCATGAGAGACAAAGTGGTGAGAGAGATAAAGTGACGAGAGATAAAGTGACGAGAGATAAAGTGATGAGAGATAAATCGATGAGAGATAAAGTGATGAGAGATAAAGCGACGAGAGATAAAGTGACAAGAGATAAAGTGATGAGAGATAAAGTGATGAGAGATAAAGTGATGAGAGATAAAGCGATGAGAGATAAAGTGACGAGAGATAAAGTGATGAGAGATAAAGTGATGAGAGATAAAGTGATGAGAGATAAAGTGATGAGAGATAAAGTGATGAGAGATAAAGTGATGATAGATAAAGTGACGAGAGATAAAGTGATGAGAGATAAAGTGGTGAGAGATAAAGTGATGAGAGATAAAGTGATGAGAGATAAAGTGACGAGAGAGATAAAGTGACGAGAGATAAAGTGACGAGAGGGGAGTGTGGGAAGAGTCGAGGGGAAGAGTCAGGGGGAGTGTGGGGAGAGTCGAGGGGAGCGTCGAGAAGAGTGTGGGGGGAGTGTGGGGGGAGTGTGGGGGGAGTGTGGGGGGAGTCGAGGGGAGTGTGGGGGGAGTCGGGAGGAGTGTGGGGAGAGTCGAGGGGAGTGTGGGGGGAGTGTGGAGGGAGTCGTGGGGAGAGTCGAGGGGAGTGTGGGGGGAGTCGGGAGGAGTGTGGGGGGAGTCGAGGGGGGAGTCGAGAGGAGAGTCGGGGGGAGTGAGGGGGGAGTGTGGGGAGAGTCGAGGGGGGAGTGAGGGGGGAGTGTGGGGGGAGTGAGGGGGGAGTGTGGGGGGAGTCGGGAGGAGTGTGGGGAGAGTCGAGGGAAGTGTGGGGGGAGTCGAGGGGAGAGTCGAGGGGAGTGTGGGGAGAGTCGAGGGGAGTGTGGGGGGAGTCGTGGGGAGAGTCGAGGGGAGTGAGGGGGGAGTGAGGGGGGAGTGTGGGGAGAGTCGAGGAGAGTGTGGGGAGAGTCGAGGGGAGTGTGGGGGGAGTCGAGGAGAGAGTCGAGGGGAGTGTGGGGGGAGTGTGGGGGGAGTCGAGGGGGGAGTCGAGGGGAGTGTGGGGGGAGTCGTGGGGGGAGTCGAGGGAAGTGTGGGGGGAGTCGAGGGGGGGTGTGGGAGGAGGAGTCGAGGGGAGTGTGGGGGGAGTCGAGGGGCGTGTGGGGGGGGGGAGTCGAGGGGAGTGTGGGGGGGGGGAGTCGAGGGGAGTGTGGGGGGGGGAGTCGAGGGGGGGTGTGGGGGGGGGAGTCGAGTGGAGTGTGGGGGGGGGGGAGTCGAGGGGAGTGTGGGGGGGGGGAGTCGAGGGGAGTGTGGGGGGGGTCGACGGAGGTGTGGGTGGGGGAGTCGAGGGGATTGTGGGGGGGGGGGAGTAGAGGGGAGTGTGGGGGGAGTCGAGGGGAGTGTGGGGGGGGGGTCGAGGGGGGTGTGGGGAGAGTCGAGGGAAGTGTGGGGGGAGTCGAGGGCAGTGTGGGGGGAGTCGAGGGGAGTGTGGGGGGATTCGAGGGGAGTGTGGGGGGGAGTCGAGGGGAGTGTGGGGGGAGTCGAGGGGAGTGTGGGGGGGGGGGGGAGTCGAGCGGAGTGTGGGGGGGGGGAGTCGAGGGAAGTGTGGGGGGAGTCGAGGGCAGTGTGGGGGGAGTCGAGGGGGGTGTGGCGGGGAGTCGAGGGGAGTGTGGGGGGAGTCGAGGGGGGTGTGGGGGGAGTCGAGGGAGGTGTGGGGGGAGTCGAGAGGGGTGTGGGGGGTGTGGGGGGAGTCGTGGGGGGAGTCGAGAAGGGTGTGGAGGGAGTCGAGGGAGTGTGGGGGGAGTGTGGGGGGAGTGTGGGGGGGGGGGGAGTCGAGAGGAGTGTGGGGGGAGTCGAGGGGCGTGTGGGGGGGGGGAGTCGAGGGGAGTGTGGGGGGGGGGAGTCGACGGGTGTGTGGGGGGAGTCGAGGGGGGAGTCGAGGGGAGTGTGGGGGAGGGGAGTAGAGGGGAGTGTGGGGGGAGTCGAGGGGAGTGTGGGGGGGGGGGGGGTCGAGGAGGGTGTGGGGAGAGTCGAGAGGGGTGTGGGGAGAGTCGAGGGTAGTTTGGGGGGAGTCGAGGGAAGTGTGGGGGGAGTCGAGGGGAGTGTAGGGGGAGTCGAGGGGAGTGTGGGGGGAGTCGAGGGGCGTGTGGGGGGAATCGAGGGGAGTGTGGGGGGGGAGTCGAGGGGAGTGTGGGGGGAGTCGAGGGGAGTGTGGGGGGAGTGGAGGGGAGTCGAGGGGAGTGTGGGGGGAGTCGTGGGGGGAGTCGAGGGGGGTGTGGGGGGAGTCGAGGGGGGAGTGTGGGGAGAGTCGAGGAGAGTGTAGTGAGAGTCGAGGGGAGAGTTGTGAGGAGTGTGGGGGGAGTCGAGAGGAGAGTGTGGGGGGGAGTCGAGGGTGGTGTGGGGGGAGTCGAGGGGGGTGTGGGGGGAGTCGAGGGGGGTGTGTGGGGAGTCGAGGGAGTCGAGGGGAGTGTGGGGGGAGTCGATGGGCGTGTGGGGGGGGGAATCGAGGGGAGTGTGGGGGGGGGGGAATCGAGGGGAGTGTGGGGGGGGGGAGTCGAGGGAAGTGTGGGGGTAGTCGAGGGGAGTGTGGGGGGGGGTCGAGGGGGGTGTGGGGAGAGTCGAGGGAAGTGTGGGGGGAGTCGAGGGGAGTGTGGGGGGATTCGGGGGGAGTGTGGGGGGGAGTCGAGGGGAGTGTGGGGAGAGTCGAGAAGAGTGTTGGGGGAGTCGAGGGTAGTGTGGGGGGAGTCGAGAAGAGTGTGGGGGGAGTCGAGGGGAGTGTGGGGGGGGGGGAGTCGAGGGAAGTGTGGGGGGGGGAGTCGAGGGGAGTGTGGGGGGGGGAGTCGAGGGAAGTGTGGGGGTAGTCGAGCGGGGAGTCGAGGGGAGTGTGGGAGGAGTCGTGGGGAGTCGAGGGGAGTGTGGGGGAGTCGTGGGGGGAGTCGAGGGGGGTGTGGGGGGAGTCGAGGAGAGTGTGGGCGGAGTCGAGGAGAGTGTGGGCCGAGTCGAGCAGAGTGTGGGGGGAGTCGAGGGGAGTGTGGGGGGAGTCGAGGGGAGTGTGGGGGGAGTCGAGGGGAGTGTATGGGGAGTCGAGGGGAGTGTGGGGGGAGTCGAGGGGAGTTTGGGGGGATTCGAGGGGAGTGTGGGGGGGAGTCGAGGGGTGTGTGGGGGGAGTCGAGAAGAGTGTGGGGGGAGTCGAGGGTAGTGTGGGGGGAGTCGAGGGTAGTGTGGGGGGAGTCGAGAAGAGTGTGGGGGGAGTCGTGGGGGGAGTCGAGGGGGGTGTGGGGGGAGTCGAGGGAGGAGTGTGGGGAGAGTCGAGGAGAGTGTGGGGAGAGTCGAGGGGAGAGTTGAGAGGAGTGTGGGGGGAGTCGAGAGGAGAGTGTGGGGGGGAGTCGAGGGGGGTGTGGGGGGAGTCGAGGGGGGTGTGGGGGGAGTCGAGGAGGGTGTGGGGGGAGTCGAGGGAGTCGAGGGGAGTGTGGGGGGAGTCGAGCAGGGGGGGTCGAGAGGAGTGTGGGGGGAGTCGAGGGGCGTGTGGGGGGGGGGGAGTCGAGGGGAGTGTGGGGGGGGGGGAGTCGAGGGGAGTGTGGGGGGGGGGGAATCGAGGGAAGTGTGGGGGTAGTCGAGGGGAGTGTGGGGGGGGGGGGTCGAGGGGGGTGTGGGGAGAGTCGAGGGAAGTGTGGGGGGAGTCGAGGGGAGTGTGGGGGGATTCGAGGGGAGTGTGGGGGGGAGTCGAGGGGAGTGTGGGGAGAGTCGAGAAGAGTGTGGGGCGAGTCGAGGGTCGTGTGGGGGGAGTCGAGAAGAGTGTGGGGGGAGTCGAGGGGAGTGTGGGGGGGGGGGAGTCGAGGGGAGTGTGGGGGGGGGAGTCGAGGGGAGTGTGGGGGGTGGAGTCGAGGGAAGTGTGGGGGTAGTCGAAGGGGGAGTCGAGGGGAGTGTGGGGGGAGTCGTGGGGAGTCGAGGGGAGTGTGGGGGGAGTCGTGGGGGGAGTCGAGGGGGGTGTGGGGGGAGTCGAGGGGGGTGTGGGGGGAGTCGAGGGGGGTGTGGGGGGAGTCGAGGGGGGAGTCGAGCAGAGTGTGGGGGGAGTCGAGGAGTGTGTGGGGGGAGTCGAGCAGAGTGTGGGGGGAGTCGAGGGGAGTGTGGGGGGAGTCGAGGGGAGTGTGGGGGGAGTCGAGGGGAGTGTATGGGGAGTCGAGGGAAGTGTGGGGGGAGTCGAGGGAGTGTGGGGGGTGTCGTGGGGGGAGTCGAGGGTGGTGCGGGGGGAGTCGAGGGGGGTGTGGGGGGAGTCGAGGGGGGTGTGGGGGAGTCGAGGGGGGAGTCGAGCAGAGTGTGGGGAGAGTCGAGGAGAGTGTGGGGGGAGTCGAGCAGAGTGTGGGGGGAGTCGAGGGGAGTGTGGGGGAAGTCGAGGGGAATGTAGGGGGAGTCGAGGGGAGTGTGGGGGGAGTCGAGAGGAGTGTGGGGGGATTCGAGGAGAGTGTGGGGGGGAGTCGAGGGGAGTGTGGGGGTAGTCGAGAAGAGTGTGGGTGGAGTCGAGGGTAGTGTGGGGGGAGTCGAGGGGGGTGTGGGGGGAGTCGAGGGGGGTGTGGGGGGAGTCGAGGGAGGTGTGGCGGGGAGTCGAGAGGGGTGTGGGGGGAGTCGAGGGGGGTGTGGGGGGAGTCGAGGGGGGAGTCGAGCAGAGTGTGGGGGGAGTCGAGGAGAGTGTGGGGGGAGTCGAGCAGAGTGTGGGAAGAGTCGAGGGGAGTGTGGGGGGAGTCGAGGGGAGTGTGGGGGGAGTCGTGGGGGGAGTCGAGGGGGGTGCGGGGGGAGTCGAGGGGGGTGTGGGGGGAGTCGAGGGGAGTGTGGGGGAGTCGAGGGGAGTGTGGGGGAAGTCGAGGGGAATGTAGGCGGAGTCGAGGGGAGTGTGGGGGGAGTCGAGGGGAGGGTGGGGGGATTCGAGGGGAGTGTGGGGGGGAGTCGAGGGGAGTGTGGGGGTAGTCGAGAAGCGTGTGGGGGGAGTCGAGGGGAGTGTGGGGGGGGGGGAGTCGAGGGAAGTGTGGGGGGAGTCGAGGGCAGTGTGGGGAGAGTCGAGGGAGGTGTGGCGGGGAGTCGAGGGGAGTGTGGGGGGAGTCGAGGGAGGTGTGGGGGGGGGAGTCGAGGGGAGTGTGGGGGGGGGGAGTCGAGGGGAGTGTGGGGGGAGTCGAGCAGAGTGTGGGGGGAGTGGAGGGGAGTGTGGGGGGAGTCGAGGGGAGTGTGGGGGGAGTCGAGGGGAGTGTAAGGGGAGTCGAGGGGAGTGTGGGGGGAGTCGAGGGGAGTGTGGGGGGAGTCGTGGGGGGAGTCGAGGGGGGTGCGGGGGGAGTCGAGGGGGGTGTGGGGGGAGTCGAGAGGGGTGTGGGGGAGTCGAGGGGGGAGTCGAGCAGAGTGTGGGGAGAGTCGAGGAGAGTGTGGGGGGAGTCGAGCAGAGTGTGGGGGGAGTCGAGGGGAGTGTGGGGGAAGTCGATGGGAATGTAGGGGGAGTCGAGGGGAGTGTGGGGTGAGTCGAGAAGAGTGTGGGGGGAGTCGAGGGTAGTGTGGGGGGAGTCGAGAAGAGTGTGGGGGGAGTCGAGGGGAGTGTGGGGGGGGGGGGGAGTCGAGGGGAGTGTGGGGGGGGGGGGAGTCGAGGGAAGTGTGGGGGGAGTCGAGGGCAGTGTGGGGGGAGTCGAGGGTGGTGTGGCGGGGAGTCGAGGGGAGTGTGGGGGGAGTCGAGGGAGGTTGTTTGGGGAGGGGAGTCGAGGGGAGTGTGGGGGGGGGGGGAGTCGAGGGGAGTGTGGGGGGGGGAGTCGAGGGGAGTGTGGGGGGGGGAATCGAGGGAAGTGTGGGGGTAGTCGAGGGGAGTGTGGGGGGGGGGTCGAGGGGGGTGTGGGGAGAGTCGAGGGAAGTGTGGGGGGAGTCGAGGGAGGTGTGGCGGGGAGTCGAGGGGAGTGTGGGGGGAGTCGAGGGAGGTGTGGGGGGGGGGAGTCGAGGGGAGTGTGGGGGGGGGGGAGTCGAGGGGAGTGTGGGGGGGGGAGTCGAGGGGAGTGTGGGGGGGGGGGGGAGTCGAGGGGAGTGTGGGGGGGGGGAGTCGAGGGAAGTGTGGGGGGAGTCGAGAGCAGTGTGGGGGGAGTCGAGGGAGGTGTGGCGGGGAGTCGAGGGGAGTGTGGGGGGAGTCGAGGGAGGTGTGGGGGGGGGAGTCGAGGGGAGTGTGGGGGGGGGGGAGTCGAGGGGAGTGTGGGGGGGGGAATCGAGGGAAGTGTGGGGGTAGTCGAGGGGAGTGTGGGGGGGGGGGGTCGAGGGGGGTGTGGGGAGAGTCGAGGGAAGTGTGGGGGGAGTCGAGGGGAGTGTGGGGGGATTCGAGGGGAGTGTGGGGGGGAGTCGAGGGGAGTGTGGGGAGAGTCGAGAAGAGTGTGGGGGGAGTCGAGGGTAGTGTGGGGGGAGTCGAGAGAGTGTGGGGGGAGTCGAGGGGAGTGTGGGGGGGGGGGGAGTCGAGGGAAGTGTGGGGGGGGGAGTCGAGGGGAGTGTGGGGGGGGGAGTCGAGGGAAGTGTGGGGTTAGTCGAGGGGGGAGTCGAGGGGAGTGTGGGGGGAGTCGTGGGGAGTCGAGGGGAGTGTGGGGGGAGTCGTGGGGGGAGTCGAGGGGGGTGTGGGGGGAGTCGAGGGGGGTGTGGGGGGAGTCGAGGGGGGTGTGGGGGGAGTCGAGGGGGGTGTGGGGGGAGTCGAGGGGGGTGTGGGGGGAGTCGAGGGGGGAGTCGAGCAGAGTGTGGGGGGAGTCGAGGAGAGTGTGGGGGGAGTCGAGCAGAGTGTGGGGGGAGTCGAGGGGAGTGTGGGGGGAGTCGAGGGGAGTGTGGGGGGAGTCGAGGGGAGTGTATGGGGAGTCGAGGGGAGTGTGGGGGGAGTCGAGGGGAGTGTGGGGGGATTCGAGGGGAGTGTGGGGGGGAGTCGAGGGGAGTGTGGGGGGAGTCGAGGGGAGTGTGGGGTGAGTCGAGAAGTGTGTGGGGGGAGTCGAGGGTAGTGTGGGGGGAGTCGAGGGGAGTGTGGGGGGGAGTCGAGGGGAGTGTGGGGTGAGTCGAGAAGAGTGTGGGGGGAGTCGAGGGTAGTGTGGGGGGAGTCGAGAAGAGTGTGGGGGGAGTCGAGGGGAGTGTGGGGGGGGGGAGTCGAGGGGAGTGTGGGGGGGGGGGAGTCGAGAGAAGTGTGGGGGGAGTCGAGGGCAGTGTGGGAGGAGTCGAGGGAGGTGTGGCGGGGAGTCGAGGGGAGTGTGGGGGGAGTCGAGGGAGGTGTGGGGGGGGGGAGTCGAGGGGAGTGTGGGGGGGGGGGGGAGTCGAGGGGAGTGTGGGGGGGGGAGTCGAGGGGAGTGTGGGGGGGGGGGAATCGAGGGAAGTGTGGGGGTAGTCGAGGGGAGTGTGGGGGGGGGGTCGAGGGGGGTGTGGGGAGAGTCGAGGGAAGTGTGGGGGGAGTCGAGGGGAGTGTGGGGGGATTCGAGGGGAGTGTGGGGGGGAGTCGAGGGGAGTGTGGGGAGAGTCGAGAAGCGTGTGGGGGGAGTCGAGGGTAGTGTGGGGGGAGTCGAGAGAGTGTGGGGGGAGTCGAGGGGAGTGTGGGGGGGGGGGGAGTCGAGGGAAGTGTGGGGGGGGGAGTCGAGGGGAGTGTGGGGGGGGGAGTCGAGGGAAGTGTGGGGTTAGTCGAGGGGGGAGTCGAGGGGAGTGTGGGGGGAGTCGTGGGGAGTCGAGGGGAGTGTGGGGGGAGTCGTGGGGGGAGTCGAGGGGGGTGTGGGGGGAGTCGAGGGGGGTGTGGGGGGAGTCGAGGGGGGTGTGGGGGGAGTCGAGGGGGGTGTGGGGGGAGTCGAGGGGGGTGTGGGGGGAGTCGAGGGGGGAGTCGAGCAGAGTGTGGGGGGAGTCGAGGAGAGTGTGGGGGGAGTCGAGCAGAGTGTGGGGGGAGTCGAGGGGAGTGTGGGGGGAGTCGAGGGGAGTGTGGGGGGAGTCGAGGGGAGTGTATGGGGAGTCGAGGGGAGTGTGGGGGGAGTCGAGGGGAGTGTGGGGGGATTCGAGGGGAGTGTGGGGGGGAGTCGAGGGGAGTGTGGGGGGAGTCGAGGGGAGTGTGGGGTGAGTCGAGAAGTGTGTGGGGGGAGTCGAGGGTAGTGTGGGGGGAGTCGAGGGGAGTGTGGGGGGGAGTCGAGGGGAGTGTGGGGTGAGTCGAGAAGAGTGTGGGGGGAGTCGAGGGTAGTGTGGGGGGAGTCGAGAAGAGTGTGGGGGGAGTCGAGGGGAGTGTGGGGGGGGGGAGTCGAGGGGAGTGTGGGGGGGGGGGAGTCGAGAGAAGTGTGGGGGGAGTCGAGGGCAGTGTGGGAGGAGTCGAGGGAGGTGTGGCGGGGAGTCGAGGGGAGTGTGGGGGGAGTCGAGGGAGGTGTGGGGGGGGGGAGTCGAGGGGAGTGTGGGGGGGGGGGGGAGTCGAGGGGAGTGTGGGGGGGGGAGTCGAGGGGAGTGTGGGGGGGGGGGAATCGAGGGAAGTGTGGGGGTAGTCGAGGGGAGTGTGGGGGGGGGGGTCGAGGGGGGTGTGGGGAGAGTCGAGGGAAGTGTGGGGGGAGTCGAGGGGAGTGTGGGGGGATTCGAGGGGAGTGTGGGGGGGAGTCGAGGGGAGTGTGGGGAGAGTCGAGAAGCGTGTGGGGGGAGTCGAGGGTAGTGTGGGGGGAGTCGAGAAGAGTGTGGGGGGAGTCGAGGGGAGTGTGGGGGGGGGGGGGAGTCGAGGGGAGTGTGGGGGGGGGGGAGTCGAGGGGAGTGTGGGGGGGGGGAGTCGAGGGAAGTGTGGGGGGGGGGAGTCGAGGGAAGTGTGGGGGGAGTCGTGGGGAGTCGAGGGGAGTGTGGGGGGAGTCGTGGGGGGAGTCGAGGGGGGAGTCGAGAGGGGTGTGGGGGGAGTCGAGTGGGGTGTGGGGGGAGTCGAGGGGGGTGTGGGGGGAGTCGAGGGGGGTGTGGGGGGAGTCGAGGGGGGAGTCGAGCAGAGTGTGGGGGGAGTCGAGGAGAGTGTGGGGGGAGTCGAGCAGAGTGTGGGGGGAGTCGAGGGGAGTGTGGGGGGAGTCGAGGGGAGTGTGGGGGGAGTCGAGGGGAGTGTATGGGGAGTCGAGGGGAGTGTGGGGGGATTCGAGGGGAGTGTGGGGGGGAGTCGAGGGGAGTGTGGGGGGAGTCGAGAAGAGTGTGGGGGGAGTCGAGGGTAGTGTGGGGGGAGTCGCGAAGAGTGTGGGGGGAGTCGAGGGGAGTGTGGGGGGGGGGGGAGTCGAGGGGAGTGTGGGGGGGGGGGGAGTCGAGGGAAGTGTGGGGGGAGTCGAGGGCAGTGTGGGGGGAGTCGAGGGAGGTGTGGCGGGGAGTCGAGGAGAGTGTGGGGGGAGTCGAGGGAGGTGTCGGGGGGGGAGTCGAGGGGAGTGTGGGGGGGGGGAGTCGAGGGGAGTGTGGGGGGGGGAGTCGAGGGGAGTGTGGGGGGGGGAATCGAGGGAAGTGTGGGGGTAGTCGAGCGAGTGTGGGGGGGGGGGGTCGAGGGGGGTGTGGGGAGAGTCGAGGGAAGTGTGGGGGGAGTCGAGGGAGGTGTGGCGGGGAGTCGAGGGGAGTGTGGGGGGAGTCGAGGGAGGTGTGGGGGGGGGGGAGTCGAGGGGAGTGTGGGGGGGGGGAGTCGAGGGGAGTGTGGGGGGGGGAGTCGAGGGGAGTGTGGGGGGGGGGGGGAGTCGAGGGGAGTGTGGGGGGGGGGGGAGTCGAGGGAAGTGTGGGGGGAGTCGAGGGCAGTGTGGGGGGAGTCGAGGGAGGTGTGGCGGGGAGTCGAGGGGAGTGTGGGGGGAGTCGAGGGAGGTGTGGGGGGGGGGAGTCGAGGGGAGTGTGGGGGGGGGGGGAGTCGAGGGGAGTGTGGGGGGGGGAGTCGAGGGGAGTGTGGGGGGGGGAATCGAGGGAAGTGTGGGGGTAGTCGAGGGGAGTGTGGGGGGGGGGGTCGAGGGGGGTGTGGGGAGAGTCGAGGGAAGTGTGGGGGGAGTCGAGGGGAGTGTGGGGGGATTCGAGGGGAGTGTGGGGGGGAGTCGAGGGCAGTGTGGGGAGAGTCGAGAAGAGTGTGGGGGGAGTCGAGGGTAGTGTGGGGGGAGTCGAGAGAGTGTGGGGGGAGTCGAGGGGAGTGTGGGGGGGGGGGAGTCGAGGGGAGTGTCGGGGGGGGGAGTCGAGGGGAGTGTGGGGGGGGGAGTCGAGGGAAGTGTGGGGTTAGTCGAGGGGGGAGTCGAGGGGAGTGTGGGGGGAGTCGTGGGGAGTCGAGGGGAGTGTGGGGGGAGTCGTGGGGGGAGTCGAGGGGGGTGTGGGGGGAGTCGAGGGGGGTGTGGGGGGAGTCGAGGGGGGTGTGGGGGGAGTCGAGGGGGGTGTGGGGGGAGTCGAGGGGGGTGTGGGGGGAGTCGAGGGGGGTGTGGGGGGAGTCGAGGGGGGAGTCGAGCAGAGTGTGGGGGGAGTCGAGGAGAGTGTGGGGGGAGTCGAGCAGAGTGTGGGGGGAGTCGAGGGGAGTGTGGGGGGAGTCGAGGGGAGTGTGGGGGGAGTCGAGGGGAGTGTATGGGGAGTCGAGGGGAGTGTGGGGGGAGTCGAGGGGAGTGTGGGGGGATTCTAGGGGAGTGTGGGGGGGAGTCGAGGGGAGTGTGGGGGGAGTCGAGGGGAGTGTGGGGTGAGTCGAGAAGTGTGTGGGGGGAGTCGAGGGTAGTGTGGGGGGAGTCGAGGGGAGTGTGGGGGGGAGTCGAGGGGAGTGTGGGGGGGAGTCGAGGGGAGTGTGGGGTGAGTCGAGAAGAGTGTGGGGGGAGTCGAGGGTAGTGTGGGGGGAGTCGAGAAGAGTGTGGGGGGAGTCGAGGGGAGTGTGGGGGGGGGGGAGTCGAGGGGAGTGTGGGGGGGGGGGGAGTCGAGGGAAGTGTGGGGGGAGTCGAGGGCAGTGTGGGGGGAGTCGAGGGAGGTGTGGCGGGGAGTCGAGGGGAGTGTGGGGGGAGTCGAGGGAGGTGTGGGGGGGGGAGTCGAGGGGAGTGTGGGGGGGGGGGGAGTCGAGGGGAGTGTGGGGGGGGGAGTCGAGGGGAGTGTGGGGGGGGGGAATCGAGGGAAGTGTGGGGGTAGTCGAGGGGAGTGTGGGGGGGGGGGTCGAGGGGGGTGTGGGGAGAGTCGAGGGAAGTGTGGGGGGAGTCGAGGGGAGTGTGGGGGGATTCGAGGGGAGTGTGGGGGGGAGTCGAGGGGAGTGTGGGGAGAGTCGAGAAGCGTGTGGGGGGAGTCGAGGGTAGTGTGGGGGGAGTCGAGAAGAGTGTGGGGGGAGTCGAGGGGAGTGTGGGGGGGGGGGAGTCGAGGGGAGTGTGGGGGGGGGGGAGTCGAGGGGAGTGTGGGGGGGGGAGTCGAGGGAAGTGTGGGGGTAGTCGAGGGGGGAGTCGAGGGGAGTGTGGGGGGAGTCGTGGGGAGTCGAGGGGAGTGTGGGGGGAGTCGTGGGGGGAGTCGAGGGGGGAGTCGAGAGGGGTGTGGGGGGAGTCGAGGGGGGTGTGGGGGGAGTCGAGGGGGGTGTGGGGGGAGTCGAGGGGGGTGTGGGGGGAGTCGAGAGGGGAGTCGAGCAGAGTGTGGGGGGAGTCGAGGAGAGTGTGGGGGGAGTCGAGCAGAGTGTGGGGGGAGTCGAGGGAGTGTGGGGGGAGTCGAGGGGAGTGTGGGGGGAGTCGAGGGGAGTGTATGGGGAGTCGAGGGGAGTGTGGGGGGATTCGAGGGGAGTGTGGGGGGGAGTCGAGGGGAGTGTGGGGGGAGTCGAGAAGAGTGTGGGGGGAGTCGAGGGTAGTGTGGGGGGAGTCGCGAAGAGTGTGGGGGGAGTCGAGGGGAGTGTGGGGGGGGGGGAGTCGAGGGGAGTGTGGGGGGGGGGGAGTCGAGGGAAGTGTGGGGGGAGTCGAGGGCAGTGTGGGGGGAGTCGAGGGAGGTGTGGCGGGGAGTCGAGGAGAGTGTGGGGGGAGTTGAGGGAGGTGTCGGGGGGGGAGTCGAGGGGAGTGTGGGGGGATTCGAGGGGAGTGTGGGGGGGAGTCGAGGGGAGTGTGGGGGGAGTCGAGGGGAGTGTGGGGTGAGTCGAGAAGTGTGTGGGGGGAGTCGAGGGTAGTGTGGGGGGAGTCGAGGGGAGTGTGGGGGGGAGTCGAGGGGAGTGTGGGGTGAGTCGAGAAGAGTGTGGGGGGAGTCGAGGGTAGTGTGGGGGGAGTCGAGAAGAGTGTGGGGGGAGTCGAGGGGAGTGTGGGGGGGGGGAGTCGAGGGGAGTGTGGGGGGGGGGGAGTCGAGGGAAGTGTGGGGGGAGTCGAGGGCAGTGTGGGAGGAGTCGAGGGAGGTGTGGCGGGGAGTCGAGGGGAGTGTGGGGGGAGTCGAGGGAGGTGTGGGGGGGGGGAGTCGAGGGGAGTGTGGGGGGGGGGGGAGTCGAGGGGAGTGTGGGGGGGGGAGTCGAGGGGAGTGTGGGGGGGGGGAATCGAGGGAAGTGTGGGGGTAGTCGAGGGGAGTGTGGGGGGGGGGGTCGAGGGGGGTGTGGGGAGAGTCGAGGGAAGTGTGGGGGGAGTCGAGGGGAGTGTGGGGGGATTCGAGGGGAGTGTGGGGGGGAGTCGAGGGGAGTGTGGGGAGAGTCGAGAAGCGTGTGGGGGGAGTCGAGGGTAGTGTGGGGGGAGTCGAGAAGAGTGTGGGGGGAGTCGAGGGGAGTGTGGGGGGGGGGGGAGTCGAGGGGAGTGTGGGGGGGGGGGAGTCGAGGGGAGTGTGGGGGGGGGAGTCGAGGGAAGTGTGGGGGTAGTCGAGGGGGGAGTCGAGGGGAGTGTGGGGGGAGTCGTGGGGAGTCGAGGGGAGTGTGGGGGGAGTCGTGGGGGGAGTCGAGGGGGGAGTCGAGAGGGGTGTGGGGGGAGTCGAGGGGGGTGTGGGGGGAGTCGAGGGGGGTGTGGGGGGAGTCGAGGGGGGTGTGGGGGGAGTCGAGAGGGGAGTCGAGCAGAGTGTGGGGGGAGTCGAGGAGAGTGTGGGGGGAGTCGAGCAGAGTGTGGGGGGAGTCGAGGGGAGTGTGGGGGGAGTCGAGGGGAGTGTGGGGGGAGTCGAGGGGAGTGTATGGGGAGTCGAGGGGAGTGTGGGGGGATTCGAGGGGAGTGTGGGGGGGAGTCGAGGGGAGTGTGGGGGGAGTCGAGAAGAGTGTGGGGGGAGTCGAGGGTAGTGTGGGGGGAGTCGCGAAGAGTGTGGGGGGAGTCGAGGGGAGTGTGGGGGGGGGGGAGTCGAGGGGAGTGTGGGGGGGGGGGGAGTCGAGGGAAGTGTGGGGGGAGTCGAGGGCAGTGTGGGGGGAGTCGAGGGAGGTGTGGCGGGGAGTCGAGGAGAGTGTGGGGGGAGTTGAGGGAGGTGTCGGGGGGGGAGTCGAGGGGAGTGTGGGGGGGGGGAGTCGAGGGGAGTGTGGGGGGGGGAGTCGAGGGGAGTGTGGGGGGGGGGAATCGAGGGAAGTGTGGGGGTAGTCGAGCGAGTGTGGGGGGGGGGGGTCGAGGGGGGTGTGGGGAGAGTCGAGGGAAGTGTGGGGGGAGTCGAGGGAGGTGTGGCGGGGAGTCGAGGGGAGTGTGGGGGGAGTCGAGGGAGGTGTGGGGGGGGGGGAGTCGAGGGGAGTGTGGGGGGGGGGGGGAGTCGAGGGGAGTGTGGGGGGGGGAGTCGAGGGGAGTGTGGGGGGGGGGGGAGTCGAGGGGAGTGTGGGGGGGGGGGGAGTCGAGGGAAGTGTGGGGGGAGTCGAGGGCAGTGTGGGGGGAGTCGAGGGAGGTGTGGCGGGGAGTCGAGGGGAGTGTGGGGGGAGTCCAGGGAGGTGTGGGGGGGGGGAGTCGAGGGGAGTGTGGGGGGGGGGGGAGTCGAGGGGAGTGTGGGGGGGGGAGTCGAGGGGAGTGTGGGGGGGGGAATCGAGGGAAGTGTGGGGGTAGTCGAGGGGAGTGTGGGGGGGGGGGGGTCGAGGGGGGTGTGGGGAGAGTCGAGGGAAGTGTGGGGGGAGTCGAGGGGAGTGTGGGGGGATTCGAGGGGAGTGTGGGGGGGAGTCGAGGGGAGTGTGGGGAGAGTCGAGAAGAGTGTGGGGGGAGTCGAGGGTAGTGTGGGGGGAGTCGAGAGAGTGTGGGGGGAGTCGAGGGGAGTGTGGGGGGGGGGGGAGTCGAGGGGAGTGTGGGGGGGGGGGAGTCGAGGGGAGTGTGGGGGGGGGAGTCGAGGGAAGTGTGGGGTTAGTCGAGGGGGGAGTCGAGGGGAGTGTGGGGGGAGTCGTGGGGAGTCGAGGGGAGTGTGGGGGGAGTCGTGGGGGGAGTCGAGGGGGGTGTGGGGGGAGTCGAGGGGGGTGTGGGGGGAGTCGAGGGGGGTGTGGGGGGAGTCGAGGGGGGTGTGGGGGGAGTCGAGGGGGGTGTGGGGGGAGTCGAGCGGGGAGTCGAGCAGAGTGTGGGGGGAGTCGAGGAGAGTGTGGGGGGAGTCGAGCAGAGTGTGGGGGGAGTCGAGGGGAGTGTGGGGGGAGTCGAGGGGAGTGTGGGGGGAGTCGAGGGGAGTGTATGGGGAGTCGAGGGGAGTGTGGGGGGAGTCGAGGGGAGTGTGGGGGGATTCGAGGGGAGTGTGGGGGGGAGTCGAGGGGAGTGTGGGGGGAGTCGAGGGGAGTGTGGGGTGAGTCGAGAAGTGTGTGGGGGGAGTCGAGGGTAGTGTGGGGGGAGTCGAGGGGAGTGTGGGGGGGAGTCGAGGGGAGTGTGGGGGGGAGTCGAGGGGAGTGTGGGGTGAGTCGAGAAGAGTGTGGGGGGAGTCGAGGGTAGTGTGGGGGGAGTCGAGAAGAGTGTGGGGGGAGTCGAGGGGAGTGTGGGGGGGGGGGAGTCGAGGGGAGTGTGGGGGGGGGGGAGTCGAGGGAAGTGTGGGGGGAGTCGAGGGCAGTGTGGGGGGAGTCGAGGGAGGTGTGGCGGGGAGTCGAGGGGAGTGTGGGGGGAGTCGAGGGAGGTGTGGGGGGGGGGAGTCGAGGGGAGTGTGGGGGGGGGGGGGGGAGTCGAGGGGAGTGTGGGGGGGGGGAATCGAGGGAAGTGTGGGGGTAGTCGAGGGGAGTGTGGGGGGGGGGGTCGAGGGGGGTGTGGGGAGAGTCGAGGGAAGTGTGGGGGGAGTCGAGGGGAGTGTGGGGGGATTCGAGGGGAGTGTGGGGGGGAGTCGAGGGGAGTGTGGGGAGAGTCGAGAAGAGTGTGGGGGGAGTCGAGGGTAGTGTGGGGGGAGTCGAGAAGAGTGTGGGGGGAGTCGAGGGGAGTGTGGGGGGGGGGGGAGTCGAGGGGAGTGTGGGGGGGGGGGGAGTCGAGGGGAGTGTGGGGGGAGTCGAGGGGGGTGTGGGGGGAGTCGAGGGGGAGTCGAGCAGAGTGTGGGGGGAGTCGAGGAGAGTGTGGGGGGAGTCGAGCAGAGTGTGGGGGGAGTCGAGGGGAGTGTGGGGGGAGTCGAGGGGAGTGTGGGGGGAGTCGAGGGGAGTGTATGGGGAGTCGAGAGGAGTGTGGGGGGAGTCGAGGGGAGTGTGGGGGGATTCGAGGGGAGTGTGGGGGGGAGTCGAGGGGAGTGTGGGGGGAGTCGAGTAGAGTGTGGGGGGAGTCGAGGGTAGTGTGGGGGGAGTCGAGAAGAGTGTGGGGGGAGTCGAGAAGAGTGTGGGGGGAGTCGAGGGGAGTGTGGGGGAGGGGGAGTCGAGGGAAGTGTGGGGGGAGTCGAGTGCAGTGTGGCGGGAGTCGAGGGAGGTGTGGCGGGGAGTCGAGGGGAGTGTGGGGGGAGTCGAGGGAGGTGTGGGGGGGGGGGGAGTCGAGGGGAGTGTGGGGGGGGGGGGGGAGTCGAGGGGAGTCTGGGGGGGGGGGGGAGTCGAGGGAAGTGTGGGGGGGGGTAGTCGAGGGGGGTGTGGGGGGAGTGTGGGGGGAGTCGTGGGGGGAGTCGAGGGAGTCGTGGGGGAAGTCGAGGAGGGTGTGGGGGGAGTCGAGGGAGTGTGGGGGGAGTGTGGGGGGAGTAAAGAGGAGTGTGGGGGGGGGTCGTCAAGAGTGTGGGGGGAGTCGAGGGGAGTGTGGGGGGGTCTAGGGGAGTGTGGGGGGGGGGGTCGAGGGGGGTGTGGGGAGAGTCGAGAGGGGTGTGGGGAGAGTCGAGGGGGGTGTGGGGAGAGTCGAGGGGAGTGTAGGGGGAGTCGAGGGGAGTGTGGGGGGAGACGTGGGGGGAGTCGAGGGGGGAGTGGGGGGAGTCGAGGGGGGTGTGGGGGGAGTCGAGGGGGGTGTGGGGGGAGTCGAGGGGGGTGTGGGGGGAGTCGAGGGGGGAGTCGAGCAGAGTGTGGGGGGAGTCGAGCAGAGTGTGGGGGGAGTCGAGGAGAGTGTGGGGGGAGTCGAGCAGAGTGTGGGGGGAGTCGAGGGGAGTGTGGGGGGAGTCGAGGGGGGGTGTGGGGGGGGGAGTCGAGGGGAGTGTGGGGGGGGGAGTCGAGGGGAGTGTGGGGGGGGGGAGTCGAGGGAAGTGTGAGGGGAGTCGATGGGGGTGTGGGGGGAGTCGAGGGGGGAGTCGAGGGGATTGTGGGGGGGGGGGGGAGTAGAGGGGAGTGTGGGGGGAGTCGAGGGGAGTGTGGGGGGGGGGTCGAGGGGGGTGTGGGGAGAGTCGAGGGAAGTGTGGGGGGAGTCGAGGGGAGTGTGGGGGGAGTCGAGGGGAGTGTGGGGGGATTCGAGGGGAGTGTGGGGGGCAGTCGAGGGGAGTGTGGGGGGAGTCGAGGGGAGTGTGGGGGGGGGGAGTCGAGGGAAGTGTGGGGGGAGTCGAGGGAAGTGTGGGGGGAGTCGAGGGGGGTGTGGCGGGGAGTCGAGGGGGGGTGTGGGGGGGGGAGTCGAGGGGCGTGTGGGGGGGGGGGGAGTCGAGGGAATTGTGGGGGGGCGGAGTAGAGGGGAGTGTGGGGGGAGTCGAGGGGAGTGTGGGGGGGGGGGTCGAGGGGGGTGTGGGAAGAGTCGAGGGAAGTGTGGGGGGAGTCGAGGGGAGTGTGGGGGGATTCGAGGGGAGTGTGGGGGGGAGTCGAGGGCGTGTGGGGGGAGTCGAGGGGAGTGTGGGGGGGGGGGGAGTCGAGGGGAGTGTGGGGGGGGGGGAGTCGAGGGAAGTGTGGGGGGAGTCGAGGGGAGTGTGGGGGGAGTCGGGGGGGTGTGGCGGGGAGTCGAGGGGAGTGTGGGGGGAGTCGAGCAGAGTGTGGGTGTAGTCGAGGGGAGTGTGGGGGGAGAGTGGGGGGAGTCGAGGGAGTCGTGGGGGGAGTCGAGAAGGGTGTGGAGGGAGTCGAAGGGAGTGTGGGGGGGTCTAGGGGAGTGTGGGGGGGGGGTCGAGGGGGGTGTGGGGAGAGTCGAGAGGGGTGTGGGGAGAGTCGAGGGAGGTGTGGGGAGTGTCGAGGGTAGTGTGGGGGGAGTCGAGGGGAGTGTGGGGGGAGTCGAGGGGAGTGTGGGGGGAGTCGAGGGGAGTGTAGGGGGAGTCGAGGGGAGTGTGGGGGGAGTCGAGGGGTGTGTGGGGGGATTCGAGAGGAGTGTGGGGGGGAGTCGAGGGAAGTGTGGGGGGAGTCGAGGGGAGTGTGGGGGGAGTCGAGGGGAGTGTGGGGGGAGTCGAGGGTAGTCGAGGGGAGTGTGGGGGGAGTCGTGGGGGGAGTCGAGGGGGGTGTGGGGGGAGTCGAGGGGAGTGTGGGGGGAGTCGAGGGGAGTGTGGGGGGAGTCGAAGGAAGTCGAGGAGAGTGTGGGGGGAGTCGTGGGGGGAGTCGAGGGGGGTGCGGGGGGAGTCGAGGGGGTGTGGGGGGAGTCGAGGGGGGTGTGGGGGAGTCGAGGGGGGAGTCGAGCAGAGTGTGGGGAGAGTCGAGGAGAGTGTGGGGGAGAGTCGAGGAGAGTGTGGGGGGAGTCGAGCAGAGTGTGGGGGGAGTCGAGGGGAGTGTGGGGTAAGTCGAGGGAAATGTAGGGGGAGTCGAGGGGAGTGTGGGGGGAGTCGAGGGGAGTGTGGGGGGATTCGAGGGGAGTGTGGGGGGGAGTCGAGGGGAGTGTGGGGGGAGTCGAGAAGAGTGTGGGGGGAGTCGAGAGTAGTGTGGGGGGAGTCGAGAAGAGTGTGGGGGGAGTCGAGGGGAGTGTGGGGGGGGGGAGACGAGGGGAGTGTGGGGGGGGGGGAGTCGAGGGAAGTGTGGGGGGAGTCGAGGGCAGTGTGGGGGGAGTCGAGGGGGGTGTGGGGGGAGTCGAGGGGGGTGTGGGGGGAGTCGAGGGGGGAGTCGAGCAGAGTGTGGGGGGAGTCGAGGAGAGTGTGGGGGGAGTCGAGCAGAGTGTGGGGGGAGTCGAGGAGAGTGTGGGGGGAGTGGAGGGGAGTGTGGGGGGAGTCGAGGGGAGTGTGGGGGGAGTCGAGGGGATTGTACGGGGAGTCGAGGGGAGTGTGGGGGGAGTCGAGGGGAGTGTGGGGGGATTCGAGGGGAGTGTGGGGGGAGTCGAGGGAGTGTGGGGGGATTCGAGGGGGTGTGGGGGGAGTCGAAGGGAGTGTGGGGGGAGTCGAGGGAAGTGTGGGGGGAGTCGAGGGAGTCGAGGGGAGTCGAGGGAATTGTGGGGGGAGTCGTGGGGGGAGTCGAGGGGGGTGTGGGGGGAGTCGAGGGGAGTGTGGGGGGAGTCGAGGGGGGTGTGGGGGGAGTCGAGGGGGGAGTCGAGCAGAGTGTGGGGGGAGTCGAGGAGAGTGTGGGGGGAGTCGAGCAGAGTGTGGGGGGAGTCGATGGGAGTGTGGGGGGAGTCGAGCAGGGTGTGGGGGGAGTCGAGTGGAGTGTGGGGGGAGTCGTGGGGAGAGTCGAGGGGAGTGAGGGGGGAGTGAGGGGGGAGTGTGGGGAGAGTCGAGGAGTGTGTGGGGGGAGTCGAGAGGAGTGTGGGGGGGAGTCGAGGGGGTGTGGGGGGAGTCGAGTGGGGTGTGGGGGGAGTCGAGGGTGGTGTGGGGGGAGTCGAGGGAGTCGAGGGGAGTGTGGGGGGAGTCGAGAGGGGGGTCGAGAGGAGTGTGAGGGGAGTCGAGAGGAGTGTGGGGGGAGTCGAGGGGCGTGTGGGGGGGGGGGGGAGTCGAGGGGAGTGTGGGGAGAGTCGAGGGGGGGTGTGGGGGGAGTCGAGGGGGGAGTCGAGAGGAGTGTGGGGGGAGGAGTCGAGGGGAGTGTGGGAGAGGGGGAGTCGAGAGGAGTGTGGGGGGGGGGGAGTCGAGGGAAGTGTGGGGGGAGTCGAGAGAGAGTGTGGGGGGAGTCGAGGGGAGTCGAGGGGGGTGTGGGGGGAGTCGAGGGGGGTGTGGGGGGAGTGTGGGGGGAGTGTGGGGGGAGTCGAGATGAGTGTGGGGGGGGTCGAGAAGAGTGTGGGGGAGGGGAGTCGAGGGGAGTGTGGGGGGAGTCGAGGGGAGTCGAGGGGAGTGTGGGAGGAGTCGTGGGGGGAGTCGAGGGGGTGTGGGGGGAGTCGAGGGGGCTGTGGTGGGAGTCGAGGGGGGTGTGGGGGGAGTCGAGGGGAGTGTGGGGGGAGTCAAGGGGAGTGTGGGGGGAGTCGAGGGGATTGTACGGGGAGTCGAGGGGAGTGTGGGGGGAGTCGAGGGGAGTGTGGGGGGATTCGAGGGGAGTGTGGGGGGAGTCGAGGGGAGTGTGGGGGGATTCGAGGGGGTGTGGGGGGAGTCGAAGGGAGTGTGGGGGGAGTCGAGGGGAGTGTGGGGGGAGTCGAGGGAGTCGAGGGGAGTCGAGGGAATTGTGGGGGGAGTCGTGGGGGGAGTCGAGGGGGGTGTGGGGGGAGTCGAGGGGAGTGTGGGGGGAGTCGAGGGGGGTGTGGGGGGAGTCGAGGGGGGAGTCGAGCAGAGTGTGGGGGGAGTCGAGGAGAGTGTGGGGGGAGTCGAGCAGAGTGTGGGGGGAGTCGATGGGAGTGTGGGGGGAGTCGAGCAGAGTGTGGGGGGAGTCGAGTGGAGTGTGGGGGGAGTCGTGGGGAGAGTCGAGGGAAGTGAGGGGGGAGTGAGGGGGGAGTGTGGGGAGAGTCGAGGAGTGTGTGGGGGGAGTCGAGAGGAGTGTGGGGGGGAGTCGAGGGGGGTGTGGGGGGAGTCGAGGGTGGTGTGGGGGGAGTCGAGGGAGTCGAGGGGAGTGTGGGGGGAGTCGAGGGGGGGTCGAGAGGAGTGTGAGGGGAGTCGAGAGGAGTGTGGGGGGAGTCGAGGGGCGTGTGGGGGGGGGGAGTCGAGGGGAGTGTGGGGAGAGTCGAGGGGGGGTGTGGGGGGAGTCGAGGGGGGAGTCGAGAGGAGTGTGGGGGGGGGAGTCGAGGGGAGTGTGGGGGAGGGGGAGTCGAGAGGAGTGTGGGGGGGGGGGGAGTCGAGGGAAGTGTGGGGGGAGTCGAGGGAGAGTGTGGGGGGAGTCGAGGGGAGTCGAGGGGGGTGTGGGGGGAGTCGAGGGGGGTGTGGGGGGAGTGTGGGGGGAGTGTGGGGGGAGTCGAGATGAGTGTGGGGGGGGTCGAGAAGAGTGTGGGGTGGGGGAGTCGAGGGGAGTGTGGGGGGAGTCGAGGGGAGTCGAGGGGAGTGTGGGAGGAGTCGTGGGGGGAGTCGAGTGGGTGTGGGGGGAGTCGAGGGGGCTGTGGTGGGAGTCGAGGGGGGTGTGGGGGGAGTCGAGGGGATGTGTGGGGGGAGTCGACGGGAGTGTGGGGGGAGTCGAGAGGAGTGTGGGGGGAGTCGAGAGGAGTGTAGGGGGAGTCGAGGGGAGTGTGGGGGGAGTCGAGGGGAGTGTGGGGGGAGTCGAGGGGGGTGTGGTGGGAGTCGAGGGGAGTGTGGGGGGAGTCGAGGGGAGTGTCGGGGGAGTCGAGGGAGTGTGGGGGGAGTCGAGGGGTGTGTGGGGGGGGAGTCGAGGGGAGTGTGTGGGGGGAGTCGAGGGGAATGTGGGGGGAGTCGAGGGGAGTCGAGGGGAGTGTGTGGTGGGGGGAGTCGAGGGGGGTGTGGGGGGAGTCGAGGGGGGTGTGGGGGGAGTCGAGGGGAGTGTGGGGGGAGTCGAGGGGGGTGTGGGGGGAGTCGAGGGTGGAGTCGAGCAGAGTGTGGGGGGAGTCGAGGAGAGTGTGGGGGGAGTCGAGCAGAGTGTGGGGGGAGTCGAGGGGAGTGTGGGGGGAGTGGAGGGGAGTGTGGGGGGAGTCGAGCAGAGTGTGGGGGGAGTCGTGGGGAGAGTCGAGGGGAGTGAGGGGGGAGTGAGGGGGGAGTGTGGGGAGAGTCGAGAAGAGTGTGGGGGGAGTCGAGGGGAGTGTGGGGGGGAGTCGAGGGGGTGTGGGGGGAGTCGAGTGGGGTGTGGGGGGAGTCGAGTGGGGTGTGGGGGGAGTCGAGGGAGTCGAGGGGAGTGTGGGGGGAGTCGAGTGGGGGGGGGTCGAGAGGAGTGTGAGGGGAGTCGAGAGGAGTGTGGGGGGAGTCGAGAGGAGTGTGGGGGGGGGGGAGTCAAGGGGAGTGTGGGGGGAGTCGAGGGGGGGATGTGGGGGGAGTCGAGGGAGAAGTCGAGAGGAGTGTGGGGGGGGGGGTCGAGAAGAGTGTGGGGGGAATCGAGAAGACTGTGGGGAAGTCGAGGGGGGTGTGGTGGGAGTCGAGTGGAGTGTGGGGGGAGTCGATGGGAGTGTGGGGGGAGTCGACGGGAGTGTGGGGGGAGTCGAGGGGAGTGTGGGGGGAGTCGAGGGGAGTGTGGGGGGAGTCGAGGGGAGTGTGGGGGGAGTCGACGGGAGTGTGGGGGGAGTCGAGGGGGTGCGGGGGGAGTCGAGCAGAGTGTGGGGGGAGTCGAGGGGAGTATGGGGGGAGTCGAGGGGAGTGTGGGGGGAGTCGAGGGGAGTGTGGGGGGAGTCGAGAGGGGTTGTGGGGTGAGTCGAGGAGAGTGTGGGGGGAGTCGAGGGGGTGTGGGGTGAGTCGAGGGGAGAGTCGAGCAGAGTGTGGGGGGAGTCGAGGAGAGTGTGGGGGGAGTCGAGCAGAGTGTGGGGGGAGTCGAGGGGAGTGTGGGGGGAGTCGAGGGGAGTGTGGGGGGAGTCGAGCAGAGTGTGGGGGGAGTCGAGGGGAGTGTGGGGGGAGTCGTGGGGAGAGTCGAGGGGAGTGAGGGGGGAGTGAGGGGGGAGTGTGGGGAGAGTCGAGGGGAGTGTGGGTGGGAGTCGAGGGGGGTGTGGGGGGAGTCGAGGGGGGTGTGGGGTGAGTCGAGGGGGGGGGTCGAGAGGAGTGTGGGGGGAGTCGAGGGGCGTGTGGGGGGGGGGAGTCGAGGGGCGTGTGGGGGGAGTCGAGGGGGGGGTGTGGGGGGAGTCGAGAGGAGTGTGGGGGGGGGGGGAGTCGAGGGGAGTGTGGGGGGGGGGGAGTCGAGGGAAGTGTGGGGGGAGTCGAGGGAGTGTGGGGGGAGTCGAGGGAGTCGAGGGGAGTCGAGGGAATTGTGGGGGGAGTCGTGGGGGGAGTCGAGGGGGGTGTGGGGGGAGTCGAGGGGAGTGTGGGGGGAGTCGAGGGGGGTGTGGGGGGAGTCGAGGGGGGAGTCGAGCAGAGTGTGGGGGGAGTCGAGGAGAGTGTGGGAGGAGTCGAGCAGAGTGTGGGGGGAGTCGATGGGAGTGTGGGGGGAGTCGAGCAGAGTGTGGGGGGAGTCGAGTGGAGTGTGGGGGGAGTCGTGGGGAGAGTCGAGGGGAGTGAGGGGGGAGTGAGGGGGGAGTGTGGGGAGAGTCGAGGAGTGTGTGGGGGGAGTCGAGAGGAGTGTGGGGGGGAGTCGAGGGGGTGTGGGGGGAGTCGAGTGGGGTGTGGGGGGAGTCGAGGGTGGTGTGGGGGGAGTCGAGGAAGTCGAGGGGAGTGTGGGGGGAGTCGAGAGAGGGGTCGAGAGGAGTGTGAGGGGAGTCGAGAGGAGTGTGGGGGGAGTCGAGGGGCGTGTGGGGGGGGGGGGGAGTCGAGGGGTGTGTGGGGAGAGTCGAGGGGGGGTGTGGGGGGAGTCGAGGGGGGAGTCGAGAGGAGTGTGGGGGGGGGAGTCGAGGGGAGTGTGGGAGAGGGGGAGTCGAGAGGAGTGTGGGGGGGGGGGAGACGAGGGAAGTGTGGGGGGAGTCGAGAGAGAGTGTGGGGGGAGTCGAGGGGAGTCGAGGGGGGTGTGGGGGGAGTCGAGGGGGGTGTGGGGGGAGTGTGGGGGGAGTGTGGGGGGAGTCGAGATGAGTGTGGGGGGGGTCGAGAAGAGTGTGGGGGGGGGGAGTCGAGGGGAGTGTGGGGGGAGTCGAGGGGAGTCGAGGGGAGTGTGGGAGGAGTCGTGGGGGGAGTCGAGGGGGTGTGGGGGGAGTCGAGGGGGCTGTGGTGGGAGTCGAGTGGGGTGTGGGGGGAGTCGAGGGGAGTGTGGGGGGAGTCGAGGGGAGTGTGGGGGGAGTCGAGGGGATTGTACGGGGAGTCGAAAGGAGTGTGGGGGGAGTCGAGGGGAGTGTGGGGGGATTCGAGGGGAGTGTGGGGGGAGTCGAGGGGAGTGTGGGGGGATTCGAGGGGGTGTGGGGGGAGTCGAAGGGAGTGTGGGGGGAGTCGAGGGGAGTGTGGGGGGAGTCGAGGGAGTCGAGGGAAGTCGAGGGAATTGTGGGGGGAGTCGTGGGGGGAGTCAAGGGGGGTGTGGGGGGAGTCGAGGGGAGTGTGGGGGGAGTCGAGGGGGGTGTGGGGGGAGTCGAGGGGGGAGTCGAGCAGAGTGTGGGGGGAGTCGAGGAGAGTGTGGGGGGAGTCGAGCAGAGTGTGGGGGGAGTCGATGGGAGTGTGGGGGGAGTCGAGCAGAGTGTGGGGGGAGTCGAGTGGAGTGTGGGGGGAGTCGTGGGGAGAGTCGAGGGAAGTGAGGGGGGAGTGAGGGGGGAGTGTGGGGAGAGTCGAGGAGTGTGTGGGGGGAGTCGAGAGGAGTGTGGGGGGGAGTCGAGGGGGTGTGGGGGGAGTCGAGTGGGGTGTGGGGGGAGTCGAGGGTGGTGTGGGGGGAGTCGAGGGAGTCGAGGGGAGTGTGGGGGGAGTCGAGGGGGGGGTCGAGAGGAGTGTGAGGGGAGTCGAGAGGAGTGTGGGGGGAGTCGAGGGGCGTGTGGGGGGGGGGAGTCGAGGGGAGTGTGGGGAGAGTCGAGGGGGGGTGTGGGGGGAGTCGAGGGGGGAGTCGAGAGGAGTGTGGGGGGGGGAGTCGAGGGGAGTGTGGGGGAGGGGGAGTCGAGAGGAGTGTGGGGGGGGGAGTCGAGGGAAGTGTGGGGGGAGTCGAGAGAGAGTGTGGGGGGAGTCGAGGGGAGTCGAGGGAAGTGTGGGGGGAGTCGAGGTGGGTGTGGGGGGAGTGTGGGGGGAGTGTGGGGGGAGTCGAGATGAGTGTGGGGGGGGTCGAGAAGAGTGTGGGGTGGGGGAGTCGAGGGGAGTGTGGGGGGAGTCGAGGGGAGTCGAGGGAGGTGTGGGAGGAGTCGTGGGGGGAGTCGAGGGGGTGTGGGGGGAGTCGAGGGGGCTGTGGTGGGAGTCGAGGGGGGTGTGGGGGGAGTCGAGGGGAGTGTGGGGGGAGTCGAGGGGAGTGTGGGGGGAGTCGAGGGGAGTGTGGGGGGAGTCGAGGGGAGTGTGGGGGGAGTCGAGGGGGGTGTGGTGGGAGTCGAGGGGAGTGTGGGGGGAGTCGAGGGGAGTGTAGGGGGAGTCGAGGGAGTGTGGGGGGAGTCGAGGGGTGTGTGGGGGGGGAGTCGAGGGGAGTGTGTGGGGGGAGTCGAGGGGAATGTGGGGGGAGTCGAGGGGAGTCGAGGGGAGTGTGTGGTGGGGGGAGTCGAGGGGGGTGTGGGGGGAGTCGAGGGGGGTGTGCGGGGAGTCGAGGGGAGTGTGGGGGGAGTCGAGGGGGGTGTGGGGGGAGTCGAGGGTGGAGTCGAGCAGAGTGTGGGGGGAGTCGAGGAGAGTGTGGGGGGAGTCGAGCAGAGTGTGGGGGGAGTCGAGGGGAGTGTGGGGGGAGTGGAGGGGAGTGTGGGGGGAGTCGAGCAGAGTGTGGGGGGAGTCGTGGGGAGAGTCGAGGGGAGTGAGGGGGGAGTGAGGGGGGAGTGTGGGGAGAGTCGAGAAGAGTGTGGGGGGAGTCGAGGGGAGTGTGGGGGGGAGTCGAGGGGGTGTGGGGGGAGTCGAGTGGGGTGTGGGGGGAGTCGAGTGGGGTGTGGGGGGAGTCGAGGGAGTCGAGGGGCGTGTGGGGGGAGTCGAGGGGGGGGGGTCGAGAGGAGTGTGAGGGGAGTCGAGAGGAGTGTGGGGGGAGTCGAGAGGAGTGTGGGGGGGGGAGTCAAGGGGAGTGTGGGGGGAGTCGAGGGGGGGTGTGGGGGGAGTCGAGGGAGAAGTCGAGAGGAGTGTGGGGGGGGGGGTCGAGAAGAGTGTGGGGGGAGTCGAGAAGACTGTGGGGGAAGTCGAGCGGGGTGTGGTGGGAGTCGAGGGGAGTGTGGGGGGAGTCGATGGGAGTGTGGGGGGAGTCGACGGGAGTGTGGGGGGAGTCGAGGGGAGTGTGGGGGGAGTCGAGGGGAGTGTGGGGGGAGTCGAGGGGAGTGTGGGGGGAGTCGAGGGGAGTGTGGGGGGAGTCGAGGGGGTGCGGGGGGAGTCGAGCAGAGTGTGGGGGGAGTCGAGGGGAGTATGGGGGGAGTCGAGGGAAGTGTGGGAGGAGTCGAGGGGAGTGTGGGGGGAGTCGAGAGGGGTTGTGGGGTGAGTCGAGGAGAGTGTGGGGGGAGTCGAGGGGGTGTGGGGTGAGTCGAGGGGAGAGTCGAGCAGAGTGTGGGGGGAGTCGAGCAGAGTGTGGGGGGAGTCGAGCAGAGTGTGGGGGGAGTCGAGGGGAGTGTGGGGAGAGTCGAGGGGAGTGTGGGGGGAGTCGAGCAGAGTGTGGGGGGAGTCGAGGGGAGTGTGGGGGGAGTCGTGGGGAGAGTCGAGGGGAGTGAGGGGGGAGTGAGGGGGGAGTGTGGGGAGAGTCGAGGGGAGTGTGGGTGGGAGTTGAGGGGGGTGTGGGGGGAGTCGAGGGGGGTGTGGGGATAGTCGAGGGGGGGGTCGAGAGGAGTGTGGGGGGAGTCGAGGGGCGTGTGGGGGGAGTCGAGGGGGGGGTGTGGGGGGAGTCGAGAGGAGTGTGGGGGGGGGGGAGTCGAGGGGAGTGTGGGGGGGGGGGAGTCGAGGGAAGTGTGGGGGGAGTCGAGGGAGTGTGGGGGGAGTCGAGGGGAGTCGAGGGGCGAGTCGAGGGGAGTCGAGGGGGGTGTGGGGGGAGTCGAGGGGAGTGTGGGGGGAGTGTGGGGGGAGTGTGGGGGGAGTCGAGAGAAGTGTGGGGGGGGGGCGAGAAGAGTGTGGGGGGAGTCGAGGGGAGTGTGGGGGGAGTGGAGGGGAGTGTGGGGGGAGTCGAGGGAGTGTGGGGGGAGTCGAGGGGAGTGTGTGGGGGGAGTCGAGGGGAGTGTGGGGGGAGTCGAGGGGAGTGTGGGGGGAGTGGAGGGGAGTGTGGGGGGAGTCGATGGGAGTGTGGGGGGAGTCGAGGGGAGTGTGGGGGGAGTCGAGGGGAGTGTGGGGGGAGTCGAGGGGAGTGTGGGGGGAGTCGAGCGGGTGTGGGGGGAGTCGAGCAGAGTGTGGGGGGAGTCGAGGGGAGTGTGGGGGGAGTCGAGTAGAGTGTGGGGGGAGTCGAGGGGAGTGTGGGGGGAGTCGAGGGGAGTGTGGGGGGAGTCGAGGGGAGTGTGGGGAGAGTCGAGGGCAGTCGAGGGAAGTGTGTTGTGGGGGGAGTCGAGGGGGGTGTGGGGGGAGTCGAGGGGGGTGTGGGGGGAGTCGAGGGGAGTGTGGGGGGAGTCGAGAAGGGTGTGGGGGGAGTCGAGGGGGGAGTCGAGCAGAGTGTGGGGGGAGTCGAGGAGAGTGTGGGGGGAGTCGAGCAGAGTGTGGCGGGAGTCGAGGGGAGTGTGGGGGGAGTCGAGGGAGTGTGGGGGGAGTCGAGCAGAGTGTGGGGGGAGTCGAGGGGAGTGTGGGGGGAGTCGTGGGGAGAGTCGAGGGGAGTGAGGGGGGAGTGAGGGGGGAGTGTGGGGAGAGTCGAGGAGAGTGTGGGGAGAGTCGAGGGGAGAGTTGAGAGGAGTGTGGGGGGAGTCGAGGGGAGTGTGGGTGGGAGTCGACGGGGGTGTGGGGGGAGTCGAGGGGGGGTGGGGGGAGTCGAGGGGGGTGTGGGGGGAGTCGAGGGAGTCGAGGGGAGTGTGGGGGGTGTCGAGGGGGGGGGGGTCGAGAGGAGTGTGAGGGGAGTCAAGGGAGTCGAGAGGAGTGTGTGGGGGAGTCGAGGGGCGTGTGGGGGGGGGAGTCGAGGGGAGTGTGGGGAGAGTCGAGGGGGGGTGTGGGGGGAGTCGACGGGGGTGTGGGGGGAGTCGAGGGGAGTGTGGGGGGGGGGGAGTCGAGGGGAGTGTGGGGGGGGGGGGAGTCGAGGGAAGTGTGAAGGGAGTCGAGGGGAGTGTGGGGGGGGGAGTCGAGGGGAGTGTGGGGGGGTCGAGGGAAGTGTGGGGGGGGTCGAGGGGAGTGTGGGGGGGGAGTCGAGGGGAGTGTGGGGGGGGGGAGTCGAGGGGAGTGTGGGGGGGGGAGTCGAGGGGAGTGTGGGGGGGGGAATCGAGGGAAGTGTGGGGGTAGTCGAGGGAGTGTGGGGGTGGGGGTCGAGGGGGGTGTGGGGAGAGTCGAGGGAAGTGTGGGGGGAGTCGAGGGGAGTGTGGGGAAATTCGAGGGGAGTGTGGGGGGGAGTCGAGGGGAGTGTGGGGAGAGTCGAGAAGAGTGTGTGGGGAGTCGAGGGTAGTGTGGGGGGAGTCGAGAAGAGTGTGGGGGGAGTCGAGCGGAGTGTGGGGGGGGGAAGTCGAGGGGAGTGTGGGGGGGGGAGTCGAGGGGAGTGTGGGGGGGGGGAGTCGAGGGAAGTGTGGGGGTAGTCGAGGGGGGAGTCGAGGGGAGTGTGGGGGGAGTCGTGGGGAGTCGAGGGGAGTGTGGGGGGAGTCGTGGGGAGAGTCGAGGGGGGTGTGGGGGGAGTCGAGGGGGGTGTGGGGGGAGTCGAGGGGGGTGTGGGGGGAGTCGAGGGGGAGTCGAGCAGAGTGTGGGGGGAGTCGAGGAGAGTGTGGGGGGAGTCGAGCAGAGTGTGGGGGGAGTCGAGGGGAGTGTGGGGGGAGTCGAGGGGAGTGTGGGGGGAGTCGAGGGGAGTGTATGGGGAGTCGAGAGGAGTGTGGGGGGAGTCGAGGGGAGTGTGGGGGGATTCGAGGGGAGTGTGGGGGGGAGTCGAGGGGAGTGTGGGGGGAGTCGAGTAGAGTGTGGGGGGAGTCGAGGGTAGTGTGGGGGGAGTCGAGAAGAGTGTGGGGGGAGTCGAGGGGAGTGTGGGGGAGGGGGAGTCGAGGGAAGTGTGGGGGGAGTCGAGGGCAGTGTGGCGGGAGTCGAGGGAGGTGTGGTGGGGAGTCGAGGGGAGTGTGGGGGGAGTCGAGGGAGGTGTGGGGGGGGGTAGTCGAGGGGAGTGTGGGGGGGGGGGGAGTCGAGGGGAGTCTGGGGGGGGGGGAGTCGAGGGAAGTGTGGGGGGGGGTAGTCGAGGGGGGTGTGGGGGGAGTGTGGGGGGAGTCGTGGGGGGAGTCGAGGGAGTCGTGGGGGAAGTCGAGGAGGGTGTGGGGGGAGTCGAGGGAGTGTGGGGGGAGTGTGGGGGGAGTAAAGAGGAGTGTGGGGGGGGGTCGTCAAGAGTGTGGGGGGAGTCGAGGGGAGTGTGGGGGGGTCTAGGGGAGTGTGGGGGGGGGGGGTCGAGGGGGGTGTGGGGAGAGTCGAGAGGGGTGTGGGGAGAGTCGAGGGGGGTGTGGGGAGAGTCGAGGGGAGTGTAGGGGGAGTCGAGGGGAGTGTGGGGGGAGACGTGGGGGGAGTCGAGGGGGGAGTGGGGGGAGTGGAGGGGGGTGTGGGGGGAGTCGAGGGGGGTGTGGGGGGAGTCGAGGGGGGTGTGGGGGGAGTCGAGGGGGGAGTCGAGCAGAGTGTGGGGGGAGTCGAGCAGAGTGTGGGGGGAGTCGAGGAGAGTGTGGGGGGAGTCGAGCAGAGTGTGGGGGGAGTCGAGGGGAGTGTGGGGGGAGTCGAGGGGGGGTGTGGGGGGGGGAGTCGAGGGGAGTGTGGGGGGGGGAGTCGAGGGGAGTGTGGGGGGGGGGAGTCGAGGGAAGTGTGAGGGGAGTCGATGGGGGTGTGGGGGGAGTCGAGGGGGGAGTCGAGGGGATTGTGGGGGGGGGGGGGAGTAGAGGGGAGTGTGGGGGGAGTCGAGGGGAGTGTGGGGGGGGGGACGAGGGGGGTGTGGGGAGAGTCGAGGGAAGTGTGGGGGGAGTCGAGGGGAGTGTGGGGGGAGTCGAGGGGAGTGTGGGGGGATTCGAGGGGAGTGTGGGGGGCAGTCGAGGGGAGTGTGGGGGGAGTCGAGGGGAGTGTGGGGGGGGGGGAGTCGAGGGAAGTGTGGGGGGAGTCGAGGGAAGTGTGGGGGGAGTCGAGGGGGGTGTGGCGGGGAGTCGAGGGGGGGTGTGGGGGGGGGAGTCGAGGGGCGTGTGGGGGGGGGGAGTCGAGGGAATTGTGGGGGGGCGGAGTAGAGGGGAGTGTGGGGGGAGTCGAGGGGAGTGTGGGGGGGGGGTCGAGGGGGGTGTGGGAAGAGTCGAGGGAAGTGTGGGGGGAGTCGAGGGGAGTGTGGGGGGATTCGAGGGGAGTGTGGGGGGGAGTCGAGGGCGTGTGGGGGGAGTTGAGGGGAGTGTGGGGGGGGGGGGAGTCGAGGGGAGTGTGGGGGGGGGGGAGTCGAGGGAAGTGTGGGGGGAGTCGAGGGGAGTGTGGGGGGAGTCGGGGGGGTGTGGCGGGGAGTCGAGGGGAGTGTGGGTGGAGTCGAGCAGAGTGTGGGTGTAGTCGAGGGGAGTGTGGGGGGAAAGTGGGGGGAGTCGAGGGAGTCGTGGGGGGAGTCGAGAAGGGTGTGGAGGGAGTCGAAGGGAGTGTGGGGGGGTCTAGGGGAGTGTGGGGGGGGGGTCGAGGGGGGTGTGGGGAGAGTCGAGAGGGGTGTGGGGAGAGTCGAGGGAGGTGTGGGGAGTGTCGAGGGTAGTGTGGGGGGAGTCGAGGGGAGTGTGGGGGGAGTCGAGGGAAGTGTGGGGGTAGTCGAGGGGAGTGTAGGGGGAGTCGAGGGGAGTGTGGGGGGAGTCGAGGGGTGTGTGGGGGGATTCGAGAGGAGTGTGGGGGGGAGTCGAGGGAAGTGTGGGGGGAGTCGAGGGGAGTGTGGGGGGAGTCGAGGGGAGTGTGGGGGGAGTCGAGGGTAGTCGAGGGGAGTGTGGGGGGAGTCGTGGGGGGAGTCGAGGGGGGTGTGGGGGGAGTCGAGGGGAGTGTGGGGGGAGTCGAGGGGAGTGTGGGGGGAGTCGAGGGGAGTCGAGGAGAGTGTGGGGGGAGTCGTGGGGGGAGTCGAGGGGGGTGCGGGGGGAGTCGAGGGGGGTGTGGGGGGAGTCGAGGGGGGTGTGGGGGAGTCGAGGGGGGAGTCGAGCAGAGTGTGGGGAGAGTCGAGGAGAGTGTGGGGGGAGTCGAGCAGAGTGTGGGGGGAGTCGAGGGGTGTGTGGGGTAAGTCGAGGGAAATGTAGGGGGAGTCGAGGGGAGTGTGGGGGGAGTCGAGGGGAGTGTGGGGGGATTCGAGGGGAGTGTGGGGGGGAGTCGAGGGGAGTGTGGGGGGAGTCGAGAAGAGTGTGGGGGGAGTCGAGAGTAGTGTGGGGGGAGTCGAGAAGAGTGTGGGGGGAGTCGAGGGGAGTGTGGGGGGGGGGAGACGAGGGGAGTGTGGGGGGGGGGGAGTCGAGGGAAGTGTGGGGGGAGTCGAGGGCAGTGTGGGGGGAGTCGAGGGGGGTGTGGGGGGAGTCGAGGGGGGTGTGGGGGGAGTCGAGGGGGGAGTCGAGCAGAGTGTGGGGGGAGTCGAGGAGAGTGTGGGGGGAGTCGAGCAGAGTGTGGGGGGAGTCGAGGAGAGTGTGGGGGGAGTGGAGGGGAGTGTGGGGGGAGTCGAGGGGAGTGTGGGGGGAGTCGAGGGGATTGTACGGGGAGGCGAGGGGAGTGTGGGGGGAGTCGAGGGGAGTGTGGGGGGATTCGAGGGGAGTGTGGGGGGAGTCGAGGGAGTGTGGGGGGATTCGAGGGGGTGTGGGGGGAGTCGAAGGGAGTGTGGGGGGAGTCGAGGGAAGTGTGGGGGGAGTCGAGGGAGTCGAGGGGAGTCGAGGGAATTGTGGGGGGAGTCGTGGGGGGAGTCGAGGGGGGTGTGGGGGGAGTCGAGGGGAGTGTGGGGGGAGTCGAGGGGGTGTGGGGGGAGTCGAGGGGGGAGTCGAGCAGAGTGTGGGGGGAGTCGAGGAGAGTGTGGGGGGAGTCGAGCAGAGTGTGGGGGGAGTCGATGGGAGTGTGGGGGGGAGTCGAGCAGAGTGTGGGGGGAGTCGAGTGGAGTGTGGGGGGAGTCGTGGGGAGAGTCGAGGGGAGTGAGGGGGGAGTGAGGGGGGAGTGTGGGGAGAGTCGAGGAGTGTGTGGGGGGAGTCGAGAGGAGTGTGGGGGGGAGTCGAGGGGGTGTGGGGGGAGTCGAGTGGGGTGTGGGGGGAGTCGAGGGTGGTGTGGGGGGAGTCGAGGGAGTCGAGGGGAGTGTGGGGGGAGTCGAGAGGGGGGGTCGAGAGGAGTGTGAGGGGAGTCGAGAGGAGTGTGGGGGGAGTCGAGAGGCGTGTGGGGGGGGGGGAGTCGAGGGGAGTGTGGGGAGAGTCGAGGGGGGGTGTGGGGGGAGTCGAGGGGGGAGTCGAGAGGAGTGTGGGGGGGGGAGTCGAGGGGAGTGTGGGAGAGGGGGAGTCGAGAGGAGTGTGGGGGGGGGGAGTCGAGGGAAGTGTGGGGGGAGTCGAGAGAGAGTGTGGGGGGAGTCGAGGGGAGTCGAGGGGGGTGTGGGGGGAGTCGAGGGGGGTGTGGGGGGAGTGTGGGGGGAGTGTGGGGGGAGTCGAGATGAGTGTGGGGGGGGTCGAGAAGAGTGTGGGGGGGGGGAGTCGAGGGGAGTGTGGGGGGAGTCGAGGGGAGTCGAGGGGAGTGTGGGAGGAGTCGTGGGGGGAGTCGAGGGGGTGTGGGGGGAGTCGAGGGGGCTGTGGTGGGAGTCGAGGGGGGTGTGGGGGGAGTCGAGGGGAGTGTGGGGGGAGTCGAGGGGAGTGTGGGGGGAGTCGAGGGGAGTGTGGGGGGAGTCGAGGGGAGTGTGGGGGGGATTCGAGGGGAGTGTGGGGGGAGTCGAGGGGAGTGTGGGGGGATTCGAGGGGGTGTGGGGGGAGTCGAAGGGAGTGTGGGGGGAGTCGAGGGGAGTGTGGGGGGAGTCGAGGGAGTCGAGGGGAGTCGAGGGAATTGTGGGGGGAGTCGTGGGGGGAGTCGAGGGGGGTGTGGGGGGAGTCGAGGGGAGTGTGGGGGGAGTCGAGGGGGGTGTGGGGGGAGTCGAGGGGGGAGTCGAGCAGAGTGTGGGGGGAGTAGAGGAGAGTGTGGGGGGAGTCGAGCAGAGTGTGGGGGGAGTCGATGGGAGTGTGGGGGGAGTCGAGCAGAGTGTGGGGGGAGTCGAGTGGAGTGTGGGGGGAGTCGTGGGGAGAGTCGAGGGAAGTGAGGGGGGAGTGAGGGGGGAGTGTAGGGAGAGTCGAGGAGTGTGTGGGGGGAGTCGAGAGGAGTGTGGGGGGGAGTCGAGGGGGGTGTGGGGGGAGTCGAGGGTGGTGTGGGGGGAGTCGAGGGAGTCGAGGGGAGTGTGGGGGGAGTCGAGGGGGGGGTCGAGAGGAGTGTGAGGGGAGTCGAGAGGAGTGTGGGGGGAGTCGAGGGGCGTGTGGGGGGGGGGGAGTCGAGGGGAGTGTGGGGAGAGTCGAGGGGGGGTGTGGGGGAGTCGAGGGGGGAGTCGAGAGGAGTGTGGGGGGGGGAGTCGAGGGGAGTGTTGGGGAGGGGGAGTCGAGAGGAGTGTGGGGGGGGGGGGGAGTCGAGGGAAGTGTGGGGGGAGTCGAGGGAGAGTGTGGGGGGAGTCGAGGGGAGTCGAGGGGGGTGTGGGGGGAGTCGAGGGGGGTGTGGGGGGAGTGTGGGGGGAGTGTGGGGGGAGTCGAGATGAGTGTGGGGGGGGTCGAGAAGAGTGTGGGGTGGGGGAGTCGAGGGGAGTGTGGGGGGAGTCGAGGGGAGTCGAGGGGAGTGTGGGAGGAGTCGTGGGGGGAGTCGAGTGGGTGTGGGGGGAGTCGAGGGGGCTGTGGTGGGAGTCGAGGGGGGTGTGGGGGAGTCGAGGGGAGTGTGGGGGGAGTCGAGGGGAGTGTGGGGGGAGTCGAGAGGAGTGTGGGGGGAGTCGAGGGGAGTGTGGGGGGAGTCGAGGGGAGTGTGGGGGGAGTCGAGGGGAGTGTGGGGGGAGTCGAGGGGGGTGTGGTGGGAGTCGAGGGGAGTGTGGGGGGAGTCGAGGGGAGTGTAGGGGGAGTCGAGGGAGTGTGGGGGGAGTCGAGGGGTGTGTGGGGGGGGAGTCGAGGGGAGTGTGTGGGGGGAGTCGAGGGGAATGTGGGGGGAGTCGAGGGGAGTCGAGGGGAGTGTGTGGTGGGGGGAGTCGAGGGGGGTGTGGGGGGAGTCGAGGGGGGTGTGGGGGGAGTCGAGGGGAGTGTGGGGGGAGTCGAGGGGGGTGTGGGGGGAGTCGAGGGTGGAGTCGAGCAGAGTGTGGGGGGAGTCGAGGAGAGTGTGGGGGGAGTCGAGCAGAGTGTGGGGGGAGTCGAGGGGAGTGTGGGGGGAGTGGAGGGGAGTGTGGGGGGAGTCGAGCAGAGTGTGGGGGGAGTCGTGGGGAGAGTCGAGGGGAGTGAGGGGGGAGTGAGGGGGGAGTGTGGGGAGAGTCGAGAAGAGTGTGGGGGGAGTCGAGGGGAGTGTGGGGGGGAGTCGAGGGGTGTGGGGGGAGTCGAGTGGGGTGTGGGGGGAGTCGAGTGGGGTGTGGGGGGAGTCGAGGGAGTCGAGGGGAGTGTGGGGGGAGTCGAGGGGGGGGGGTCGAGAGGAGTGTGAGGGGAGTCGAGAGGAGTGTGGGGGGAGTCGAGAGGAGTGTGGGGGGGGGGGAGTCAAGGGGAGTGTGGGGGGAGTCGAGGGGGGGTGTGGGGGGAGTCGAGGGAGAAGTCGAGAGGAGTGTGGGGGGGGGGGTCGAGAAGAGTGTGGGGGGAATCCGAGAAGACTGTGGGGGAAGTCGAGGGGGTGTGGTGGGAGTCGAGTGGAGTGTGGGGGGAGTCGATGGGAGTGTGGGGGGAGTCGACGGGAGTGTGGGGGGAGTCGAGGGGAGTGTGGGGGGAGTCGAGGGGAGTGTGGGGGGAGTCGAGGGGAGTGTGGGGGGAGTCGACGGGAGTGTGGGGGGAGTCGAGGGGGTGCGGGGGGAGTCGAGCAGAGTGTGGGGGGAGTCGAGGGGAGTATGGGGGGAGTCGAGGGGAGTGTGGGGGGAGTCGAGGGGGAGTGTGGGGGGAGTCGAGAGGGGTTGTGGGGTGAGTCGAGGAGAGTGTGGGGGGAGTCGAGGGGGTGTGGGGTGAGTCGAGGGGAGAGTCGAGCAGAGTGTGGGGGGAGTCGAGGAGAGTGTGGGGGGAGTCGAGCAGAGTGTGGGGGGAGTCGAGGGGAGTGTGGGGGGAGTCGAGGGGAGTGTGGGGGGAGTCGAGCAGAGTGTGGGGGGAGTCGAGGGGAGTGTGGGGGGAGTCGTGGGGAGAGTCGAGGGGAGTGAGGGGGGAGTGAGGGGGGAGTGTGGGGAGAGTCGAGGGGAGTGTGGGTGGGAGTCGAGGGGGGTGTGGGGGGAGTCGAGGGGGGTGTGGGGTGAGTCGAGGGGGGGGGGTCGAGAGGAGTGTGGGGGGAGTCGAGGGGCGTGTGGGGGGGGGGAGTCGAGGGGCGTGTGGGGGGAGTCGAGGGGGGGTGTGGGGGGAGTCGAGAGGAGTGTGGGGGGGGGGGGGAGTCGAGGGAGTGTGGGGGGGGGGGGAGTCGAGGGAAGTGTGGGGGGAGTCGAGGGAGTGTGGGGGGAGTCGAGGGAGTCGAGGGGAGTCGAGGGAATTGTGGGGGGAGTCGTGGGGGGAGTCGAGGGGGGTGTGGGGGGAGTCGAGGGGAGTGTGGGGGGAGTCGAGGGGGGTGTGGGGGGAGTCGAGGGGGGAGTCGAGCAGAGTGTGGGGGGAGTCGAGGAGAGTGTGGGGGGAGTCGAGCAGAGTGTGGGGGGAGTCGATGGGAGTGTGGGGGGAGTCGAGCAGAGTGTGGGGGGAGTCGAGTGGAGTGTGGGGGGAGTCGTGGGGAGAGTCGAGGGGAGTGAGGGGGGAGTGAGGGGGGAGTGTGGGGAGAGTCGAGGAGTGTGTGGGGGGAGTCGAGAGGAGTGTGGGGGGGAGTCGAGGGGGTGTGGGGGGAGTCGAGTGGGGTGTGGGGGGGAGTCGAGGGTGGTGTGGGGGGAGTCGAGGAAGTCGAGGGGAGTGTGGGGGGAGTCGAGAGAGGGGTCGAGAGGAGTGTGAGGGGAGTCGAGAGGAGTGTGGGGGGAGTCGAGGGGCGTGTGGGGGGGGGGGGGGAGTCGAGGGGAGTGTGGGGAGAGTCGAGGGGGGTGTGGGGGGAGTCGAGGGGGGAGTCGAGAGGAGTGTGGGGGGGGGGGAGTCGAGGGGAGTGTGGGAGAGGGGGAGTCGAGAGGAGTGTGGGGGGGGGGAGACGAGGGAAGT